>NW_026851471.1:0-573523 GCF_030913505.1 Colletotrichum phormii
GGGGCCGAATTGTGCGTGGCCCCAGTCCCAGAACTTGTGCGATTTGATGATGGACTTATCGGCCCAATTCTTGTCGTGGTATCCGACGCCGTTGACGAAGCTGATGCGCTCGCCATCAATAGTGATGTCAACATCTGCGTCGGCATCGGGAACAGCGTTGGCCCAGTAGAGATAAGGCACGAGTTCTTCGCTGACACCGGGTTCGTTTAAAGCACATGGATAGTGGGCGGGTGCGCGCTGTCTTTGATCAGCAACATGTTGAGGCGTATGTTTGGCAGTGCTTTCTTGGAGGGATGCTCTAGATTCAAGGAAAGACCACGCAATAAACTTACAGATCGGAAACCAGAGTGCCATTTACACCAATCTCATCAGAGTCAATCGTGATGGTGTAAGTTACATTGGGCTTGTCCAGCGGTGTGCCTAGAAACGTGGCGTCAACACCTTTCCACTCCCCACGAACGCCATTCTCGTCGTTGGTGATGGTGGCGCCATCGGTAGCTGTGGAACCTGGTGCCGTTGGAGAACGCTCCGGTGACTTGCACCACCAAAGGCTGAGAGGTTCCTAGGTCCGGAAAGTTGAAGAGGACCACCTCCAGGCTGCGTGTCAAAGTACCAAAAGTCAGAAGTCGAGGCGTTCACCGAGGAGTTAGCCTTTGCGCCGTCAAGATTACCGGGCAAGGAGATGTGCTCGACGGGGACCGTGTAGTTGCTGAAAGAGGGCATGAGGCTCAGGGTGTGCCCAAGTACTGGGCGGAGCAGCAGGGTGGTGAGAGCCATGGTATAAAGGGCCATCTTGTATTCTGTGATAGCAAAGAAAAAGTCGCCAATCCAGGAGTGACTGAAGCTGAAGAGACAGAAACCAAGGTTGTATCAAAGGGTTTTAAGTAATTCCTATGCCACTCATTCCACGCTTCAACATGAGAGACCCTCGAGTAGCAATTGAATACGAGTATCACTTGCTTCTATCCAACAATGACGCCGTCAGATCAACGTAGAACAGCACTAAATCACCACCAACTTTACCAATCAATCAATTACTGCTGCCTGGAATTTAGATTATGAGTGGTACCTAGCAGAGGCTACAGCCGCGTAGTGAACGTCATGATAGTACAGATATAAGGTATACATGAAACATATTTGCGTATTAATCTCGGATTCGTATTGACGTGGTGCAAGCACCCTCTCATCGATCAATATCAAGTGTTCTTTCTAACGGCCCCGTAAGCTCCTGACCGCAGTGAGAAAGGATCTCCAGCAGTGCGTTCAAAGCGTACCTTAGATCATTCGCTCTTGGTTATCCGTATAACCTCTTCAGTCCTTCAGATCCAGACACAACGGACTCTGGCTCCGCAGTTTGTGCCCATACCTGAGGAACACGAAAGGGATGAAGGTCATGGCCAATGCTATAAAGCCAAGCATTGAAGATGTCCAAGGCAAGCCAAGGGCGCCATACATCGGCTTCGTTGCAAGCGGCAGACACACGGCGCATATCGATCGTGTTGTGCTGGCAGCGGATTGGGCTGATGCCGAGAGCCCCTTGTACGCATCGCTTAGGTAATTCAGCATCGACATCAACACGAGCAGATAGCTGGCACCGAACAGGATTCCCGACATCATGGGCACAACCGGACTGACATGTCTATCCGATGTCCAGCCCAGCCAGAAGAGGGCCAGAGGGATTCTATAGTCGAAGGGTTAGCGCACTTCCATAGAGCTCAACGGATGGCTGAAGTGACGTCTTGAACGTACCCAGGTCCTCCTAGACGAGCCAAAGGCAGTCTTCGATTTTCCTCTTTTGAGGCCCATCCAGCTCCTGCTTTTACAGCTCCGGTGTGGTATGAGCTGTATGCAAGGTAAATCCATAAGGCGATCAGAGAACCAAATGCAACTTTGGATTAACATCCGAACTCAAAAGTCGCGAACTTGGATCTCGCATAGTTATACAGATTGGGTTTGGAAGCATTGTCGTACCTGGTAAGAACGCCAGGCCAGCCGGACCAGGGGATAGACCATAGATACCTGAAGAAACCGTCAGCTGGTTGTGAGACCTAAATGTTGAGAAGAGCAATGGACCCTGGAAGATGATCGAATACGCCTGGAAGAAGGGTTATAAGACGGAGGATATCATTGCCACATAAAGCGACGTGAACATAACGACGGGTTTATGCACAAGCATTGAGAAGGGCCTAGAGAAAATGACTTGCGTCTCGCCACCGACGGTTCCGATCTTAGTCAGGGGAGCCCCGTGAATCGTTTCTTCAACCATCGTGGAGGTACCGACCAGCTGCCGTCCGACGCTCTTCTTCAGCATCGGCAGGTGTGTTTCGGGGAAAAAGAACAGAGCAGGAAGTCCGGCACCAAAGAGGAAGAAGCCGATCCAAAACGTCACGCGCCAGTCAACCACCGACGCGAACCCGGAGATGGCAGGTCCTATATGAGACACAATGGTTGTAGCGGCCATGTAACATGCCATCGCACGTCCTCGCGTAATAGTACCTCGTAAATGTCGGCGTAGACTCCAGGCACAACTCCATTGGAGAAAGCACTGCAGATACCCGCCAACAGGCGATAAATGAGCAGTGCTGTATACGTCGGGCTCAAGGCGCAGGCCATTGTGAAGATAGTAGAGCCAGTGTAGGCACCGAGGAGCACAAGCAAACGGCCTATGTATTTGCTCAGTAGCCCCATATAGCTTGTAAGTGGAGTTGGCTACAGATAAGGAGACTAGAAATGCTGTGGCAATTCCACTTTGCAGAGGATATATAGGAGGCATCGATATCATTATAACCAACCCAGTTTCCTCCTCCAAGTCACCGTAAGCCTTGCCCGCTGTAGGATGCCACGGAACTTCTATCAGGCCCTGGATAATTGAATAGATAAGATAGTCTTCTCTCTTAAGGTGATGATCATCACGGGATCATTTGCGTTTACAGAATGAGTCAACGTTCTCCCGCTCTGTTGAATGGTGACGGAATCCTAGCCCGCAACACGTGTAACTTGTTGCTGGGCCGTTTCCTGGACACTAGCCAGGCGTGGGTAACCTTCCTACAGAAACATTTTAGGAAATGATAGTGCAACTTGTCGCCACCGGGGGTTATGCATGATTCTTGGCTGGCAAAGGCTAAAGCAGAAGCCAAGCGTTCCAGTCCGCCTTGAAAACCTGTCGATTTATATTTAAAAGCACGAAAATGTCGTCATTTGCCGGAGCTACAATGCTTCCTACCAGAGACCATTAAGTCAAGGGCCGTGTCATTTTCGAGCGGCCATCTTGGTTCTCACATGGTAAGATTGTATAGTTATAGGTAACTACTCCTAGCAGAATTATATTCTCGATGTTCACAGACAAACTCCTAATAATCATTAAACTTGAAGTAAATTTTACACACCACTGAACGATAATTTGAAAATTTGAGATATCTAGATCATGAACTTGCCTTTTCGCCTTGTCGTAGGTTGTCGTTTGAGGGGGTCTTTCTTCGGATGATGTACTAAAAATGACATGGATACCTTAGATAGAGCCAGGCCTGGGCCGGTGTCCCCCAAATACGCGAAAGTAAGATAAAGGCTAGACCAGCGTGTCTTTGGAAGAACAAACTGCCGTATCAGTGCTGTTTTCGTCGAATAGCCTCTTGGTCCCTACCTGGATCTGCACAAAGAGCCAAGACCAGATCCTGGCAATTCGCGCCCTACAAGCACCCTACAAGCTCCGCACAAAGCCCATCACCCAATCAGGTCTCCGTTTACTGACTTACATGTCAAGGGTCGATTACACTACGGTTTATACGCTCGTCAATCCCGCGCCCTTTGACCTCCAGCCATTCATCGGAGCCGGCTAACGTCGGCCACAACGTAGGACAGATGGATCGGTTTCTCACTCTCCAATATCAATGTGAGCTGGGGATTATCGTATTTTGGCAGAGATTTCAGCTCAGAAAATGAAAGCTCGGGCAGACGTAGTGTGATTGGCGGTTCCGCAACCTGACCTTTGAGGACGATTATCGCAGAAAAGTCCAACACTCATCAATCTACAATTCCCCGCCTAATGTATAGATGTACACAACTTGGATTATGATGAAACCTCCTTTTCGCTAGTGGACCGAAGTCCATAAGTTGGAACAATCGTACATTCCCTATTCTGATTGCAAGATCGCACGGGATCCGTGTTCACGCAACCGATGGATGCGGAACTGATTGTATGGGAAGGATCTTCTTAAGTAGCCATGAAAAAGCGCCTAGCTACATTGTGATGTGTATTCGTGCCATAAGGTAGGAGACTCTGGACAACACTGTGCCTTTTAAATCACATCGCCTGCCTGCGTCGGAGCGAAAGAAAGACCAACATCACGCTTGAACTCCTCAAGCCACAATGCATTATCCGCCGGAGTCTCATTCAGTGGGTCGTCGCTAAGATACACGCTGTTAGCAATGATGATACTGACGGTCTTTAGGTTCGGACTACACTCAACTCGTCGAACAGGATCCATCTTCCCTGATACCTGAGGTCATCATCTGTCGGCACATGTCGTTGGGGATTATTAGGTGATGTTGTCTTCATCACGTAAAGAGCAAGTTCTCTTGCTAGTCGTTGATAAGCGCTGTCGCTGTAAGAGTCCTTAGCTGACGAGGCGCGCACGAGGTTATTTCTCCCGACGAGCGTAAAGCCAGAATGAATGAAATGATCTGACGGCATCCGCAGCGAAGTCCACCAGTTTACGCTCACATCGACACCGAATGCACGACTATACTCGGGGTGCAAGTCGGTAACGTTGGGAGGTTTCGGCGCCGAAGACGAGTTTGGATGAGGGTGGGAAGCCGGAGAATTGGTAAAATCAAGGTCACCCGCAACTTGAGGTTTCCAGATTCGACATTCGGCCGGCTCCATGGAGATGCCCGCGGGAGCTGGGGAGGAAGATCCGGTCGATAAGCTACTCCCCTGAGGTGTGAACCATTGCGCGCCCATTTCAGTGAGACCTTCGTCTAAGCGCACTACATCTTGCCCGTTAGAGATCTCTTAGGTATGGATATCGAGCAAGTCCTTCTTCGCACGCCTCCGCAGTGGGTAGATCCATTCAGCAGATTCCCAAATAAGACGTGTCAGGAAGCCCAGCACATGCCTAGATGTAAAGAGCGAAGTGCCTTCAATTTAGTTGAGAATACGACAGGCCTCGCTTTGAATGTTGTGATCTGGACATTCGCGGCCGAGTGTGTGATGCATTCTGACGAATCTTCAAAGCTGGTCCTCTGAAGGGCAGTTCTCGAAGATGCCTTCTCCTGAATCCAAAGATAGAGGCGACTGAATGTGATGCGGGTTTCCGATGTCGACCTCTCCATCAAGCTCAACCAAGTTGGCGGGGATGAGAATATCCCGAAGCCAAGATGAGGGGGCACTCGGTGATGTTCCCCAAATCCTTTCTGCAGCCTGGATCACAGATTGACCTAGCCGGCAGAAGTCTTGATCGCAGGGGAAATCTCCTTCTTTATCAAAGTGGTTTTGAATGTAGAGAGCAATCTTCTCTTTGACAAGTTGGTGCGCATTGGGTCGGGCTCCTGCTAGGCGTCCCGCTTCTGGGAAGGGCACAGCAGTCCTCTTTTCGTAGGGTATTTGTTGGAATAGGCCTACATTAGGCAGCAGGAGGTTGCTGCCGCGGTCCGTTCCAGCCACGGTGGTCCGTGTGGCTCAGCCACACGAGGGTGGTATACCCCAGACTTCCTGCCGCCGCTGGCACCTGGTTAGACTTCCACTCAAGAACAACAAGAACAAGCAATATCACCACTACAGTCGGTGATCGTTGCTACCCACGATACTCGAGTATTTTCCTTTTCCACCTGTGAATCCAACAAAGCCTTTGCGAGGATGATCGGTTCTAGGTCCTTGTGGTGTGCATACCCACTGCTCGAAAGGTAGATGAACCGACTTCTCATGACGTTGCCAATCGTACTTGCTCTTGAAGCTCTTGGAACAAAAGGTGCATTGGTAGGTGTGGCTCTGTTCCTTGCTAGACAAATAGCGAGCTGGTCGCCTTCTTTTTGCTGCAGCCTTTCTCGTTCTCTCGCGAGATCCAAACGAATTTTGAGATCCTTGCGAGTGTGCTGAAGAGCAGGAGCCTGATCCGGCGCTGGACTGTGAGGTGACAACGCTGCTTGGGGTCCGAAGTCGGTCGGAATATACCTCAGGGTTCGTCGAATGGTCGGTAGGTCTACCAGAGAGAGCAATTGCGTTGGAAATGTCAGACAGGGACGCTGCCTCATCACTTGGAGGAGAATGCTCCCACCGCTGAAGGGGGTTTAGATGTTGATGCGGAGTAGGTGTAGGACGCCGTTGGGGGATGTTCCGCGGCAACGCAGGATCGACATCAGTGCTTGATCTTCCGGCAATGGTACCGGGACGAATCTTGGCGCGGCGTCTTGAGTTGGCAAACCAATCTCGTATCTGCTGCCTGCTGAGACCTGTGTGATTACCGATGTGATGCACGTCTTCAGTGCTAGGGTATGGGTGGTCGGAATGGCTGTCATACCACGCCCTCGGTTGCTCGACTGCTGCATGAGAAAACCTGCCATCGGGTTTGGTCTGGGTACCAGCTGTGTCTGTGCGGTTAGGAGGGTTCATGCCGGAACCTGTTGAAGACTGTTTGGTCTGAGGAGGAGGGAAGATTTCACTTTCGTCAGAGACTGGTTGCAAGCTAGTATCGCCTTACAGACCTTTACCATCCCCCGGAAGAGAGAATGATGTAAGATCACGAGGATCTACGTACTATTCCATCATAGATAGTCCTCGGAGAGTGATCGCAGTGAGCGTTGGTCAGCCAGGACAGTGTCTATCGATTGTCTTGAGAAAGGAGGAAGTCCGCTTCGTTGGTAACGAATGATAATTAGGCCCTGATTTTCTCGCGGCCAAGGCCAATTGCCAGTCGCCAGAGGGTACAGCGCCACTGGAAGTGCCACGGCCCCGCAGAGCAATTGTACCGCCGTATTGGGCCGTAGCACCGGGCCACTGCCGGGGCGCCGTTGAGCCTCGGGGGGGGGCATAATACGTGTGTTTCCAGCGGCGGGAAGGGTTCTGGCAACAGAACTGGCAACAGGCACAGCTTCTCAGAAAACCAGTTCTGAGCATGGAATCAGCCCTTTTGGCAACAACTATACCATCTCCGGCCTGTCTCAGCCACTGATTCAGATAAGAACATTGCATAACTTTGGCGTAGATGAGAGACCGGATCCGGCAGCCAAACTACAGCCAAAAGAGGTTTGGCATCACGGAAAAGGGTTTTCCGTTGTTTTTATGCACCGATTACATCAGCAATGGCAACTGGCAATTAGCTTTGGACGCGAGGAGATCAGGGCCTAAAGGTTTGAAATGAAAGTGCTCGAGTGGTGGTCCAGGCAAGACAAATGACTTAGTAATAACCAAAAGCAGGGCTCACCGGGCGGGCCAAAGGTTTCCGGCGAGAGCTCGCCCCGCGCCGACACCGGAGGCCCATTAATTATCGGCGCCGGCCTTCCGGACGGTGATGCCGATTCCGATTCTCGTCCGGTAACGATTATGATGAGTCTCATCAATTCCGCCACAAGTTGCGAGTCTCAACAACTCTGTGTAGCTGCAATTGGCTTTCTAATGGATTCCAGATGTTTTCATTAGGACCTGGCCAAACTAACCTGTTGATACCAGACCATTTTCTAAACTAAAAGGCCAGTGGCGCCTTAGCACCTAGATGTAGGTACCATGGGTATGTCTCGATACCTGGAGGTTCAGATCTTGTTCATACAGCGATGTTTGTGATGGTTCTTATTGCCATTCCAAGTCCTTGTCTTTTTAGTCGCCTGAAGATTGAGCAAAGCTGAACGGGACCGTCTAGGTCGGGGAATAGCTGCCGACATGACCGTCCTCGCTCACGCCTGCTCCTGAGAAGAAAGCTCAAGTTTATCAGTACGTGGTCAAATCTGTAGCTGATTGTCGTATCGCCATCTGAAAGTCTCAGCTTGCATGTATTTAATTGCTCTCCTTCTCTTCCCTGGCTTGTTGTATCACTAAACATGCAATGGCTACGGCCGGATATCTTTCTCCCTTGACGCTGAAAAGCTGATCGCTCAACTTTCTATCTCGACACGTCTAGTTCCAACGTGCACCAAAGTAAATGTCAACACTAGAGAGAAAATTACATGCACCAACCACCTACACCGTGACTACCCACTGTAGACTCGATGGCGTGGATAACATCCGGGTAGTAGGCTCGGAGCTCTTGGAATCACTCAGGCTACCTAGTACCCATAACCTCATGTAAAGTCTACTAGGTAAGTTTGCCACTGAACTTCGACCTCAGCGCGGTCTTGATAGGTGTCTCCTCTATCCTCATCCTGATCAAAATACTGAACGGTACATCATTTGCGTAAAGCCGGGATTCGTTCGTTCCCTCAATTTAGTATACCAAAACATCTTTGCAGTGCCTCTTTCAGAAGATCAAAAATCCGCTTTAATTGTTCCCAATGTATCGGTACAGCCTGTATGAGTTCGGCAGAATCGGCACCCTTACAGTGGCAACTAAACGCCAGCAGCTTGGAACGCAGAAACAGAGAAGTCGTACACATTCTCATAGCCACCGTGAAGAATTCTCTCATAGGTGACCGTGGAGGTGGTCCCAGTGCGTCTATAAGCCTCCGAAGGCAGGGCTTGCTCCTGAGTCACCTTTTAAACCCGGGCATGCTGATAGTCATGGACTTGAAGTTGGCGCCAAAAAAGTGCCTTTGACGTTTTTCGATAGAAAAATCTCCCTCATCAGCGTGAATGAGTAATTAATACTTAGCTTCCAACGGCAACTGGGTGCAAGCACACGAATTCAGATATAATCCCGGCCGGCGAAGAAGGTAGTCCCTGGGTTTTCTTGACAGCTAGCAGAGACGCAAGTCGAACTACAATTGAGCTAGACTCTGAGAATTCTGTGAAAATACGGCTGATCGATGTTAGAGATTCATCTGTGAGATTTTGTTGATCCATCATCAAGGAGAGATTTATTTGTCGATGATGAAGATATCGCTAAGTTCCCTAGGGAAGTGAAGGTATGTTGAGAGCATTCGCGACGAGGTAAGCAATACCATGTACGGAAGTTTCGATCTCAAGCAGCGGAAGTGATCGAGGAATCTGAGTGACCAGATGCTCCCGAACGGTGATTGTTCATCTGACCCAGTGACATGCAAACGATGCAATAAGTGTCACTAATTAGGTAGTGTACCTATGCCGGTCAACAAATCAATAATGCGTGTTCTATGTCTCACTGGAAACGAACTGCTGCTCAGAAGACACGGCGGGGAATAGGAAATACCAACCGGGAGTTGAAAATAACTGAAAGTCCGCCAAAGTTGAAGCCGGGGATTGAGGCTTAGAATACTGCCGATATTTGCTTCCGACGGGAGGGTTACAGTGGTTGATTCCATCGGACACCATCGTATTAACAAATTGGGTATTCCGGACTTTAGGTTCCATGTTCAGTTGGGACAGGTCTTGTGATATTCATCTCGTTTGGTTCATGTCGGCGTCCTCGCCGGTTCGGCGAGCGCACCGGGAGCCCCTTTTCGTAAGGCCAAACTCACGATCCGGATCACACAACACACACGAGACCGAGTGAAGCCAACTTAGTTTTCCGGTGTCTCGATCTGTAATCAATTCGTGATCGGCCAAGACTTGGTACGAGTCACGATGAATCCGAAAACGGCAGCTTAGGCATCGGCCCGGAGACATCGCAACCCAATCTTTCCAACAATACTCACCTATCAGGCTGATGAGGGGTTGAACCTCCACTCCCCCCCCCTTCGTTTTATCGCGAATGATGTTGGATGCATGGTGCAGCATAAGCACAAAGATACACAGTTCAAGTTATATCGCATGCACATTCAAGATTTTGGACTGGGAGAGCTGCCCGGCCCAAACTCCCCGATCTTCAGACAGAGATGGAACATGTCAAACAGCATAGCCTCCACAAGACAGGAGACTTCCTTCGTTTGCCCATGGTTCTAGAGACTCCGTATTGCTATCGCCATCAGCCACAGTTATTTCGCCTCAATGATGGGTCTGTCAATCTCGCCGTCCCCAGCTTTTTGATTCGCGTCTCCCCTTCAGCCCAAAGACGTTGGGCATCACTGCTCTAGTTTCAAGCTTCAGGCCCCCATCTATCTAGATGTGGAGTTGAGAGATCTTCAGTGACTTTGAGCTACACCTAAGTCTTAGCAAGCGGAGGCGTATTGTCCGCATGTTGTGGACTTGTTCTAGTGTGGTGTAGATATCGCCTATTATTGCTGCATCTGCCTCGAATGGAGCAGCGACCCGAACGGACGGCAGCGTGGGTCGATCCTTCGGCCAAGGGATACGGTGGAGAGATCTGGCGAGAGGGAGTCGAGTGCCGTTCGACTGCCGTGGATTACAAAGGCAATGGTGGGCGAACGCTTCGATCACACAAGAACTGGGCCGAGGAGACTCAGAGTATCCCGAGAAGTTGTGACGTGCCGGGCGGCTGCATCCTTCAACGGCCTCGAACGGGAAACATGTCCTTCGGGGCGACCTTGAGCCCACCCTCGACTATACCGCGAACCCGAGAGTGATATATGATGGCATGCTAAAATTCTAGCGAGGTCTCGTTGATGCATCGCCGGTCAAGGACTCAAAGTCCAGGCCAGAAGACGGTAGGATTCGTACTCCCACCTTACCCACCCCTTGAGCCCCTGTCATTCTTCAGCAAGCTGCAGTCTGCATCGCCTAGGTACCGACAGGATCGAAACGACGATCTCGGTGTAATGTACCCGGCCAAAACCAATCAATTATGAAGCATCGGTTGAGATGATCCCGATGGATATTCGTGCATAACCAAGTTCGCCAATCAACGGAGATCGCGGCGAGACACACATCGGAGAGGTCCGCCTCTCTCGCAGGTTCTGTACGAGGACAGCGTTTCAGCGGCCTGTCAAGGGTGTGTGAATGATGTATCCTGCCGGCAGAATGGCACATCTTGGGCAATATTCCCGCCGGGCGGTGTCATTAATGATCACAGTCACAGACACACACACACAACACACACACACACAACACACACACACACACACACTCTCTCTCTCTCTCTCTCTCTCTCTCTCTTTCTAGACAGCTCTCCCCACAGAGGTAGACCAGACGGATGCGGACGGCAGCGGGCGGTGGGACGAACCGTTCAGGCGAACCAGCGTGCCGGCGCGAAAGCGAAGGATGGGAAAGTAGTCAACCCGCATCCATGTTTTCTTTTTTCCCGCTGGGCTTGCTGTGCAATGACTCAGTTGACGGCAATTCGGTCGACTCACAAATCCGACCTTCCTATCACACTGGACTACGGATACGTACTGAAGGTGTAAGAATGATTCGTACTCTGTACAGTCGCAAGCTCGCCGCTTATTTGCTTCCGAAAACACGGTATTTGAACAGAGGACGTCGGGATGGGCCCGAACGAAGAACGGACGAAACTTCCGGGTCAGCTCCAAGGAATATAGACTTTGACGATCCAGACTAGCCGACGTATTGACACGAGGAGGCTGACTGACCGCGACAAAATACTTGTTTCTAGCTCGTGGAGTCTGGACTGCATCTCCCGCATTCCTCAGTCATCCGTGGCACATGTTCTTTCGAATAGCAACTGCATACCCCGTGGCCAGCGGGTCAAGGGGTGGCTGATGTGTTGACGCACATCCACATCGCGATCGGCCACGTCAATCTCCATTGCAGTCACGCCCCATCGCTCGACCTCTTCGCCCCCTCACAAAAGAACAAGATGAGGCCAATGTCGCGCCTCAATCATTTTACGTTACAGCGACCGGACAGGAATGGGGCCCGGCTGTGGTGTTTAATGAGAGCCCCCCTCCAATTCCACCCCCAGGGCAAAAAAGAGCCCATATCGGAAATAGAGCCTGCAATCCTTTTACGAATCAGATTCCGGAACCATGCCATTGGGAACCCCCGAGACAGCCAGGCGGATCACGCGTTGATTGGCCTAGCAGCTCGGAGCACTGGGATAGAACGGTACTGGCGTCAGCCACATATGCCAGCCGAGCCAGGCTGCTGGGACTTTTTGCTGCCCTGGATATAGCTGCCGGGGCGGCAGGCGAGATTTGACCCTGTCGTGGAGTTCCTACGAGGGGGCAATGAATGGGTATTCTGTAGGGACGAGATGACGAATGGCGGTGATTCCCTGCTCACTTCCGAGTCCTGACCCAGATGACGGACGCCATCGCCGGTCGCCAGCTGAGAGAGGAAGAGAGAGAAAAGAAAACCCTGCGCCAGAGGGACGGAACCGCCGGTCGTGATCCACGGCGCTACCATCAAGCGAAATCCACGCTCAGGCAGGGCATCAGAGAGGCAGAGAGAATGGACACACCGTCACACACACGGGCAACCCATTGAAAATAGTAGCATGATTGTGTATCTGTACGCCCTGCGACCGCCGAAAGTGAGGAGAACGAATGATCGACTGCTTCGAGTCCCACCCGGAGTTGACCGCTGGATCAGCACTGAGCTATCGAAAAGAAAAGGAGGAGGCCACCGATGAGGCCATCGCAGAGCGCGGTATGAGGGTGAAAGTGCCTCCCTGCGTGCCAGTGGGAGCATGTTTCAAAATCATCAAAAAGTTGGGTTCGATACTTGAAAGCAGCGTCGGCTATTTTGGACTATCCCGCCCTGTCTCCTGTGCAGTAGTGTGATGCCGACAGGATATCTGCATCACAGGACGGGTTTGATTATGATTAGGGACAGGATTTTGGTTAACCCAGCACATCAGTAACGTAAGGTAACCGGGGCTTTCGTGTCTTTGGTTCTTCAACCCGCTCCTCCCACGCGCTAGAAGCGAGCTAGAAACCTCTGCTTGGGATGTCAACTTCTTCAGAAGGTCGAGACAAGGGCCTCCCCTCGCCTGACTCGTCGAGCGGTCAATCTCACAACCTGCGTCCCCGACAGGGCCACGCTCGTGACAATCTTTAGCGGGCCACAAGCCCCTGGACGCAGCTTGACCGGTGTGGAGTAGGGCACTCATCGAGTGCTCTTTGCGGTCAGGAGGATTTGCAAGACGCCCGCACCACTGGTCCCCTCGAAAGTTTAAACTGCCCAGGGGCCGGGGATAGGCCCAAGGGCCTGCCATCTTCACTCGGCCGTTGAATGCTTGGTGGTCTTGTAGGTACTCTGGAGAGCTTCTTGAATTTCACCGGTTGGCTCGGACATATGGAAAAGAACATTTTCCTTGCATACGTGCTTACGGCGGTACTGAAGTTATCGAAAAAGACATCGGGTTCTGGGCGTTTACGGTACACCGGTCAGACATATCGGTCGTAGCTTGGTGGCATCAACATTCGATCTCATCATCGGGCGAAGACTGGAAGCAATTCGTCCGACATGCCGAGAGAACAGCTGACTTTCTTCCGCCTCACATTCTCTATTGAAGACCGGCACCTGCCGATTGCAAGATAGAGACGGAGGTTGGGGGTACAGATATGTCATATTATCAAAGCGCTGACGTGCAGAGATGAGTTTGCCGGCATCGTCATGTCATTGAAGCACAGAGTTCATGCCCAGGTCAAAGCGAAAGACGCACCCGGGCCACACTGAGACCTACGTCTCACGTGAAGCACCGCCTTCTGTCGATCCTGATAGAAACTCTTGGGGGTGGATTTGGCGCTTAGAGAAACGTCGGATCCGCTCGGACAAGACAACGTCGGAGAAAAGCAGCGCGGCGGGCATGTCGAGCCGCGGCTCTCTCTGTGTTACCTATTCTTTGGAGTACATCTCCAGCCAATACCGAAACATCAAAGTATCGTCGTTCCCGAGAAAGCAACGCAGGCGGAAAACCGCGGGCCCCGACCCGGACGACAGCATCGAGCTCTTCCCGACACTTGGCGGACATGGCTCTTTCTGCTCTTGGGGCAGGCAAACTGACTTCGTGCTGTCGTCTTCTTTGCAGCATCGGCGAGATCGCCGAAAAAGTCAAACAGCATAATGAGGTTAACTTGCTGCAGGCTCAAGCTTTGCGAGGGGGGAAGAGTGAAGGGGAAGGGGGGTTTGGATCGTTGGAGATTTCCATTGCAGCATTTGGCAGGCAGCGCACGGTCGATCCGGTCCAGGATGGAACATGGGCCAAATAGTCACCTAATAATGCTTCCCCCCTCCCAAATTGTTATCCCGTACTTCGTACTCCGTACGGATACCTTCAGCACAGCCGGCATCAACCGGTGACAGGTATGTTGAGTCAAGCGCATCACTCTCCCGCAAATCTATCGAGAGTCGAGACCTCTCGAGACGAACCCAAAGGGCCAAGCGATGATCAGGTTGCGGTGGGATGTAAAGGGAACGACTGGCCATCCCCCCCTTTTGGCTTCATTCAACTTCTTGACCGTGGTGGGTCAAACGGTAAACTATCTTTCATCGGTCTGGCGAAAGAGAACATCCATCATGTTCTCAACGGGTTCGAACGGGCAAGCTCCTTGCTAAGCACGAGGCGCTACCATCCATCCGCGATACTACCGGTGACGGGGCCGGGCGGCAAGCGGCCGGGGGCTGACGGAAAGGGCTGCGCCGGTTGATGAATAGTGAAAGGGGAGAACCGTCGACCAGTGGCTTCCCCGTTGAATCGAATGACATTTTCCACGTGGTGAAAGGATAGCCCCGTCGGGAAAAATGCAGCTTGCGGAGGCTGCGGAGCGAAGACGAGCACACACAAAAGACAAGGCGAATTTGAAACGTCCCCAAGAATGGGACAATAGTCAACCTGTCTAGGAACGCCTAGCGGCAAGTCCCATGTCCGCAGTGGAGAGCCACATAGAGCCACCTCATCAGCTGGAAGTTTGATACGAACAGGAAGTGGGTGAAGGACGCCACGCGAGCAACTGCAAGTTGCGAGTTGTGACTCTTAGCTCTCGAAAGACCCTGGATGGGGTAAACGGAAACGAAAAGATGGATACGATATCAAATCAAAGAGCACAGTACGCATTTACTAGGAAGATGTCGTCAGTCCAGTCACATAAAAGAAGCGGTGACCTTATCAATCTCGACGGAGATGATGGCCTCTGCATCGGAAGATCCAGGTTCTCACTAGCGTCGGCACCTTGAGGGACAGCTGGAACTTGGAAAAAGACAAGGCTCACGCAGTTATGAACGGATTCTGCCCTCAGCGCTGGCCAGGGCGAGTAATATGGTACGAAATGGCATTGGGATGCGCCTCTCCGTCGTTTCGCCTTGACAAACGGGGTCTGAATGATCTCCGCAAGACAGGGGCTGGGCCACGTGCAGACCGATGGGCTGTGTCCCAAAGTCTCGCCCATCGATCTGGTTGAAGAAATGAAATAAATGAATACATATGAATACATGAGAAAAAGTGACCTGACAATGACATGGTCTGGCACGCCCACGCCTGGGTGAGACTCGCGAGAAAGATGTGGGCGACAGAAGATCTGTGGACTGCCGAGGCATAATATGGATGGGGATGTACTTATGCCCCCGGGCCCTGCCAGAACGGCGGACGCACAAAGACATGCATAAGTTTGAACCCCGGTATATGCCCATTGCATGCGACGGTGCGAGATCCCAGAGACTGGGTGGTCTGGGCAGATACTTTCGAGTTCCCGTGCTTCTTGTTACATTTTGCGGAATATTTTTGACCTCAGCCAAGCCAAGAACAACGTCTGTTTTGCAACTGAAATCTTTAAATGAACTTCTCGTTCTCTCATCTCATCGTGGTGAAAGTGAGGCAACTAGCTTGAATATCTGCCCGAGAATCACTAAGTCGTTCTCGGAAAGCGTTCAGTTGTCACACTGCAGCCATGATGCCCGTTCGAGAGACGACTCTAGACTCCAGAGTCTCATTAGACGTGGGAAACGCTGCCTTGACTCGAGTAGCGCATTACCATAACCTCCGGCATCTTTTCGTACGGATTCCGCCAGGGGATTTGTCTGAACTGCCCGTTGTGCTCGACGTCGACTGTCTAACCGTTCTTGTCAGTACCGTTCGTGCGTGAAGCCAGGCCCTGCGTCGGCACCGCGCGGCTGCGCCAGCATTGCGTTTGCATCTACCCTTGCTGTGCTGCATCGCTTTCTCTTTCTCTGTCAGAACTGCCTCCTTCTTCACGTTCTCGACGCGAGTGCGGGGTGTTAACTTGCCAATGTACAATGTACCGAGCTCTAGGGCCATGCACAAGAGTACCGTACCCTCAACCTTTGGCTCTCGTCATTGCCCCTGTCCGACTCTGTAGCATCGAAGTCCTGAGTTCCCAGCCCAGGTGACGAGAATATGATCAGGGAAGCTGCATTGTTGCCCCCCTCAGTTGCATTTCAATCTGGCTTTCGTCTCTGAGTTAACGCGTTCTTGCCCTCCTCTGCACCCCTTGATCGTTTCGCTTCTCAGCTCTACCGCGGTCACTGACGACTCACACCCAAACCCCTTGCACAAGGGGGAGGGTCCCCGGCGTACGTCCCAGCGGTTTCTGGGCCTTGATGGCACGCAGCGAGAAGCGCACGTTCTCTTGCTTCCATAATCCCTGCCGGGAGCTTGAAAGTCATGTGTCTGGGGACCCATTTCTGATTCGTAATTGGTGAAGACCGAAGTGAGTCCTGGCAAGGAGACGACAGAGAAAGAGAGCAGAGGCAACAGCCAGCGCAAGTTCATCGCAAGCAAGGCACCTTGTCGAGAGAGAAGAGCTGTGAAGACGCACTAGCGTCAACATCCCCGACCAAATCTCCTAACATGGTTAGTTTACTCACTGTGAGAAAACTCTCTTTTCTCTGCCCTCCTCCTTCTGGTATGGCTTGGTGTTTAGCGTCAGCTCCTCGGTGGTGGCCAAGGATCACCAACCGTCCAAAGTCCACACGTCCAGCAGCTTAACAGCTGTCTACTGGCTCGCTGGTCGTCCATCACCCCCCCCAGTCCGTCCCCCTTTTTGCGTGGCCCTCCTCCTCAAATTTTGCGCCTTCGTCGAATAGAAGCTCGAGAAGGGCAACGCAGTTTTAGGGGACGAGTCGGTGCCTGTTTCGCTATCTCTGGAGTCTTGCCGTCCGTGAAGAAGGATCACCCCTGGCGCCGACTAGTCTCGAGAGCCAATTTTGGGCAAAACTGCCCTACGGCAAGCCATGTACGTCTGGCGTGGAAAGCCAACTCAAGCGTCGTTATGGTTTGTTTGGCTACCCGTGGTGCCCGGCCGGCCACCAGTAGAATAGTACGGGTCCATCTAGTGGGTTTCCGTCCCCTTTTCCTCTTTCCACAAACCATGACGCTGAGAGCATCAATGGCTACACTGCTGACATAACAGGCAAAGGTTGCAAAGCAGCACGCACACCGGCGCGGAGGGGCAGACGTTTAGCCACCAAACCAAACGAGACCAGACCGAGCAACCAATGAGAAAACGGAGCCACAACAGGCGAGGAAACAGGGATAGTTACGTAGACACAGCGCGCCGCCGGTCTGGTATGCGTGCCTGGGATGGATGGTGGGAAGTTGGACCGGATGTGTGCCTTGCTGTACGGAGTATAGGTTCCTTGCTTGGGCTTTGGTCCAGTTTACCCCATACGTGACCGACGGACAGACAGACAACATAGCCAGTGCTGTGCAGCGGCACCGTGTGCGACTTGAAGTGTGCGTCTATGTATCCGTACGGATACACTATTCCTACGTGGAGGAGGGGGACTCGGGCACACACTCCCCCCAGGACGGCCCAAAAACCTACGCACACCCCCTCGGACCGGGCCTGAGCCTGAAGGGATTGTGCTCCAAGAGGGAACGAGCAAGAGCCTGAACACTGCGCGCACCCTTTCTATTCGGCATACCGCATCATTTGTCTCTTTCTGCCCGATCCATCCGTCCTTCTCTCACTCCAGAGTCCAGGGCACCAAGGTCTAGTGGCCCACGGCCTGGCTTTCTAACCTTTCTGGAGCCCGGCAAGCCAGAGAGCAAGGGCCAAGGGGGCAATCACAATTCTGGGACCATGATGCTTGCTCATCTGCCCGCCAGTCTGGTCTGCCTTTTGGGCCCCCGCCGGCTCTGGCTCTGCTCTGGCTCTGGCTGGCTCAGGACTCAGGCTTGTTTGTGTCTCTCTTGCTACTCTCACTTGTCTCTGCTACCGGCTCGCCTTCTTCCTTCTCTTTCTCTCGCTCTCTCTCTCAGTCTGTCTATCAGTCTGGTCTGGCCCTCCCACTCACACCCCCCCTTCGTCCCGTTTACCTTACATATACCTCCGACGTAGCGGTACTTGTTGTATGGCCCTGACCTTGCATGACAATCCCAGGTACATTCTTTGCGTGGGTTCCCTGAGCGTCGCCCACTGACTCCATCCATCAAAGTCTCCAAGCACCAGGCCATCTATATACAGAACCTCCAAGCACCTCTCCCACACACTCTTCGCACCTCTCGCCTTGTTCCCATCCGAATCTACACTCTCGACAACACTTCGCCCCGACCTTTAAACACAAACGTGCCCACACTTTTTCGACTTTGACGACGGCTTCACCGTGTTTCCAGCTCTATATCGATCTTTTCTACCATTCTTGTTTCTCGTCTACCAACGTTTGAATCTTCTCACTCACCAAAGCCCGTATCTTCTGGCCACCACACCCCCCCTGACTGTACGACTCGGATCCCCGCCTACACCGTACTCAACCCATTTCGACTAATACCCGCCGCCTGGTTTTTTTTTTCTGTTGCCTTCGGATCTACCTCCGGTCGCCACGTCCCACGAGAAAACCACACAACACCCTGAAGCAGCAATGTGCAACTACACTCAAGTACGTCCTGTCCGCCAAACACGCACGATCTCGACGATGAAGGATACTTGGTGTACACGTCAGGACTGTAAACTGACAATTATCTGCTTCACAGAGAGAATTTCACTGCGGCCACGTCCGCTGGATCGTCTCGCGGTGGTGCCCCGTCTACACTCGCACACAACGACGCTGCCCTCCGTGTGTGACACATTTCGAGTACAGGTACGTCTACAATGGTTTCTTTTTCCCTTCACCATGCGCCCCTTCTTGAAAACCTCAACGGATCAAACCGAGTCATTTTTACTCGCCCTTCCTCTCTGACTCTGCTCTTGAACAAAATACTGACGTGCGTCAAACACAGGGGCGATGAAGTTTGTGGTATGTTTCCTTCTCTCCACGGCAACCCCGTCCTCCATCCTTATCCCTCAATCTTTCTTTTGCTCTTGGAGTAGATCATCCCCATTCTGCCACGCCGGGCAGGGGTGCGTGCTTGTGCTGTGTCTGTCTGCTGCCACGGAAATGGCAATGTGGCCTCCAACTCCACTCAAACTCTAAGCACCTGGAATTGGCACTGGCATGGGGGTGTATGGGCAGGAAATTTGGCACGCCCAATGTCCCTGTCCCCCCTCCCCAGGCTAGAGAGAGCAGAGCAAGCCAGAGCATCGATCACAGACACAGTAGCAGCACCCTTCTCCCGTTTGGCGGTTGATGCGGTTATACTCTTTCTTTTTCCTATGGCCTTTCTTCTTTTGCACCCCTATTCTAGACTTTGGGACTAACATGTGTCTCATCGCAGGCGAATGCAAGCCTTCAGCACCGATCGTGTGGGAGAGCATGATTAGACGTAACAACACGCCCGTCGGATTATAAGGTCATCGTCGAACGAAATCGACGAGGCTTGCCATCATTCCCTTTATCTACCACTTCTTAGACAACATCCCGATCTAGAATGGCCCACGCCCGGGGTGCAGATCCGGTCTGCGGCACATCCTGTCTTCCATCACATTTCACATCCTCTCTCGACAGCTTTGGCTCTGTCCCTCCGGCCTCTCGGGACAAAGCTCACCACTAAAGAGATGGGATGAGAAGAGGATTGTGCAAGACAATTTCGTCAAAATTTTCGCCTATACCAAATTCTTCTTCTTCAACGACTTTTGATACTTAGCAACTTCGAGGAAGCGTCGCGTCACACAGCCACACAACCAACACGCCAAGCATGGCCCTAATCAAAGGGAACGGCGGCCTGCTTCGAGACGACAATTACACGGTACCGGCGTATTTGGCTCCGGAGCCATCACCAACCTTGGCTTGGGTACATCGAGAATGCTGCATCGCGCTAAGGCAGCCTTCCACGACATTTTGTCCATATGGACGGGCCCTTTACCAAGAACCGACGCCGTCTCCAATTTGAACTCCCGTCTGCATGGCTACGACAGGACCGGTGGAGGCATGATGGCTGCACCCACGCAGTAAGAGGGGAACGGATGAGGGGTCTCGACCACGCTGATCCCACATGATGAGCCAAGCAACACATTCGCATGGCTCACGTTGTAAGAGGAGGAATATTTCATCATTGGCAGAGGGGAAGGGAGAGCGAGATTCTTCGGGAAAAAAAGAAAACACAGCAAGGTGCAAACCTGCATCTTACTCATGGCGTTTGCGAATTTGAGCATTGCGGACAGGAAGTTACGGCGCTGATACGGAAACGAGCATTTCAACAAATTTCCTTTTTTGGCTGGCAAGAAACGAGTAGGAGGAAATACACCAAGAGGCGGGAAGACAACAGAGCAAACCGCCCACACAAAACCAGCAACAACTTTGTGTGGGCACGAGGATCAACACCACGCGGAGAGAGTGCGGAACCATGGGTATTTTGGACGGGAGGGTCCGCAAGGGTGGGAAGCAAAAGAAGAGACGGCGTCGCGGACTATTCAACTTTATTCGGGCGACTACGCCGACCACGGCACCGGGCTAGCGGCGGCTCTCCCCGGTCGAGCAAGACGAGACGAGACGGTGTACCCTCCATCACGTCACCTCTCGCTCAGTCTTTCCTCTGTCTGTTCATGGTCGGTCAGGTCGTGCATTAGCCGACGTGGCCCGCGTCTGTCTCGGCTCCCGACTTTTATCACCACTCACTCACACGCGTTGCGATAAAAGCACTCAACGGTCTTCAACCGCAGACACTTGGCAGCATTTTCATCCGGCGATGGTTTCATTTTGTTCTTGTTTCCGGGGTATACTGTTGGGAAAGCAGGGAATGCAAATTGGAGTTTGGGACAAGGCACAAGCATGTTTTTTTTCGTTTGTCCTGCCACCACACGGCGAACTGGTCAACGGGAGTTTACATACACATCTTTCTTAGTTATTTTGCTTATAGGCGTCTTGGATTTCCCTTCACCCATCACCATCTTGGATGGTGGTGTAGAGGGAAAAGAACGCAAACAATTTTTCCTGTACTTGAAATACCCACCAACACCTCGTCACACTCTTTTCACCAAACAGATGGATGCACTTTGGCAGCACAGCACAAACGGCGCAGTAGCGCTGATACCATAAAAGAGAATTGAGAAAACTTAGATACCTACTTGACACTTATTGCGTGTTCCCTCATCAAACCCTTGCCCTTTTGAGCCAAAGCGCGTGTCTCTCGTGTTCATGTGCCCCGAATGCTTCCCAAAGTCGCGGCTTCATACCTCGCAGAATGTGGGTTTCCGTGATACTTTCTGAGGATTACACATTACGGAAGAAAGCGCGCGAAAAGGTTCAAAGTGCGTGCAGTAGCCGACATTCATGATTCTGCAGCGTCCAACCGCCTTGCTCACATCCCTCGAAAGTACACAGACATACATGCACACCCGACACATTTCATCCATCCCACCCAGAGTGACTCTCCATGGCCCTACCTCTTCAATCCATCCTTGAAGATGAGATAACAAGGCCAAACACATCCCGACTACAGAGAAACTAGAGCAAAACAGGGTCACCATATACCGAGCAACTAGGACTGGGCAAATTTTACCGCTTTGGGTACACGCAACGAGGGTTACATGGTTCGTGAAAAAAAAAAAAAGCGTGCTAATTATGAGGGGATGATTGAGGAGTGGGACTGGACTAATAGGTACTTCATGGGCCATTCATTGCAAGGCGAGACACGACAGGGCTTGACAGGGAAGAGTGGAGAGGGGGTATTTCTGTTAGTTCGACCACTACGAAGTACACACACGTCACAGGGTTTGTGCTTGATGTGCTTAGTGCTGTAACGTGTGGGAGGGACCGGAGAGAGGGTGTGTGAGTGTGTGTCTGTCCGTCTACATGAGTGTGCAAGGGGAGGGAGGCACGTACGCGCGAGGAGGATTGACCGGTGAAGCTGCAGTGCAGTGGCCCGCCGTCCTCTCGTTGGTCGTCGGGTTACGAGATATGCCGGGCAAAGCGTGAGAAAGGCAGACCGAGCTTATGGACAATGGGACCAGTTGGAAATGAGACAAGTGATAGGGGATCAGGATGGCGAGGTGGTGATGTCGGGCAATCTTGGGTTTTGCTGCGCTGTACGGGCCTGCGTTTGACCATGACCAGGAGCAAACGGTCGAGTTTTGGGTTGCTAAGAAACAAGCGGCGGGTAGTTTTCGTTTGAGCGGGTGGTGATGGAATCAATGGCACACACATACGCAAACGAGACTGGACGCTGACGGCCGTCAGCCATCCCTTTGCGGCCCGATGCCGCCCACTCTGGACTGACCGATATTACAGACTAGAAGTCCTCGGTGAGGGATCAGGTGAAGAACGAGTGGGAGTACAAGGGTCCCGGACGAAGGAGCGACTCCCACGGCATCAGACGGGGTGCTGGCGTGGGGTGAGAGAACGTTTCGTGGGACCCTTCAGATTTGTCGATACCGTCAGAGGAAAGAAGCCCCCCCCCCGTCTATAGATGCCATATCCAGGTTGGCTCGTGGCACGTATTTGGGCATTCTGGGTCCCGCAAGCCACCACGCTGTTCTCGAGCAGTAGCGTGGTGGTTGTTGTCTTTGGTGGTTCGGAACTTGGAACAGCTCGACCTGCCCAACGTGGGAGAACGTGGGATCAAGAAGGGAGAGGGAGGGGGGTGGGGGCTAGTGGCAGTTAGTATGCACGACGGGGATACCAGATGGTCATCTGAAGGTGTTTCGACGTGCCTCCCGCGCGCTGCCCCCATCAACGATATTGATGAACGGTGTGAGGTGAGGTTTGCGTCGTGGGGTGTAAGTGAGCAGTGGCGGTTCCGTGCCAGAAGTCAAGTTGGGCACACAGGACCATGTAACAAAGGGCTCCCTCTATAAGGGATTGGGCCCGGGGAATTGTCTAGGGAGACGCGGTTGCTGGCAGTTGGGATGCCGTGCATCGCATCGCAGCTCAGCTGATGAGAGAAAAAATATGGCCGGGCACTGTCCAGCGCAACTGTACAGGAGAGCAGGAGCATTACAGATACGATGATGATATATCTGGCTACATGTACTCCGTACGGATACATTTGATGATGCGTTGCGACGCAGATGCGAGACCACATCAGGCACGGCGAGTCGCTCATTGGCGTACCTTTTGGGCGCTGTGCAACACTGTATGCTGTCTCTGGTGCTCTCATCAACTTGTCTGATGAGCCGCGGGGCGTTCAGCGCAGGGCGTTCGAAGATGTCTTGGGCGTTGGCATGGCACATCGCCTATTCGATGTACATATGAGGCGCGCGCGTGCCTGCGTGGGATAAGTGAGAGGTTCTTGGGGGGTGTGAGAATCTGTTTGTTGTACAACATGCTCACTCACTCATTCATTGTGAGTACGGAGTACGACAGTGAGTGTAAGAGTGAGCCTGATGAGTGAGACAATCCCTATGCCGCTCATGACGATGGGGCATCAACACTAACACACGCTTCGCCCCGATGTCCGGTCTGGCCTCTCCGAACTGTACGAAATACTCGGCCTGCTTCGTCTAGATGGGTTGTGGACTTCTGGCAGCACGCGCCGGTTCTGCCCACTCTAACGGCGTTCAGCCAAGCGACATTGGCAATGAAAGGCTTCCTCGGTTGGCCCAACGGCGCCGTCCGGCGTAGCCCCCAGAAGCGAACTACATGGCACTCAAAAACATGGCAATCTAGCCTAGCCCAAGTTCCAACTGCCACGCCGGGCGATCAATATCGCAACCTGCTCAACTTGGGTGACCGGTGAAGCTGTGGATCTTTTTCCCTCCCCTCTCAGTCTGTCACTCTCTGCGTCAATTGCAAACGGCTTCGACGCCAAGCCGGCTACGCTGGATAAATCCGTTTTCAAGCAGCATGCGGGTGTCAAAGAAGCTGCGCGTCGCAGCAAGCAAGCGGCTTTTCTCATCCTGCACCTCGGTCGTCATGAGGCATCTTCGGCCCCGGAGCGAATGAGAAGGGTGGGCTAAAAACGGATGTTTGCCATCATTGTAGGGCTGTACAAAGTACTTTCGCAGCGGTTGGTCTGTTCTTCAGCCCGCATTTTGATTGCATTCGCGCCGGATCATCAGTGCATTGTACGTATGTAGGGCAAAAGCTAGTGACGCCCTCGTCGAAAGCTTGGGTAGAATACACCTTTCGTGTATTTTCAAGCACACGAGCTCACGTAGCAGTCAAGCACTACCGGATATCGTGAGGTTGAGAAAAGGGCAGGGTGTAACTCAAGATACCTGGGTCTGCTGTGTACCTGTACTCGACGCTCGGTTTCTGCCGGTTGAGGTGAGGAAACTGACTTTCAGTGCTGAAGCTCTTCACACCCTTTCCCTATAGAATGCGCTGCTGCATGGAGCTATGGCCATTGGACGGACAGGGCCGTTGCATCCCATCCCACATTCACGTCGCAGCGGCAGTTAAAGTAAGATGAGATGCCGGGGTGAGACTGTCATCTTCTCGTCAGAAATTGACCGGTACGGATACAGGCTCAAGAGAGGAAAAGCTTCCATGTCGCAAGCTCGCAAGCACGCAAGCAATTGAGTAACCCGGGATGATGAGTGATTCTGTTCGCAAACTTCAGGGATGTCATCCTGCACTTGGATGCTTGGGCCGTGGGAAAGAGTTTGTCTCTCAGTCATAGGCTATGGCAACTTGACCAGGTGTGCAACCGGTGAAGGGCTCGAGGGGGTTCCCTCACAGGCCGAGAACGTCGCATCTGCCCCCCTCACTCTCTGCCTCCCCCGTGGTGGTCTGCTTGCCCGTTGCGCTTGTCACATATCATATCCCCTAGTAGATCTGATGGCTGCTAATCTGCCGTCACCGGCCTTCTTGTCACCTTCTCGAATGGTAAAACACCCCTAGACGAACAGAGCGTCTCCGGATGCGCCTAGTTGCTGAAGATAATTGTGATAAGGTTAGGCGGTGCTAGGTTGATATCATGATACTGGCGATATCGTTTGAGTGGCATGTCGTGACAGCATCTTTCCTCTGGCCGGGCTATGATAACAATCTGCCAAGGGAGACAGTGTAAGATAGGCCTTGGACAACTCGACTGGTTTCGGCGCGTCTGGTCCCGGGGCTCTGCATTTGGTGGTTTGCGCGGGATCCTCCCCATTGAAACGACTCTCGAGGTTGCCCGTCACCTGATTGACTTTGACTGCGCCATCAAGGCCAAAATGCAAACCAGCAAGCCACCCCCGAAAAGCAAGCGACGGGCAAGCTTTCTGGGCTGGACACTCACTCATCGACGTCCCTGGGCTTCGTTCCCCCCTCGCCCTCCCCTCCTCCCGAGCGCTCGTTTGATTGACCGGTGCGGGGCCGTTGAAGCATCTGTGTCACTGTGTATTTGAGATGTAGTTCGGTTCAAGGTTGCCTCCGACTCGAGACGGGATCTCTATGGCCAATCTTTATAGACCGCTTATTAGATGGCAAGGCTCTATCAAAATCTCCAAAACTACAAACCCCCGCAGACGTTCTGACTGGAGAAAGGCGGTCCCGAGCTGACTGATCGGCCCTTCGTCATATTGTCGTCGTGCCGAGCTTCCTCAACGGTCTGTTGCCTCCGAACCCCAGGTCTCCACCGTTGCCGAATTGTCAGGGGCAATGCGGTGTTAATTATCCGACCTGCGGATACTATTTCGAATCCCAGAGTGATGAGCGAGATAGGTCGCATGCCGCCAGCGACAGCCACATCCCGAACCCTCCCGTCGCGCAGTGTTGCAGACAAAACGTTTAGTGGAAAATTGGCATTCAAAACGCATCGGAAGCCCCATTTCTATTGGGGGCGACAGTACCCTGGTTGCCGACAGATGCGACAGGATGGGATACCTTGGTGCTGGTGACGGAATAGAAAATTTGATCCTCAACTTGTCCCCGGACTCCGGCTTCTTAGGGGTTGGTCTAACTTGTAAGATCTGCGACCTTCTTTAGAGGAACTTAACGACCGCGACTCCGTGAAGCCTAGGTTGACACCAGCAGTGTATCGGTCTGAAGGACTTGTCGAAGGATTATTGTTGAGGGGCAGCAGGGGACCGTGGAGGGTTTCCGCAGGCAAAGCTTGCTCACCGAGTCGTCCCTCAAACTTCTAAGTCCCGGCTGCTCCAAACCATCCAAATGTTGGACGAGCCAGACCAGGTAGGGTGTAATGCTGTTGATCCGGGTGAATGTTAATTTGGGGGCTGCTAGCCATACTCATTCACGCCCGCTGAATCTAAATCTGTGCTACACCAATCCCAGGAGTCACGAAGCCAGCTCTTCACACCCTCCCAAAAATGACCCTCCAATGTGTAGCCTGACGGCGGCTCTGCGAGTTACGGGCCCTCAGAGAGACGACAACAGTTCCCATTTTCCGTCACCCAACCCCTATGTCGTGTCCATGCCTGAAAGCCCGCACTGCGCCGCGTATCGACGAAGATAGTTCTGCAGCAGTGTAGGTAAGTGTCCGATGCAGCCCGGCCATCCCACCGTAATTTGAGCCGGGCAGGCCTTAGTACCAATGACAGCGGGCACGAGGCCGTCACCACACATGTCACCATAGCTCGGTCACTATGTTGACTTTGTTATGCAAACATACCTAGGTATTCACAACGTCCATAAACGGACAACAACACGTGCCCTCAGGTGCTATGTAGCTGTACTTTGTTGGCTTCATAACTTAATTAGTCCGTCCAGCCCAGGGCGGGTGTCAATCATTGCCTCCAAACAAGGATCAGTGCCCGGGAGGATTTAGAATTCTGACAAGCGCACGGTGGCTCATCCGGCGATGCTGGCAGCAGCGAGGAAACGGTTCAATTGACAAACGGGAATGCTAGGGGCTCTTACATTGTTGTCTCATTGCTCCACAACGACAACCGAAGGTTACTGATACCAAGTATCCGTATCTGCATATGTACGGATAAACGGTTTCGTGTGTACAACTATACTTCTGCCCATTCATGAGCACCTTTCTATTGCGGTTGATGTTCAACCCTTGGCATGGCGCAGCAATTGCTGAAGCATGGAGATCGGCATTCCGCCAGCAACGCAGTCGGTGGTAGTCGGTGAGGGAGATGACGTATCGAACTTGGAAAATGAGCAATTCGACTGCCGCGTGCCCTTCCAGTCGACGCTCAGGCGGTAAGGAAGAGGGTCTGGCTGGCGGTGAGGCCGAACACTCTTTTCCATGTGATGGGAGGAGAGTATCTGTACGTATATAGACATTAGTATTAGAGCGATGCAATGCCCCTGGAAATCTCCGAGTTGGGGAGGCTATATATAAGATGCATCTCAGCATGATGCACAAATGGCACCTTGCTCTCTTGGATCAATTCCGTCCAAGCTGCACCGACCGCTCAGTAATCTACTGGCACCGTCTGCTCTGCCTCAGCCCATCACCAGGCATCAATTGAATGCTCTGATAGTCCCACAGTCTGCGAATCCAGGCAAGCCAATTCTCATCCCTGCCCAGCGAGCAAATCTCCTCAAACCCTATGGATCCTACTGCGTATTGCACGGCAGGAACTTTTGCGTTCTCCCATGAATTTAATCCAGGCACGCCAGGGCAGTCGATACGAGTGGACTAGACACTGACAGTCGGGGACTCCCGCTCAACTTCATGCTCATTTCATCTCCAACGCCCAAGCGTAACTAACCCTGCTTCATAGGACCCCTCATTCTTGAGACCTCAACCACTGCTCTCCGTCGCCGAACCGCCATGACCTCCAGTACCCCTGGTCATCAAAGACCGCTTTAGGGGCCATATCTGCCCTGAATTGATGTCTTGCAGCTGTTAGGAGGGTCCTGAACACCGCTGATGTGACTCAAAACCTCCGTTCGACCCGCCCAGAGCACCCTGTCCAATATGCTGATCCTGCCTACTCTGCTAGGGGGGCCGTCACGTCGAGGCCGCACCGAACGCAACGGGGACAAACAACGAGTCCCTCGTTGCATTCGAGAAATGGTCTCCGCAGAGCGACTTGCAGGTGTCATTGCTCATGTGATGAGCTCCGGCCAGGGTGCTACATATAGAGTTCGCACGTTTTGGGTGGGTGTTTGGGCGTCAATCCCGCCACTTGTCTATGGATCCGGATATGCCCATTGCCCCAGCCTCCACTTCCCAGATTGAAGGGAGAAAAGGGCCGTACTGGGTCTTCCAGCCCTGCCAGACTGCTCCTACCTTTGACACATACGTACAGATATGCTGGAAGGGGGCCATTGGCTACAAACGCAAGTACTCGTACTTGCAAAGTATCCGTACAACCCAAGTGTCTTGATCTTACACAGTGCTCAGGAAGAATGGACAAGGGTATATGGTATACCTATTAGGTATTCAGGTTCTACCTCACTCTCGCCGACTTCGATTACTCCTGCCTCATGGAAAAGGGCCGACAGCTCGGAGTCAGCAACCAGTGCTTTCAGTACATGGGTCCGTAGCTGCAATGGAGTCCTGTTACCGTTTCTCCAGACTAGGATTCCCATGAAACTCCAAACTTGCAGCCTGCCTCGTAGCCGAAAAGTAAGCTTTGCCCGGACGGCGTGCCGGACCGGCCGGCGCATCCAAGCCCTGGAACCTGGGGCCGAAATGGAACCACATCCCGCTCCGCCAACGGCATCGGGGATGCAGAAATAGTGCAAAGAAGACAACTTCTCGGAAGAGCGAGACCAACGTCGTTCCGACGCCCTTTCCCACGTGGCTTAGTATGCAGCTACAGCTTCCCACCAACGGGGAATCCGTAGATTTAGTTCATTCCACTTCGGTCAACCTATACAACATTGAGCTGGCTCCACTTCCTCGCTGAGGCCGTTCGAACATCTGGGATGCCTTTATCAGTGAGATCGGGGAGGCGGATTCCTCTCCTCTTTGACTGGGATTGCCGCCCGGTGATATTTGAGAACTGCAAACTCGGCTCGGTTGACAATTTCTATTCCAACACCCCTACCTTTTAGGCTATGTCCCCGGCTTCAGGCCAGCAAAGTACACGAAGTCGTGAGAATGGAAATTTATTCGAAGCTGACAAGATACAAATAGATACGTATACAACATATGCAAACCAATCCAACGTATCATCCCCAGATATCAACCGCATGCCGGCGGAAATGGCATCATGAGATTGGCTCATTGGGCGCTTGCTCCTCGGCCACTTGGCATTGAATACTGTCGTGATACTTAGTTGCGTGGTGTCCTGTTGGCTGTGTAGACGAGCAGGACGACAGAAGTCCGGAAGATCCTTGCATAACTGTGCCACAAAAACCACTTGATTCGATGCGTTTTATGATAGCTAGCTTGTGCAATGTGATAGGAGTGCTTCGCGGATGGTTCGCTGCAAGGCTGTCTATGATGCTCTAGTCCTCCTGCAGGCTTGACAACTCTGCAATTCAGGTTGCTGCATTCATCGTATGAACACACCGTCATGGTCTCTTAGATGTGGATACATGCCTGCACATGCCTGCAAGGTAGCTTGCTGGGTAACTCGATGCATGTTCTAACTAATACTCCGACGAGATCACGATGCTGATACGATCGAGGGGAGACGGGAATCGTTGGCGATCAGGAGACACATGAAATTGAGGGAATCTCGCGAGTTCCTGTCTGCTTATGAAAAGGTTCGGCCCTTTGGCCGACTCCCCGATGTTACCTCGTTCCGCTGCGGTCATCGTCTTAATACGGCTATCGTCCCGCTCATCTCATGTCAGTGCCGCCAACCAACAACCAACAATTAGATTTATTATTATACAGCCACCAAAACGCAAAGATCCCTGCTTAAATCCCACAGTTTCCGCAGCCTCCTCACCTTTCTCCTCACGGCCAAGCCGTCATATTTTGGTTTCCTCCAATCGTGGTTGAGCCAATTTCCAGGACCCTGGGTCTCGCGTTGCGTGGCACACACGATGTTGTTGGTACTCCTCGAGGTTTTCAAGCCGGCCAGTAGATCCACATCGGTGACAGATAACGGGCGTCTGGAGTCTCGGCGGCCGACGCTACCTCGGTCGGTAGGGGTCTCGAATATCACCAGGCCATCTTCAGATTTCTACGGTTCTACCAAAGTTCTATCGTTATCTCATTCAAGGGCCCAAGTCTAGCAGAGTGGCAGCCGATGAATAAGTGACGCTACTTGCCGGAAACCCGGGCCAAGAACTCTTCATCGACGAGTATCGTGCTCCTCCATGTTATTCCCGAAATCATAGCCTTTTCTTCATTATTGGCGCGGCTGACTGCTTGACCGATATTCCAGAAACAAGCCTGCCGTCCGAGAGGACCTGCTCACTTCTCCGCACTACGGCGAGAATGAACGGGTACGCAATGTCGCAAGCCAAACAGGTCGTCATGAGGAAGATGCCCATGGGGTTGACGAAGAAACCATGGGGCTCTGGCCAGTACCACCAAAGCAGACCGGTTGATCCAATCCAGCCGGTGAGGGTGCCAAGTGCCCTGCAGAACCTGTCGAACAAAGGATCAGCATAAGATATCTGCTCATATGACCCGAAACCCCCTCTGATGCAGCGGGTGCTTGTCCTGACGGAGCAAACATGACCGCCCCAACACGACAGAATGAGAAGGGCGACGACGACGAGAACCGGGGAAGAGACCCCACACATCAGAGGAACTCCAACGGCACAGCATTCGAACCCATGACCTACGGATAAGCTCGTTTGAGTGGCATCAATACGCTTCAAGATGACACGTTTTGAGGGCGGACAGCGATGAGAGGAAACGGGTGTGAGAATATCGCACACCGATGACAGGGAAGAGGGCGCAAACACGGCACAGTGAGGTGTCGTGACCCAACACGCCGGTTACCCTTATCACTTTTGGATGTTCTCTCATCCGGCGGGGGAAAGCAATCCGCTCACCGATCGGATGCGGCAAAGAACGCGAAGGAGACAGCCGGAAAACACTCACCAGATCGCATAACTTGTGCCCCCAGAGTGGCCCCTGACGAGCAACATGGCAAGACACCCAGTCCCAACGGCGAACTGCGCCAGACCGGCCGTCCAGAACGCGAGCTCCGTACAGTCGAACCCCTCCCGTCCGGCCCACCACTTGCTCTCTTGTCTCCGAATCCGGTACCGGACGCCGAAAGCCACCAGTCCGCGACGGCGTAGTTCGCCGCGGCTCCAAGGGCGACCATGACCGCAAGTATAGCGCCAATGTTCTGCGCGACAAGCGGCGCGTGGCGCCACTCATATTTCGCGTTCTTCAGAGTCGTGTAGACGAGCGGTACGTCGAGGAGGAGCCAGACGAGGAAGCCGAGACGTTCGAGAGGGTGTTCGGCGACGCGGGCCGCGTATATGAGTTCCCAGGAGAGATTCAGGGCGAGAGCGAAGAGGGGCATGCCATATGACTTCGTTCTGTGAGAGCGGATGGACATGAGGACATTGCACATATCCCAGAAGATGGCGCCTGTGATGAGAAGGGCGCCGGAAGCTGGCACGACCCATGAGGGAACATGAGGGGGAGGCGTATCCGTCAGGCCCATGTTGCAGGTACTGGCTTGTTCTGATGCGCCAACTTGAGTGCCTTCGTACTAACGGTCGTTGTCGTAAGTTGTGATGGGGTTAAGTTTCGGAGGGATGTTAGGCTGTGGTAAGCGATCAACAACAACCAGAGGCTATGGTCAAGTCTGCCTAAGCGCCAAGGATCCTCCGTAAGCAGAATCGTCGAGCACTATCATCTAGTATTTCATTCCCCGACTGAGAAAACTCCAAGACCATTTCTTCAGTTTCGTGCTAAGATGGCCTAACGATGACTTATAGGTCACTAACCTTTCATGCAGGTACATCGGCAAAGAGCGCACTTGGGAGTGAAAACTGGACGAACAGGTAAAAACGCGTCCATTTTGATGCGATTCGGTGCTATAATTGACAGTCTCGTAAACAACAACGAGACAAACTTGCAACTGCTGCATATAGCCGCTCGTGAGATGCATTTCAGCGGTTGCCGGGACACGACTTGGTACATAAGTGCCAAAAGTTGTTGGTGGAGTATCATCACATCCGCATCTGTAGTGTAGTGGTTATCATCCTTGCCTTCCATTCCAAATCGGATTAGCAAGGGACCCGGTTTCGATTACCGGCGGATGCATCCCGCGGATGAGTTCATCTTTTGATTTTTTGACGCGTTGAGCCAAGGAGAGAAAATCTGGCCAACTGCCCTTGGTCACCCACCTGACTCAATTGGCTTGATTTTGTTGTCCGTCTGTTCAAGATATTCCATCAAGAGGGGCTGTTCGGAGGCCTAATTGAAGCTAGAGGTAGATCAATATTTACGTGTAGTGAAAAGGAAGAATTGGTCTACAACGTATCTTATATTAATGCAAAGGAACAGAAAAAAAATCAACTTCGTTGTGACTTTCCAAAGCCGAAAAGCACTTGTTCGTCCACTAGGAAGGCCTCAAGCACATGCAAAGATAGAGGCAAACACCCGGCTACTTGATTTAAATATGAAAGTGCACGCGTGCACGTAATATTTCGTACAACATTTCTGCCCTCGCAACTACACAAATACAGATCCATCAACTGTAAGATCTGTAAAAGGTATTATCCATCAATACGTACCTTCTATCAAGATGTGGTTTGACAGTGCATGTCAGACCTCGGAGTAACTCACGCTTTCCAAAAGATAGGAGCTTCCATATTTCTTGGGCCACCAATAATTATTACGTCGGCAAGGCAGGCTGATTTTTTCGAAGAATTGGAAAGATGAGCTCGAAAGCTCTGCGAATTTGGACATTGCTCAATGTCTGACATTGTATCGGTGAAGCTGTCACCGAAATCCACTACCAGGGGTCATGATACCTACCCCTCATTCAGATTGTCGGCACTGCTTCCGAGATAACGGCTTTTACCCGAGTGGCAGCCCAATACTCGTCGGTCAACCTCGAAATGGCATCTTTCGTTTACAAAATAGAACGAATGATAAAGCTAAATGCCAAGTCATCTGACAAAATGTTTCCAAGAAGACCGTCAGCGCTTCAGTCAATCCGTTTCGTGCGCCGGTCGTCAACCTTTTCTCAAGGCTTGTCAGGTCTCAAAATCAACTCCGATCGTCTTCAAGAAACGATCCACCTTACGTGCCAATGAGGGGCAGCTCATCGATATGGCAGGTCAGCATCGCTTCTTCCCGAAAGAGCTTCTCAAGTTGCTGACAATTCACCAGAGCTCTGACTGAAACTGGCATGGCCCGGCTGACTCTCTCAGATGAAGATGCCGCGGCGAGACAATGGTTTGTGGAAGAGACACAAAGACTAGGCTGCGATGTCAAAGTTGATTAGATGGGCAACATTTTTGCTAGGCAAAGAGAATCGCTAGGCTCGACTCTACCCATGACTGCAATGGGCAGCCACTTAGATACCCAACCCCAAGACGGTAGATATGATGGTATACTAGGCGTCGTTGCCGGTATCGAAGCATTAAGAACGATGAAAGAGAATGGCTATCACTGTAACTTCGATATTGGAGTTATCAACTGGACAAAGTACGCAATATCAGCTTCCACCCACTCAGGTTATGAGTTTCGCTGACTTGCTCTCAGTGAAGAAGGCGCCAGGTTTCCGGGCACTACAGTCTCCTCCAAAGTTTGGGCTGGAGAAATACCAATTCAAAGCGCTTGGGATCTGAGAGATGTGTCAAATTCCTCTATCACTGTTACGGGCTGGACCCGATTAGTGGATCCGGGCCAGCGCCCGGATATTCTGCCACGATTGACCGCGCGGGCTCTATTACGCCTACGCTCCACCTCTGGGGAAGCTCCGCTTATAAATCTCTTCTCGTTAGCTTAGATTCTAAAAATAGAAATTACCTCTATATGGCTATATAAGGGCTAGGTTCTTAATATATCTAAGTTCTCTATAATAATCCGCTCTATTACCAATTATATAGTATAATAAAGATAGTTATATCAATTAATAACGTAACTAAATTAATAGATAAGCTTTAAAATATAAAGATAGTCGCTATAGGCCTATAATAATTAGCTAAGAGATAAGCGGCTATAAAGAAAAGATAATAGGTAGAGTAAAAGTAATAAAGAAGTAAGTATGGAGCGGATGCTATAGAAAAGAAGCTAGAATATAAGAGCTTAGTTAATATCTTATATTTATTTTAATAGTGCTCTGCCTAACCTAGTACCCCGCCTACTAAAGCGAGTAAGGAGTATATTAGTAGTAAAAAGGCCGCAAGCCCCAAGTAGGACTAAGATATCCCCTTACTATATAGAAAACTATTCCCGGACCTAGCTAAGTTTATAAATAGTAAAGACGAGTATAGTATTTAGGAAGCCTAGATATATAATAAACTCGTTATTAATACGCCCTTATATTATGTTGTTACGCCCGCCGCAACTTGTCACTGTGGGCGCGTAGCTATATATGCAGAACAAGGGACAATGATGACCGGAGTCATCATTATCGAAGCTTCTGCTTTGTGCCACAGTTGGTTGCCTTGACCTGCTCGTAACAGTAGGCAAAAAGAAAAAAGGTAAATAAGTTGAGATACGAGTTAGGATAATCAGAGAATCAATTGTGTTAATGATTATTCTATGATATAGTGGGAAAGTATAGTCTATAACCCATCGGGTGCGGATGGACACCATTTTCGCCAAGCCCCAAAATACCCACTACTTATCCACTATTACCGCGCATTTAAAGGGGTACTTTGATGGTACGTCATTTATCCCTATGCTCTGTTACCTATTATCACCACTATTACTACCAATTTGATTGATGCTGTAATGTCTTCTAACGATTCTGATTCTGATGCTTCTATTACTTCTGTACGCAGCTGTATAGTAGTTGAGGTCCTTCCAGAAGACCTTACTGCTGCCTGCAATACAGACTGTACGCCCGAGCGCTGTGACGCAGCAACAGTCCGGCCCTGCGAACCTCCGGCTACCGAGCATGGTCTTCCGGGCTCCTTCCGGCCCTTTAACGTGCCGGCCACTCGAAGGACAACACGAAAGGGCTGCTTAGACTGTAATGTACCGTTATGTATTGATAGAGATTGCTGGTACCTCTGGCACACCCAAAATCTATAGAGATTGGAGGTACTAGAGATCTATTGGTTAACTTAAAGGGTTTCCAGGCCCTTATTGGCTCTACACCGCCCTTGGCGAAAATGGCGTCCATCCGCACCCGATGGGATATACCGTACGAGACGGGTAGTCGGCTTGTAGAAAGCGGTATCATACGGCAGTAATCGGCAGCGCCACACGTGGCGCTGCGACAGATGGGGAATAATCCCGATGTTATGTCAGCTGTGCTTCTATCCAAGACTTCAAGTTTCTACCAAAATCTGCAGCGCTTGTCTGCTTCGCTCGTAATTTCGAGCACACCCTCTTCTACCACTGGCGTTGCGGCGTGACAGCTGCTTGCAACCAATATTGGACCTGGGATACCTCGTGTGGTGTGGCTCAGCCGCTGCCGTCTGTACTCCTAGTTGGCGTTTTTGAATTGAGCTACAGCTTGATGCATTCGTCCTATGTCAACTCGCTGCCGTGGAAGCTGTCCGATGCACGATGTCCCCAATGAACACTTGGCTCCGGCAATTCTTGGGACTGTGTATTTCTGCCGCTAGGCTCGCAGTGTTAAATTTCCAACTCCCCCATTCAAAGGGCCTGACTAATAGTCGTCCTATCCGTGCAGAGAGTTTTCGTTCAGCCTGAAATAGACTCAGACTCGCAGATATAATGCTACATGATATGGTGGATTGATGCCAAAAGAATGCGCAATGTGGACGTTCATTGATGCCGCTGTATTTTTGCAACTAATGTCTTGTTATGAGTACTTATTTATCTTTCAGAGTTATTTCAGAGTTATTTCTCTGTGTCTAGTGGGAACTTGGAAGAGGATCCTGTCGGATTGGAAGCCCAATTCGACCGCGAGTAAGGGTAGAGCAGGGGCCACCTCGAGAGGGTACTGTTGGAACAGCAAAGGCTGATAAGGAGTAATAGGCAGGTACCATGGGCTGGCTGGCACCTGCCCTGGGCGAAGTGGGACAACTGGCGTAGTCATCACCGCCGGATAAAGGTGGGGCAACCACCCAGGCCGTCACTACCTACTTCGACCGACTCCTGCCTACAATGTAAGATAGAACAACAAGAAGAACAAGCAATAGGATCACCAACAGACGAGTGATAATTGCTACCACTATTTGTCGTATACGACCCCGTGAACCAACAGGTACAATTACATCTCGACGGTCCACCCAACCTCCGGTTGAAATCTCCCTTCTACTCCTTACGCAGAATCAACCAATACAGAGATATTGATACTTCGTCACCCCCCGAACCCTACGGTTCGAACCAATACCTTGTGATAGGGATACCAACAGATCCCTTTCCAAGATGTCGTCGAAATAGCCTTCGACCATCATTCAGGAACGCCTCGAACAACTTATAGCTTTCGTTCCGTAATCGCAAGTTGTGATTAACGTATTTGTCTACGAGCAGTTCGCAAGTCCCGACCCAATAGGAATACATCCATTGCCAAGTGTCTTACACGGATGGTCCTATTATTGCAACAAGTTAGCAACCCGTTTCAATTATTCAAGGACGGCGATAGTCATATCGAAAAGTGAAAGAATGGACTGTACCTGGCCACAACTCAGAACGGACTTTGTGTTACCATCCCAAAGACAAGTGCCGAGGTCACCTCCAACCGGAAGTCTGCAGTTCTATTCACATTCATCAGCTATCATGTCGCGCCAAAGTGATCAAACTCCAAGAGGAGCGTAAACATACCCACCGACCCAGTACCGAGGGGAGGAAGCTGACGAAAAGAGCGGCGTGGAACTTCATGGTTACTGTAGATGGTTATGTACAAGAATTGTTCGCTGGAAGAGTATTTTGCGGCAGGAGATACGATGCGAAGTAGAGAATAACAACACTTGAGAAATCCTCATACAAACAGGCGCACACAAAGAGAGAAAGACCAGCTATAAGTATTAATAATTACTCAATGACGATCTTCAACAGCGGACAAGCTGTGTACCCGAAACCAATACCAACGGGAAATTCCGCTACTGAGTCGCGCGCAACGAGGCTTGGAGAGGCGCGTAACAACATGATATCCAAACTCTAATTGACAAGTTCATCCCAGCTCAACTCCTCTCAGACGGGGCGAGTATTACCCAATAAACATAAGGTAGGCAACATATCCCTGTAACTCCTTACAAGTGCCGTCCGATCCAATTCCACGGGACGCACGGCTTAGGGCGCCCGCCCCCTATCAGTTGGACATGATTTGTAAAGAGCGCGCAGCACGAGACTCTGCGAGCATTGTCCCGTCGTTTACGGAGTCTTTTGACGTACTAATACTCTCAATTGACGGCTCGGATTCATCCTCCAGTGGGCTTATAATGCTCCGCAGGTCTTTCTCCGCAGATTCTACTACGGATGCTCCGCCGGAGACTGGTTGCCGATATTCTTTCTTACTGCCCAGGCCTCAGGACGCTACAGCCTACGAAGAATGGAGAAAAGGGCTATCCTATGGCCCGTGATCCTTACGAGACGTGCATGCCAGGGCCCAGGCCATCTTGGAGAACGTGCGCCATTCACATCCCAGCCAGGCCGGCAGTGAAATGAACGTGCCCACGAACCAGGAATTACGGACTACGCCGGTTTCTATCCAAATGTGGACTTGTAGTCACATATCGCCAAGCTGTCTGTCAGTCTCTCCCTTCTATCTCTTGGCTTTCATGAATCCGAAGATCAAATAATTTTACCCGACCAAGCCGATTACCGTATAAACTTCACGGTCTAGACGTGTACACATAGTGAGATGCAAGAACCTCTCCTCGTGCTATCCGCTAAGGCCTAGAATTCGTAAAATATTTGTTCAGCAGCGAAACGCCACATGATTCTTCTAGATGGAAGACAAACCCCAGTAAAAGTCCATACTCGACCAACCTAATCATTATAGTAGTCATCAGCATAATCATCGCCGCCATGGCCATCGTCATAATAGCCACCATCGTCGTATTCATCGTCGCCGTGGCTGTCATCAAAGGTGCCGCCAGCATAGTCATCGTCGTTGCGAGCCTCGTCAGCACCCTGCTCGTCATCGTAGACAACTTCACCATATCCGGTGTACACGACATTGTCCTCGTCGCCATACTCCCAATAATCCTCCGGAGGCTCCTGAGGCTGCCCCTGGACCCCCTGCACGTCTCTCTCTCCCTCGTAGACCTGACCATTTTCATCAACCCAGATAACCGGGGGGCCATACTCGGGCCCAGACGGCGGTATTCGATCAACCTAATCATCGTAGTAGTCGCCGCCATACTCCTCCCTATCAGACTCCCGATCACCATCATCTCGGCCGCGATAATGGTCCTCAGACCCAGATGATGAATGGCGCTCGTAGTGATGCTCGTGGTGCTCAGAGTCTGAGTCGGAATCTGCGGAAATTGTCAGTTTTGGCGTTCAATAATCTTCCGGAGCGAAACCCGGAGAGGATGAGTGATCGTTACCTAGAGCATTGGCGATAAGCGCGCCTCCCAGCGCACCCACCGCGAGACCACCGGCCACGCCGAGGAACATGTTGCCGTTGCCGCTCTTCTTCTTTTTCTTCTTCTCTTCACTGCCGTATCCCTGTTCGTACTGCTGTCCGTACTGCTGTTGAGGCTGTTGACCATAGGGCTGACCGTACTGCTCGGGTTGCTGGGGTTGGCCGTACTGTTGAGGCTGGTCGTACCCATGGGGTTGACCCTGCCCGTATTGCTGTCCGGCGTAGTACCCGGCTCCAGCTCCTGCAGCTGCCGCAGCCGCACCGCCCGCATAGGCTCCGTATCCGGGCTGTGGGGACTGACCCCCGTAACTGGGTTGGGGAGAAGGTCCGCCGTACCCCGGTTGGGGTGGTGGACCTCCGTAGCCGGACTGTGGTGAGTGGCCTCCATAGCCAGGTTGAGGAGCATAGCCAGGCTGAGGCGAATGTCCGCCATACCGAGAAGCATCTCCATACCCTCCATGGCCCAGTGGTGACATTGGCGGAGGAGACATGGCCGGCGGTGGCGCAGGCGCCTCCCACTGAGAAGCGCCAGTTGCTTGGTTGATGTAGTACCACCGTCTGCTGTTGTCGTCAAATCGCTTGACCCATCCCTCAGGCAGCCGCGGCGAGGGAGGTCTTCCGTAACCAGGTGAAGGGGGCCTTCCATAACCCGGCGAGGGAGGTCGTCCGTAGCTTTGTTGCTGCTGCTGCGGCTGGGGATACGGGCTAGATGATGTGGAATCACCATACCTACCGGGATGCGGAGAGGGATACTGCGGTGCGGAACCGTAAGCACCCCCGGCGGCGCTGGCAGCTACGCCAGCGGCGACGGACGACATGGCACTCCCCTCGGAGACGGGATCAGAATAGGCGGAGCGCGTGGGGTCGCTGGAGCCGAAGGCGGCGGGGTGCTCGCGCTTGTACTCGTCGGCGCCGTTCTGCGGACCGCCGGCGTAACCCGCCGGCGGTCTGCCGTCATAGCCTGAGCCGTGGGAACCGTAGTTGCTGTATCCATAGTCCTGGTGGCCTGTGATGTGTCGTTAGGATTTGGTGATGCGATGCTTTTGAGATAAGGTGGGTGGGGGTCTTGCGACATGGTGAAGGGCAGAATTGCGGCGGGAGTTGTCGCAGAACATCACATTTCGCTCACTCACCTTGTTTGATGATCTCTGGGTCGTCGGGGATCTTGAAGTTGCCCAGCTGTGATGCCAGCTTCGCGACGTCGAAGTTGCCGAAGAACGACATCTTCGTTCTCTCGGGGCTGTGTCCTTCTTTTCTTTCTTTTCGGTAGTGACAGTTGGAAGTTGGAAGGATGGGATAGAATTGCACGTGGTTGGCGGGGGATTTGACGTGGTCGTCGCGGGGTCAAGTGACCAAGGTAAGGTCAGGCAAGGTGAGTTGGGCTGTTGGTAGGTAGGGGCAAAAAAAGAAAAGAAAAAAAAATTGGCTGAGGTAAGGAAAGTAGGGCCACCCGACGGGATCAACCTAAATGAGCGTGGTGAGGCAGCCCAAGCTAAAGGAAGGTGCGCGCCGTGTGACGGGCGATTCGTAATGTGATTTCTTGGGCTGCAGGTGCGACTGCACGTCAGATTGGCTTCTTGCCCATTTGTTTCGGCAGATCGGAACGCAGGCGGCGGGTATTTTTCTGGGCTTTTTCTGTTCGCTTCCCTTGAGGTTCCATTCTCCTGTTTTGTTTGTCTCCACGTTTGGTCGCCTTGCGTCGTCCGAACTTGGCACTCGGGACCACCCGTTCATCTCATAGGGCTGAAGGCTGTGCGATCTCTTACCGTCACTCTCACTCACTCAGCCGATGATCACTTGGAGATGTGAGGGATCTGAGTGAGATGAACTCAAGTGAGGGGAATGAGTGAGTGACACGTGAAATGACCATCACACGCTTGACCCCGCCAGGACTAGCACAACTTCATTTCCGTAGAGTTCAAGCCTTTGCATTACGATGCTACATCGCTATGCTATGAGCCCTCAAAAAGAAAGGCTACTTCATAGACCAACATGATGTTAAAGTAATTAGAAATGCTGCACATTCCAAGATCCGAAAAGACACGCCTTCACGTTCATTCAGTCGCCTCCATTGCAGCCGGTAGAGCAGGCTTCTGTCCATACACCACATGCCTACGCGTACGAAACCAGTTAGTTCCCAGAGATAATACTCAAAATCATCGTTGACCTTGGACAACGGAATGAAGGGCATCGGGGGAAGGAACACTCACAAATCCAACAGCGCATGAAACGCCCCCGTCTTCAACTCCCTCCTCACCTCCGCAAGCTGCACCAACACCTCCTCCTTACTCCTCCCCAGCACACCACACAACAACTTCAACGAAAACCCTTCCAGTCCCTCAAGAATCTGCGCCAGATTCAGCAACCCCTGGTCCTTGAAGTGCCGGTGCCGCGCCCAGGGTCCAATAGGCGTCTTGAACTTGTGGTGCGCCACGTGCTCGAACCCGCCGTGCCCGCGCACCCACCCCTCGAGCTTCGGTCCGGGACGCGGGTCGCGCCCGATTTTGTCGAGGGTTTCGACAAAGGTCTGGTTCCATTCGTAGGTTGCGTGTTGGGGGGTGTAGCTTCCGTCGTCGGAGTAGTATTCTGTGCTCATGTCTTGGAACTCGGCCCAGCCTCCTGGGTTGAGGTTGCTGTAGAGGAGGGGGTGAGGTGTGAGAAATAAGACCGGATGGGAGACAGGTAGGAGAGGTGGACGTACTCGTAAATGTTGGCAATCAGCTTCGGCCAGTCTTGGATGGAGGCGGCCATGTATCGGCACATGATGAAGTCGTACTTCTTGACGCCAACCCACTCGCTCTCGACATCGTCAATCTCGAATTTGACATTTGGGGGCACCCTGTAATTCAAAGAAGAAGAGTGAGCTTTGAAGATCGCCAGAGAGGGTTTCATGTTGGGACTTGACGCACCACTCCGGTTGAATCGCACTCAAATCGTTGCCGATTACCTGCCCATCACTTAGCAAAGCAAACTATCACCAATCTCGCTCATCACCAACTCACCTCGGCGTTCTCGAAAATGTCACCAATCTCAACAGCCCCTACCAACCACAAACAATTAGTAATGCATCGCTTTCGAGATCTTTTGGACTTGCGGAGACGTACAGATACCAGTGCCTGTGCCAATATCCAAGATGCGATGGACCTTGTCCTTGGCCAGCGGCGCCAGCCAGAGCTTGCTTCCAATCGCCCTCACCATCATGGCGTGGGCCATGTCGAGACGCTCCATCTCGACCTCGTCGTTTGGAAACGAGTACGCTATATGCACACGTCAGTAGGCTGAGAGCGGTCGTTGATCATTGTCGTTGTGATGCTGAAGCAAGAGGAGACTCACAGCCCGGCCTGAATGCATGGTAACGACGGCCATACTCTTCCGGGTAGTCGATGACGCTGGATGATAGGGATGCGGTATAACTCGAGCTACCTCACTCACTCGTGTTAAAGAAGGTGCTATAGATGAAATGGAGTGACGAGAATCTTAGAGAGCCATTACATTCTATCATCAATCGATGAATCGTTATCACTCTACACCGAAAACATTAGTCAACGATAGCTCAATCTCAAGGCAAACTGAGCTGCAACGCACAGCAAACCCCTCGTCAGCTTCAACCGGATCATCCTGCTGGGCGGGATCAATCGCCACCGCGGGGACGGCTCGCGATGAACTCGTCGTCGGAGCCGGGTCGGGGGACGAGACACCAGCTGCAGGTGCGGCCGTAGTGGGCGGTGTGCCCGGTGCTTCAGCCATGATGTGCGCCTTTTCCGTCTCACGGGAATTCCAAGTGAGTGTAAGCAACGTTTGGCACAACGTTGGGTTGAACTTAAAGGTACTGAGTCGCGCGGTCGCTGTGACCTAGCGTGTCTTGAGAAATCGCGATCTTAAGGAGGGCAGATGAATCAATACCGCGCAAGGTCAATCAACCAAAAGACCGGGCTTCATCTGCTTGGGAGGGGAGCTCCAGTTTTTGTATCTGCCCGTTTCCAGGTTCCCTTCCCACACCACTACGGAGTACACCACCCTTCCATGTCTCTGCCAATGTGTGGCTTGCTGAGGGGTTCATCTTACAGTAGGGAACCTTGACCGTACTTGGACCAAACGACAGGTACGACAAGCCTAATAAGGACGCAGACAAGACGCCCGGATGCAGAACAATCAGACGTCCTCTCACAGGATTCGCTAGGTAATAGTCCGCATCCCGTTTTCCCACCGCTCACATCAAGTTACAGGGCATCCGCCGAGGTAACCCAGAGAGATGCGTAGAATCCAGTCCAATGGAACTTGGAACCGGCATTGCCATGCATGGCCTGCGTTGATACCCCTCTTTTTCCCCTGCACGGTAAATAGGGATCTTGACCCGTTTGGGCCCTGATCCGAGTTCCCGGTCGACGGTATCGCAGACCAGAAACCACGTTCTGAGGATGCGAGGCTGGGCGACCGTTTGCGATCGCATGTTGAATCTGTATCGAAGGTACTGATTAATATCACACAACACATAAGAAAAAGGCGCCATGCGCATCACAGACGTCCAGAACACGTGTGATTCTCGAGATATTTCAAGTTCGTTATCGTCATTCATAATGATAAAAAGTCCCATCCGCCTCTGTCCGCAACGAAGCAATGGGGTATAGAACAAGAGTCGAACAAGAATCTAAACACTCGCCTCGCCGGGCGGCCATGATGCAAACAAGCAGGTCAAAAAGAGACCAGCAAAATAGTAAATATCAAAACGATCCAAAACGATCCAAAACGCCCATAGCTATGCTTTTGCTTTTTTTTTAAGTCCGCCATGCGATGCGAATGCGGTCCGTTCCTTCCCCCGGTTCGATGCCATTCCTCCATCCTTCACAACGTCCTTCCTTCCAACAATCATGCCAGGTATCCTCACTCGTGGCACCTTCACTTCTTCGCCGTGCGAGCGCTACGCTTGGCAGGAGTACCGTTGGCACTCAGACCCAGCTCCTTCTTCGCTGCAGCAGTGGGCTTCTTCGCCTTCGAGACCTTAGCACCCTCCGTCTTGGGGGCAGTAGCCGACTTGGACTGGCTTGCCTTGGTTGCCTTGGCTGCAGTCGCTTTAGCAGGCGCGGTCTTGGTCGCAGCAGACTTGGCAGGCGCAGCCTTGGAAGTCGATGCCTTGGCGGTTGAAGCCTTAGTCGTAGCGATCTTGCTCGTAGAAGCCTTCGCCTTTCTCGCCTTTCCAACCTGCTTCTCCTCGTCGGGACTGAGCTCGGCAGAGCTGGAGCTTGCCTCGTCAGACTCGATGGGAGCGGCAGACGGATCTTCTGACTGGCTTCTAGCCAACTGAGCTGCCCACTGAACACTCTTATTGTTCTTTTTGGCAGCAGCAGCGGCCGCCCGAGTCTCTATTTTGGGCGGTGCCGTCTTGATCGCCTCGAGCATTTCCTCTGCAGAAACCGCATCTCCCTTATTGCTGCGAGTATTCTGGCGAGTCAAAGCCGCAAGATCCTTCTCTCCAGCTCTGATGCTACTCATTCCCTTGTTTCTAACTGGGATCTTCGTAACTGCTGGAGCCTCTCCACGCGCGACGGCAAGCTGGCGTCTCGTCCGCACATTCGGCACAGGAGCAACCTCATCCTCATCGGCGGACTTGTCGTTGGCCTTGTCTGTGGCCTTCTTCGCATCGGGAACGTCGGCCTTGGCTCTGCGCTGACGCTTCGGCGGCTGCGGCTTCTCTGGCGATCCCTCTCTTTCGTCAACAGCCTCGGCCTTTCGCTTGGCTTTCTTGGGGCTCGGGCTGTTAACATCGAGCGATCCAAGAGGCTGGCGTCCGGTTGAGCTGGCTGGAGATGCCCTTCTCGCAGAACGAGAACGATCTGCCGATGGCGTGATCGAGAACGCCGGTGTATCGGGCCAGATGCTTTGATTGCGCTCTGGGGTTGCAGCCATGAGGATTGGAGCGGACGCAAGAGGGTCAGGCGAAGACTGAGCAACAACGGGTTCAACGGCCGGAGTGGGAGAAAGAACAGCGGAATCGGCAGGCCCGATGAGTTCGACAGGCTCGGGATCAGCTGCCTTGGCAGCTTTCTTAGCGGCGTGCCTCGTCATGAACTCCCTAAGCATGACCAAGGAATCGTCGTCTTCCATGGCCGGGGCGGGCGCCTCTGAAGGCACCTGCGCCGCCTGCTCATCTGCTTCGACCTTGGCTTCCTCTGTTGTCTCTCCGTCATGCTCTGCTTCAGTGGCCGGGCGGATAGGTGACAACGGGGTAGAGGTGGCCGGCTCGATGGGGGAATCGACAGCATCCACGGGCTCTTCAACAGACTCTTCCATGGGCTCTTGCTCTTGGGCGAAGAGAGCAGCGTGTTCGTCCGAAACCTTAAATCGGACAATCAGACGACCTCCCTCTCTGCTGACAACGACCCTTCCGTCCATATCCGTCTTCTTTGCCTCCTCAAACACGCGAGCGAGAGATGCCAGCGCCTGAATCGGGGATCCGGCGCGGTCCTGGAAGGAGCCGAAGATGTCCGGATTCTCTCTTGCGTCGACAACGACAGGCGAAGGCGACGGGGTTCTCTCTGGGGTAGCTTGGGCAGCCGCCGCAGACGCTGAGTCAACCTCGAGGGGACTCTGCACCGCGTGGAGCTCAACCGACGAATCGGGAGCACCCACCAGCGACGCGGATGCTGGATCTTGAAGATCCAGCACCACAGGAAGCTGGGCGGGGCCGGCAGCAGGAAGAGACGCTCGGCGGAGAGGGGCGGAAAAGGAAAGACGACGGGCAGCAGGGAGTGACTTGCGCTTCTTGAAGGGTGAAGCGTCGTTCCGGTTCTTAAAGAACACCATTGGACTCGCGACTTCAACAACAGCAGCCTTGTCCTCTTGTTCGGCCTCAGTTGCCTCTTGGTTCGTCTCGGTGACGTCGAGAGTCGATAGGGATGCGGGGAGCATTTGGAAGGTGAAGCCGGGTCCAATCGGGGACGACAGAGGTGAAGGTGACCTTTCTTCAACAACAGATTGGAGTGTGGCAAGCTTGGCCTCCAGGTTGGCAGCGCCTCTAGCAAGCCTGGTCTTTCGGCTCGAGCTTGAGTGGTGTGTCGCCGTCGAAGGGAAGCGAGGGAGCTTGGCGGTCGGGCTTTGAGGCTCCTCTTCCTCTTCGATGACCGAGAAGTCGGACTCTCCAAAGATGGCAATGGGCTGCCTGACGTTGCGATGCTTGGGCTGGTCACGACCGTGTACCCTATTAGACTCGCGAATGGCAGTCTCAAGCACCCAATCAAAGCTGAGCTCTGGCATCGGGAATGCAAGAAGAGGCGCCATGATGGTGTGAGTCAACAGGCCGTTGTTATAGGCCCGCTTCTTCTCACCATCATAGTTTCTCTTCCCACAGGTTGGCGCGATGGGCTCGCCGTACTTCTCCACCTCCTCGTGGTATTGGCGGCGCTGGTCGTGAACGGAGGGGCCGGCAGGGAGCGCCTTGAGGTCGTTACGGAGGACGCGGCGAGCTTCGATCATGTTGATCACGCCGCTTTCGTCCACATCCTCCAGCCAGTACGGCGCCGAGTCGTCCTCCGCCGTGGGCTCGGCCACCCTCTGCCTCTTGCGAGGACAGATAGCGTAGAACAGACCGCCTTTCACGGCAATGTGCCGGAAATTGGCGGCGGCCTCGAGCTCTTCCACGGCGAGGGACTCGGCGACCTCTCTTGCGATGGCCTTCTCGAACACCAGGCCCCTGGCCTTTCGTTGCTTTGTGCGAGGAATACGGGCTCGCTGCCGGGCGAAGCTGGGCACTGGGGTAAGGGCTGAGGTGACGTCGAGGTCGGCGTAGGTCTCGGGGTCGAAAGGGTTACTAAGGAGCAAGTCAGTGAGGCTGCCTACATGTAGGCAGGGGTTACACATACGAGAACTCCTTCGCTGCTTCCGAAAGTTCGGTAGTGGCGAAGGTGTAGGATTGAGGCTTCTTGGGCGACGGGGCGAAGTCGGAAATCATCGTTATGTCGGCCATGGTGATGTCGAGCTTTGAAGGGGACTCGAACCCGCCAGCCTCCTCTGCATCTCTTGAGGGTGACTCCTCCTCGTCGTTCTCTTCGTCGTCTCCTTCCTCCTCTTCTGCCGGGGACTCGCTGTCAGCACGAGTCTCTGCTTGCTGTTGATTCGAGCCGGAATCACTGCGCGGAGACTGGTCGTTGGAGACGAGAGATGCTGTCGGAGAGGTAATCGACATGACTGAAAAGTCCGAGACGGCGGGCTTCGAGGGACTCGACTTTGGTGAGAAACTGCGAGCGAGCTTTGGAGTCGACGCAGTAAGGGATTGGAAACTGGCATCCGCGAAGGACACCTTCTTGGGTGATGGGGTCTTGGTTGGGCCGTCCAGCGACATCGTTGTAAGTCTTGAAGCGCCAGCCTTCAGCCTCGGGGTCTCAGCTGTGCTGAACTTCTTAACCGGCGAAGCAAGAGACATCGGGGCAAATCTAGGAGGCTGTGTTGTGGCCGCGGACATGGGCGTGGTGCCTCCCTTGGTTGGCGTGGTGAAATCGAAATCCGAGAAGGCCATATCGACATTAGCGGTAGGGTCCCGATTGAGCTCAAGGTTCGAGAAACCGGCCAAGGCCCTCTTAGGGCTGGGAGCGCGGTTGCGGGAGGAGCGCGCGGTTGGGGAGGGCGTCAAGTTGCCCGAGGGCGGGTTGAAGGTCAACTTTGGAACATTCATCGCGTGACCGTAAAGTGCCGGCGACTGCGAGACATTGACGAATGACGAGGTGAAGTGAGTTTGGGGGGATCTAGCGTGGGAGCTATGGCTTCAATGCGACGCGGCGCGGAGAAGGCTCTCGGACGTGATAGTGGGAAATAGCGGCCGCGGAGGCGCGATGCGATTTGGGGGCGGAAAAAGAGGATAAACAAAGCGCGACTGCGCAGGGGGGGGAAGATGGGATGCAGAACAACCACCGGATTGAACAGCCAGAGAACGGCTGAAAAGAATCCGATTGACACTTGTAGTGCGATGTCGACTGTGTCGTGAGTTGTTAGAGTACGGTACCTTGAATTTGGTGAGGTATCGGCTTGCGTCGCGATTGGGTTGTGGTTCCTGAACGCGGAGATTGGAGGATGGATTGGGGAAAGAAAAAAAAGGTTCAAGGTACTTCCAGGTTTCTAAATCGAGAACCGGGAAGGGAAGTAGGAAAGGGCAGATATTGCGCAGGAAGGGGACCATTAAGTGAAAATCAGTGTGGTGGGCTGGCAACGGGCAACCGCAAAAAAAGGGACGGTTCGAGGTTCGCCCTTTGTTTACATTCGAGGCGAGGCAGCCAATCGGGAGCTCCCGAGGCCATCACCACACCCAAAGTGCCGCTTGCAGTCGCGGCTCGTCCTCTGGGGGCATCCCAGGCGCGGTGTGCACGGGTGCCAGGCTGTACGCTACCGTGTCTTACCCCACCATCCAGGCGCCACACCGTGTTTTTGACCAAATAGTGATTTTACAAGGGATGGACGAGGCTGAGAGCACGTGATTGGCGAAAAAAGTTCCCTGGGGGGCTCCGCATCAAAGCTTTCGTGATGGCGTCCATTTGAAGCATCGGGGAGCTTTCTATGACGACGGACGAAGAGATCCACCACCGCCCAACTCGACGACCGAACCCGACGATCCAACGATAGGCGCATAGCTGCACGAGACAAGCCAGAGACAGCATTGACCGGTTGGAAGACATACACATCGCCCATCATGCCGAAGAAACCGATGCGTCTGCCGCCTGTCAAGGTCCTTCGCGTTCGTAACCCCAACGGCAAGACCGAGGCGCCTTGCATGCAGGTCATGACTTCAGTTCTTGGTAAGTCTTTCTGCCATGATTCCTCAATCTCTCCCTGGGACCATTTCTTCCGTCAATGGACCTGGCCTGCCCCGGTCACTTCATGGCAACTATACAGTAGCATCGACCCCCCTTACGCTCCATGGACTGACATCTCATTCTTCCTACAGCATGCTGGGCCTCAGCAGGCTACAACACCTCTGGCTGCGCCGCCCTCGAGAATGCCCTGCGCGGCTGCATGGATAAGCCCAAGGCGCCCAAGGCACCTTCGTCCACCGTCAACTACCACCTCGGCCGTATGTACGACAAGATGATACCCAACTCCAAGGGCAAGTAAAGCAGTCGGCGGGGGAGGACAAAGGTCCGAGATCGAACTTGTTGCAAATATCAGGGCGACCACTTGGACACGATTACCTACGCGAATGGCATGCTCCATGGATACGCCACCGAGAAATCACAAAGGGGGGGAGGACCGCGAAAGACGCAACCATCACCACAGCCGAACCGACCGAAGCGACAGCAGAGGGGGGACTCGGCTGATGACGGATATATGATCCGTCTGGAAGTGGTGAATTGAGCACAGCTGGGGCATACGAGATGTACAACCATACTATTACACACGGAATTAGGCGTTCAAGAGGATCGATGTTGTATACTATGTACCATACAAGGCGGAGAAAAAGACATACTCGCTACCATCACATTCAAATGCTGGAGACTTTCCTCATCTGTGATCTGATCTTGTGAATTGACAGTCTTCGGCCAGTCTTACCTCATCTCGTCGGGTAGGATTCATTCAACGAGGAGCAATGAGATATGATCAAACCCAATAGGTGAGGGATCGGATATGCATGAGTCTCCCTACTTCGCGTCTTGGAGTTTAAAATGTTATTTTCGCCACTTCGATTTTCAAGACGTAACAATTCTCGCCAGGACCTCGCAAAGCATTCAAATAGGAGAGTAGTGTGGAAAAACATATAACGTACCTGCATAGCGAGCGACGCATCATAGCGAGCGACGCACGTCCTCCCAATTCTACCCTCTTCATCTTTAGGTCACCTTTTCTCCACGTACGAACATGCAATCCTCCTCAATTGAAAGTAGAATTACCCTTGCCCTCCAAGCTATTGAAAAAGACCCGAAAATGTCTATACGAAGAGCTGCCTCTATCTATGAGGTCCCTGAATCAACCCTCCGCCACCGACGCGCTGGACGCGTCGCACGAGGTGAAACACGACCAAATTCGATGAAGATGACTATAACAGAAGAGGAGGTGATTCTTGAACGAGTTATTGACCTAATCGATCGAGGGTTCCCTCCGCGACAAGAAGACGTACGAGAAATGGCCGACCAACTCCTAAACGCACGCGATGGGACGCGTACTGGACCGCGATGGGCAGAGAACTTCGTACGACGCGTCCCTGAATTGAAAATGCGGTTTCAACGTCGAATCGACTATCAGAGGGCCTTAGCTGAGGATCCTACGATTATACAAGGCTGGTTTGCACTTGTGCGAAACACAATTGCAAAGTATGGGATACAGGATAACGATATCTATAATTTTGACGAGACTGGTTTCCTGATGGGAATGCTATCGCACGCAAAGGTTGTTACGACTTCTGACCGTAAGGGAAGGCCTCGTACGAAACAGCCTGGCAATCGAGAATGGGTTTCTGTCATTCAGGGTGTATGTGCGGATGGCTGGGCGCTGCCTCCGTACGTCATCGTAAAGGGCAAATATCACCTCCTCTCGTGGTATATTAATGGCCAATTTCCAGCCACATGGCGTATCCATCCAAGCGAAAATGGATGGACGACAAATGATATTGGCCTAGATTGGCTAAAGCACTTTAATCAGTGTACAAGGACTCGTACGAAGGGCTCTTATCGCCTCTTGATCCTTGATGGCCATAATAGCCATAAATCGACTGACTTTGACGAATACTGCAAGGAACAAAACATTATTGCTCTTTGTATGCCTCCCCATTCATCACACGAGCTTCAGCCTCTTGATGTTGGGTGCTTTAGCCCGTTAAAGTACTCGTACGGCAAGGAAATCGAGAAGATGATGCGGATACAGATTTCCCATATTACAAAGGATGACTTCTTTCCTGCCTTTAAAGCAGCATTCTTTACTTCCATGGGCGAAAATAACGTACGAGCTGGTTTTAGGCAGGCAGGCCTTGTACCTTTTAACCCTGAAGTGGTTATTTCTCGCTTGGATTTCAAGCCAAAGACGCCAACACCATCAAACTCACGGCCAAGCAGCCAAGGCTCCTGGGACCCAAGGACACCAATTACAGCACTAGAGGGCGTACGAAGTGCTACCTCCCTTAAAAGGAAGATCCAAGCACATCAAGGTAGCTCACCAACACCAATGTACGAAGTAATTGACTTCCAGGCCAGAGGTATTAGCAAGTTAGCCCATAGGCTTGCTATTATTGAGGCTGAGAACCGTAAGCTTCGTACGGGGATAGAGGTACTAAGTAAGCGCCGGAGGGCAAAAAAGACCCGGCTACGTCTTGGAGGGTCACTTAATAGTGCTGAAGCAGAGGCACTACAAGTAGAGAAGGGTGGTGTTAATGCTGGAGGAGAGAATAACCCTCAGAAGGAGGGTCGTACGGAAGGTGCTGAACCACGCGCGCGACGATGTGGTAATTGCGGGAAGCCTGGACATAACGCACGAACCTGTGAAGTGGTTTGGGATAGTAATGAGGAAGAGGGTGATATATAGTTTTAATTGATTTCGTACGTTGTGGCTAAGTTAACTTATACATAAGGTAGAAAGGTTTGAGAGAGTGCGTCGCTCGCTATGATGCGTCGCTCGCTATGCAGGTACGTTACGGATGTTCATCTACACCAAGGACCTACGTTCCATCCTTTACCTCCAGCCTCTCAACACTTAAGACGCCTAAAGCGAGGGCCTTGATACGGTTATCTAGAGTAGGCTTATGTCCAACTCATGAGTACGATATCACCGGCTCGCTTTCGACACCAGTATATCCCATGATACAAAAAGATTGCCACCGTTTCCTGCAACTTCCCTCGGGAAGCAATCAAACATATCCCTACACCAAGCTGATATCCCAAAGATAGGTTGAAGAATCGAGTAGAGAGGACTTTCTATCGAGGATTCATAGAGCAGTTCCTCCCGTCGTAAGGCTGATGTCCCCAGAGGCTTCAGCCTCCAGCCCCCTTGGTTTCCTCAATGCCATTGCTCAATGAAGTGACGAGTGTGACTGGTCCATTTCATAGACGTAGCCCTGTTCGTTTTTTTTTTCATGTACTACCATGCCTTCAATAAGTCGGTATACTCAACCAATACGAATATTCCAACCCTCGAATCAGGCCTACTTAGGTAGCTTTCTTCATAGCAAATACCAAAGCAGATTGACTCCACTTCAAACCAAGTCGAAGGGGAAAACCCCCCTCTTTCTCTGACTTACAATTGTTCCCTTTGCATAAATGTTCAAGTCCCAGGTCATGTGCAGAAAGGGTTTCTAGAGGAGATTTAAAGCATGCAATTTACTTCATGTTTGATACGCCAGCGGACTTTCGCTAGAGTATTTGGTTTATCAAGGCAAGTACTCTACCACCTCGCACACAGTCTGACCCGAACCGCCAACCTAGAGTAGACGGGGCGCTACTGTGCTGGTGGCAGCCCAAGAACAACGCTAGGGAGGGGTTTTGTATGCCCTTGGTTGCCTGCCTAGGGGAAGAAGGAAAGGAGACATGAGTAAGATAACTACCCTCCGTGCCTCCCCTGTAGGTGAGGCGAAGCCAGGGAGACGGTGAGCGCCAAATAAGAAATCAAAAGGGAACTCCTCCGTAAGGACTTGAACCAAAAATCTAAGTGATTCGGATGAGTATTTGAAGAGACCGAGATCCACACTCGTGTCTTCCCCATGAACCCCTCGACTAACTTCACCCGAATCACTCAAGTGACGGGAACGAAGGGGGAAGGAGCCAAGTACTCTCTCACCCTCCACAGAAGTCCGGGTTGATAGAGGGGCGCGAGATTCGATTCCAGGGAAGGGCGTGAAGTGTGTGTTAAGTATCCCCCCTCCTTCCTTTCCAAGTAATATTTTCGGCGCTTTGAATATGTTGGACTTGTATGGTGTAAAAGGCAACGAGCCCACTGTTCCTCGAGCTACGCTCATCTATCGTTCAGTCTCTTGCTCTATTTCTATGCGGAAGGGGCGCTTCTCCTTCGCTCCTGCAACCACGAGATGTATAAATAAATACGAATGATTATCAGACTCATTTGGCCACGACGGCGATTATAAAAAGCTATTGCAGAAACGTTTGGGTTTAAGCATAAAGGGAAACGGTGCTGATAATGGTCCCGTCTAATTCAAGACTTCCATCCACCCATTTCCAATCCCCTTCTCATCCCCCCTCTGCCTCTAGATCTAATGATACCTTACTCCAGCTCTCGTTTGATTTGATAAACATGTGAACAAGGCCATTATATATACATTGCTCTCACTTTCTCCATTGCGTTTCACAGCCACAAACAATGATGAGCCGAGGAAAACCTACACATAGCCCGGTGGCGCATGCAGAACACTTTGAAGCCGAGAGATTATGGATAACTAACCCACGCAAAAGACGTATAAAAACATGTCGTGCGCGTAGTAGGATAGGAGCCCACAACTCATCCACATTACCAGTTAATCAAGAAAAGAAAAAGAGGAAAATAACAGAGAAGGAAGGCTAGCCAAGAGCAAGAATGTCTTACTACCTCATTCTTCCGATAATCCTGCAATGCAAACCATCTTAAATAACAAAGCCCATAATCCCGTGCTCACCACCATCCTCCTCTTCGCATGGTTACGACACCGTCAATGAAGCCACCAGCACAACGAGGTTTGGTTCACTACCTGACTGGGGGTTGCCAAGCACGCTACGCAAAAGCAACGGATACCAGCTTCTTGGTCCTCGCTCGTCTCGAATCCAGGTACGGCCTCTTTCTAGAATCGCTGAAGCTGGCAATCATGAAAAATTCCAATAATCGCACCTCATAAGTTGCACATCCCACATTTCAAACACACAGGACAAGCACACACACATCACCTAGCATGGGACACAAGATGTCATCGTGAAGGAACAGTAACGCCTGTTCATTGTTCGAATAACCTTTAGCTAGCGCCAGTCAAGAACCTGATCCCATATTGTAGCGAGCGACATGGCAGGCATTCTCATCCCCCCGACTGATGGCGTCTCAAGTTGCCCTTCAGCCAAAAACCCACCCAACCCTTTAGGCAAAGCCAGATATCAAAATTCGTCCCCCATCATCAAAGTCGTAACGATCGAAAGTAGGTTAGTCATCCCAGAAAGAGTAAACAACCAAGAGAAGAAGTGGAAGTGAAATGATTGGGCCCTGGGTGTATCTGCTCCCGTCGAGTTCGATATTGAAGAACCCCGGTGAGGCATATGCAAGTACCACCCAGAGTCGCCAATGGTAGTTGATGTGAAGTATTTCCAAAAAGAAGAAAAAGAGCGTCCCGGTGAATGAGTGCCTTTGAAGACAACCCCTGCGTAAGGGATCGTGTCCTTGGGCGGCAAATGTGTGGCCATGAGGGAACCGTCTAAATTCTCGTGCGCGCGAGTCCGAATGCTTCATAACCGCAAATGGCTGCCGCTACGAACCTCGTGATGTATGGTAGTCTAGCAGCCACCTGCTAGTTGATGCGATGCTGAGAGGTATAAAAATGAGGTGAAACAATCTGCTCCGGACGCCATGTGTATGCAAAGAAATGCCCCCCGGTGGGTATATGGGTATGATGCGCCTGGGAAGGTCCCAAAGTTCTCCCAAAAGACCTACTTCGACATAGAAATGAGGCGCTTAGGCCGTTTCCCCAACGCAAAACAGCTCGATCTCGCCGACTCCTCCTGGTGCAGTAGCGCGAGCTCCCTCGCGCCATTCGATAAAGGCGATTTGAATGTCATCATCACTAGCAATAGTGACAAAGTCGCCATCCTCGTCCTGGTATCGGAGCTTAAGCATGCCCTTGCTGATGCTGCTGTTGGTGAAACGCGCAAGTTTAGCGTCGATCCGGTCAATCAAAGACTGGTATGTGATGTTGAATGCGACAACCAGGGTGACGTAGTTGCCGCTGTCGACAAAGTTCACCTTGACCTTTAACTGCGTAGGAATCGGTAGATCGGGGCTAGCAAGCGGGTTTGACTGAGATCCGCTGATCCCGCCAGTGCCAAGAGGAGGAGACAACATCGCATTCATAGACGCAGCCGCGTCGATGCTGAGCTGCCGGTCATGGACAGAATTTGGCGTTCCCTGGCGGGGGTAGATTGGCTGAGCGGGGAACTGTGACATGGTACCACCGTAGCTTCCAGATTGCTGGTGACCGTACTGACGTTCTCGCTGGGCGCCCGGACTCTGCGTGTTTGACCTGATGGGAACATCATTGACTCTGGGCGAACCAGTCTGGGACCGCGGGATGTTCTGGTCGTGGGCTGGGTGCAGGTGCGCCGGGATGCCAGGCACCGCCGGAACAGGAGTGCCTCCTTGAGTGCGACGAATGTTTCCGGGGGCATTGATATCAGGTGTGCTGTACGATCTGCTGCGCTGCTGCTGTGCCGCACTCTGGCTGTTGGAGGCCATTGCCGGCAACGAAGGTCCGCGAGGATTCCTGTGCTGCGAAGAACCGTCTCGTGAAGGAGCTCTAGGCATCGCGGGGGCCGTGTATCTCTGATTGGGATCCTCCCATCCGGGCTGAGGGGTCAGCGACTTGGGAAATTGGTATCCTGGATTAGGAAACATGTTGCTGGCGGTGCTCGTGCGCGAGGAAACAGGCGAATCGGCTACGGGTGAAAAGTAAGAGTCGCCGCCACGGGCCCCGGGTGAGGAGGCGTCCGGAGCAGGCACCTGGGTTGTAAGGCTGAGAGGCGCTGGTGGTTGCGGGAGAGGGAATCTAGGAGGCGGAGCCCTCACCATGCCGGCAAGGCTCTCATTAGTTGCGGCGCGTTGCCGCAGGCTTGTGCTCGATGCATTGCGAGGCAACATGCTGCCTCCTGTCGACTGAGTCGGCATAGGAAACTGAGCAGGGGCAGAGGCGGGTGGCCACAGTTCCTCGTCATCGTCATCGTCTTGCTGGTTGAGATACGGGTTCTCGAGCTTGCCAGCGTTTTCGCGGGTCCAGGCAAAGTCGGGTGCTGCTGAATCGGGACTCGTAGCAGATTTGTTGGGCGTGCTCTCCTTACGTTGCGCCTCAAGGGCGACTGCCCATTTCTTCATCTGCTCCTCGTTTGTGTATTTGATCATGAAGTTCTCCACGCCAGGATCACCTTTCCACCAGATTTGGACAATGTAGGATCCTGTGGCTTGGTCAGCGATCGAGAGTTCAGGTATAGGATTAATGCCACTGCATACCAGGCTTTGCGAGGGAGACGATGTCAGTTACGTTCGTCATGAAGATCCTGCCCTTTAACTGGAGTCTCGCATTCTTGTTCCTGATCTTGGGTCCGGTAGATCTAGTCTTATCCTTCTTGTCCCTGCTCTTGTTCGCTGAAATTTCCTTGCAGCAGAGTAGTATGCATTCAAAGAGGTAAATCTCGTACTATTAAAATTAGCGTTTGATCCTGATTGGGGACTGCTCCTTCGAGGGAGGGCAATACTTACGTCCTTTTCTTGCTCGCTCTTTCCGGTCACGACAGTGTAAACACCATGCATCAGCAACCTGCCAAATTGTTCCACGCGGTGATTCTTCCAGTCGTCGACACGGTTTCGCAAGTCGTCCAGAGCCTCGTCCAAGAGATCCCGGTTGACTTCTTCGTTAGCCTTTGAGAGAACTCGTTCTGCGGACTCGATACCGCCTGCCAGGTCGGCCTTGATATCCTCATCCTCGCTCTTTTTCATCAAGTCCTTCAACAATAGAGGGTACTTGACGAGTCTCTGCATGGGCTTGAGGAGGAAGCCATCCAAGGTGTTGAAGTCTGCAGCCACAGGATGCCCACTAGCCTTGATCTGGTCAAAAACTTGGTTGGCCACTTGTGCTGCTTTGCGCTGGTTGGCGATGAAGGGACGGTAAATGTCGAATGCATCTTCATATGTGACGAATGGAGCACCCCAATGCTGTACGGTCTTGGGCATGGAGTTTGTCGTCTCTACACGGATCAAGAACCGGCGCTGGAAATCGAGGATGGCGTTGATGTTGAGGAAGATCTGATGAATGGTGTCGCCAGTGATGATTCCTTTGGTCTCCAAACTACTCTTGAGGTCGTAGAGGTTCTCCAAATCTTGCACATATTTCCGCTCCGTGTCCACCAGTTCCTTCACGATATGATCCCGGTAGCTCAGCTTGGAGCCTGGTTCTAGTGGAAGGTCGTCTTCGGGGTAAGGCTGGAGCTGCAAGAGGAGACCCCGTTGCTCAGCGATGTCGAGGACATAATTGACGACTTGAGTGGTCTAAGACGAGGTTAGTTTGGCTCATTCTCAATTTACATGGTCAATGGCGATTAAAGGCCGAGGTCACCATGTCGGAGGGGTAGCAGCCGTTTCGCATACCTTGACAAAACCGGTCGTGTCATTTCCTAGTACGTCGCTGATGACGAAGCATTCCGCCGACGGAATACCCAAGTCCTTTAGGCACGCCTGAATGAATTTGAAGAGGGCGATTTTTGCCTTTTTGCTGTCGCTTGCGGTGGCATTCGCGCCTTCGATCTCGAGGGGCTTCTCTGGTTGCAGGGCGTTGTAGATGTCGAGTAGCGGGTAGCCGGTGCGGAACAGGGCCCACAGTGATTCGACAGGGTCGTTGGGGTCGAGCTCTTGCAGATAGGGGTCGAAGCCAGGTACTTGTGATAATCGCAGCTTCAACGACATGCAAATCTGGTAAAGGGATCGCGAGGCATCGGCCTTTTGGTTGATGATGTTGGCCGTGGCCTGGACGGGACCTCCATTTTGCGGGGGCGTCACCGTGGATGCGCTATTGAAGGAGGCGAGAGAGCCGGAGGATGTGTACGCTGTCGAGCCGGAAAGCTGGCTGGCGCGGGGCGCATTACTCATGGTAGTGGGTAGGCCGCCAATTCCGTTGGATTGCTGGAATACAGGAGCCGTTTGTGTTCTGAGGAGAGGAGCATGAGCCATGACGTCCTAACCCATCCGGTGAATGGAGGGGAGAGGATGTAAGAACACGATGGTCGACGACGACGACGACGAGGACGGTCGAGGATCGTGCGAGGGCCGAGGGGCGAGGCGGTGGAGGCTCGATGAAGCGATTGCTGGCCCTGTGTCTATGTCGAAGACAGGGTCACGTCATTCGGCACCGGGGTTCTCGAGAGTCGGTCTGGTCGAGTGGACTCGGGATCAGGAGTATCGGTGGTTGGGCGGAGTAGGAGAAGCGACAATGTAGCGGTGGGCGTCGGGAAGGTTCTCGTCGTCGGAAAAGGGTGTGTTTGTTCTTGGAGGGCGAAAATGAGAACAAGGGGTTCGAGCAGTGGGCGTTCGGACTCTAGTATTTCCCCCCCTTGTGGTGATCGAGTAGCCCCCTCAGTGTGTTTTGCTTTGGCTTGGAACAGGCGGATGGCGAGGAGGAATAGGGATCTCTTCGCGTACGGGGTGTGCGTGTGCGTGTGCGAGAGAGAGAGAGAGAGTGAGAGAGAGTACTGCGTATGTGTGTGTGAGACAGAAGTGCCGGCGCCGAGAGTCGGTGGAGGAGGGAGGTTGGGCTGGTCGGGCGGGTCTGTTTTTCGAGTCGACGAGTCGAAGTTGCGGAGCGGTGCGGAGCGATGCGGGCTATCGGGGCGAAACGAGTTGCCTTTTTGACCCCTGTCCGGTCCTTGATTCTCCTATTAGGTGTCGCTAGTAGTGGGCGATAGCGTATATCTCGAACAGGCTTCGTGGGCCAAGAGCGAGTTGTTGCGAACTGGACGTGGTTTAGACTGACTTGGAGGTGTCGGTTGAGAAGTGTTGCCAACGAAGGATTGCAAGTCGAGGTTGGAGTTGTCGCTGAATTTGGGGACGCTGTTGCAGGACGCAGGCTGATGCAGTTGGCGTGCATGAGGGTGTGTCTTGATTCAACCTGGAGGGAAGGGGGGGGCTGGGTTAGGTACCAAGTCCAAGTGTATCCGTAGGGAAGCAGGGGAGAAGTAAAGCCAAAGTAAAGGTGGTAAGGCGAGAGGCACAGGCACAGGCAAGCTGCAAAGGCAAAGATAGAGGGGGGAGAGGCCGAGAGGAACGGGAGAGGGAGAGAGATACCTACTGTGTAAGGTAAGGTAGTGAGATGATGATTGCACTATCCGTACGGATACAGAGTGCGGAAGCGCCTGAGTCTCTGAGATGGACAGGATGGACGGGGGGGGCTTGGTTGCTTCAACTAGCTTGGGAAGGGTCAGGCCAGCCAGTTCGGGTTTCCAGTCCCCAGCTCCAGTGGACTATTGCGGTCCAATGTGGTCCAGTGTCTCGTCGCCCGTGCTCTGCTTATTGCCTGGGCCCCTAGAGTAAGGTATTGGCAGCACGAGCAAGGGTGTGGGTGATGGGTACGGATAGTGGTGGTGGTGGAGGTGGTGGGCGGATATGTGTGTGAGTGGGATGTGTTGGGCTGAGAGGTCTGAGGATGACAGATTCGGATCCACGTCCTTTGAGCCTTTGAGGGGAAAGTTGGAACTGTACTCCGTATCCGTAGTCCACCACGGTGAAGATGGGCAGACAGAGGGAAAACAGACGGCAAGCCGCAAAAGAGAGAGAGAGAAAGAGGCACAAAGTGGGAGAGGTACAACGAACTGCGAGTGCGCGGTGCTGTGAGGTGGTGGAGAGGCGGCCTCAGGTTGGCCGCATTGATCTGATGGAGGTTTTGGGCGTTTCAAATTAGCGGGTGACTGCGCTAGTCTTGATTGGGCCTGGTCTCCCGTCGCAGTGGACAGATCCACGTCTCCCATTGATTGAACCTGCCCTCGTGGTGCACGCGCTCGGTACGTGCTGCGATCCCATCAGCCTTCCATCAGGTGCAAGTGTACGTACTCCACACCTCTATCCGTACCTTAAGGTAGGTAGGTACGGAGTACAGGGCAAGCCTCGACGGGGAAGGTGTGGAATACCTTAGGTACCCGTACTTACCTTGGGAATGGGGGCATCCTGAGTACCTTACGTCACTGGCTAGGAAGGCCATTATCAAGCATCAGCATCTGTGCCTCCGAAAACTACAGCATCCTACAGGAAATATCGAGATCTCTATCACGGACATAGCGAATGTTGACGCCGTAGATCCTTGGAGACAAGGAGCGGGCAAGTCTCGAGGCATACAGGAAGGAGGGCACTCGGACTGACAAAGAGGAGGGGGGTTTTCGAGCACGAGGCAGAGGAACACAAGACCTGAGGTGGACTGTGGACACATCCGTAAATCTACTTGGCCGGCACTGCATTGTTCGAGAAGGTCGATGGAACAAAGATAGGGGAAACTTGAAATGGAGGGTACGGATAGACCTGGGTGGCAGAAGCACATGTAGACTCGACGATTCACACAATTCTCTGGAAACTTACTTCCAATCTAAACTGCATGGTACGGAGTAGTATAGAATGTATCACTGGGGAGGATTGCTGATTACCTACTGACTGTCGTGAGCGCATCCTCCATTCTGCCCGTCCCGTGTCCCGCATCCTGCGTCATTTTCTCTGACGGCTGTCATTGTCATGCCCTGAATGACGAGCATGGAGGAAACGGGCCTTTCCTGGGAGGGGTCACGCAAGGAGTACCTTACACCATCCACTATCAAGTACCTACCTTATCGACTAACACTCTGTACGGAGTAGTCTGCACCATATAGCAACTGTAATCCAACGCTGTCTTTGGCCGATGGCAGAGATCATTGAGTCGCCATATAAGCATTAGTCCAACATCTGTATGTATTCGTATGCTATCTTGCAAGCCCGTGTCGGGTTGATTGCCATGCCCCCCATCGCGTCTGCAAGGTACTCGTTGCACGACATGCTTACCGGGCCCTTTGTTCCCCCGCTGTAGAAATCGATAGATCCATGGTTGCTTTGGACAATGAGCCGACTGCCCACTTGTTGGTCCAAACCCCTCTGGCCACTTGAATCCAACATGATTTGTATTGCTCAGTCAGAATCAGTCAGAGACATGGGAGATGCAACTCTATCCCGTGAGATGCTCGACACCTTGGGTAATTCGCCAAGATGGTCTGCGGAGTAATTTACCGGAACAACACATCAGCAATACCGGTATCTCGTAGTAGGTACGTACAGATAAACGTCTCGGCTTAGCTAACCCACCAGCCTCTGCTCCGATAAGACACCCGTGGACGTGGGGGAGCACGGAAGGTGGGAAGGCACCAAGAAAAAAGGGATCCTTCCTGCGCTCTTGAAGCCAAAATCTCCCTGACCCCTCGTGCCCCCTCCGAGCAAAGACATCCTGACCATCTCTTCAACATCCTCTACGGCGACAGTCCGTCCTCGATGCTACACATTCCCTTTCTTGGGGGTTGCATTCGACAAACTGACCTCGACACCTTACTTCTGAACAGCAACTTGCCATCTCGGCCAGGGCCCGAACAAGACCCGACCAGCCTGCATCGATCGACATCTGCCGTTGCAGTCGCAGTCAGTCTATCGTGGTTGGTCTCCCCCCAACATTGAAACTAACGATGCGCCAGGCGCCTTGGGGCACATCCATCCGGTCGTGTCTGCACCCTTCGGGCCTTCCCCGCCTTCGCCCGCCGTATATCCTGCTGCACATATCGCAAGTGCTTCTTCTCTTAGCAGACTTTGACCACATCTTGTGCGGCCGGCTGCTAGGAACAATACAAACCCATGGTCCCCTCTCGCCCTCTCCAGAAACCCCTGCCTGTGCTAAGGTACGCTGCCCGTCAGCATTTTAAGCCGTCCGACCGACAGATACCTACACACGTTCACACACACACACACACACACACACACACACAGACGATATCGGTGGATGGGTTCTCAGACAAGCGCCTGAGCGTCTCCCATCCATCTGTCGTTTCGATGCTCCAATGCACGGAACTACCCTGCTCTCACGCCACAGACAGGACATGCGCCGTGCAGCCTCGGACTGCCATCCTGGTCTCTTCTGACTCTGCCGTAGTGCCTCTTCAGGGTCTCTTCAACCTACGCGCCGCTATCGAGGACGACGTCCACCCTGCAATTGTCGCTGTCAGTCTGTCCGGGCACACGGCTACCGACCGCCCGTTGAAGGGCATACCGTCATGTCTACCTGTGTAGCTCCATGGCCCAAAAAAAAAAAACCTAATTCCCTGCGAACCAAGTCCTGGCTGGACATCCAATCCAGAACCGCGGATCAGGTCCCGGCAAGCCACCCTCCATGGGCTGACCAAAACACGTCAAAGACGTTGAAACACCATCTTCATGCATCTGGTAGGCTATCCCACTAGGCCCAGGAAACAACGGGAGCCTCGCATGACGAATTATTTTGGGATTTTCTGGACGACTCAACCAACGCCTTGCAAGGAATTGCCGACAGGGGTCACGGCGGCCAGCCTCCAGGAAGGCGAGCGGAATCCACTCCGTACGAAGGGCGTCCCGGGCAAGTTCCTCTACCCTTCACGATGCGCTGCAGTGTGCTTCAGGTTCCCTCTCGTGCCTCTTCTGCTTTGTGGAATGGGCTGCAAATACCAGACATGGCGCTCGTCCTTGTTGCTTCCCATGCGCATATCCTGCACAAAAAAGAAAATGCAAGCATGGTATCGCAGTTGACCACCTCAGCCCCAGGCTTGGAGGCTTCAACGGTGCGTCTCACTCTCGGCTTGGGCGGTCCGGGCTGGGGCGGTGGTGCGAGCTGCTCGGAGCGAGAGGCGTTTTCGGTGGCTTGATGATGAACACCGGCCCCGTCTCAAGACGGCATGGTTGAGACTCGGCGGCCGCTGGCGAGCTCATGACCGATGCGATGCGTCTGGGCTGCACAGTTTATGCCTCTCGTAGGTTAGCAAACGCCGCCAAAGAGTATGGCGATCAGCCGTGGCTCCCGGGTCTTCTTTGCCCGTTGGTTGTTTTCCTCCAGAGATTTGTTTGAGAACGAGACAGTACAAAGACATCTGGGGATCTGTGACAGCAGAGGATTTCCCCCCCCCCCCCCCCCCCCCCCCGCGGTCTTTGTGGTGGATGCCAATGTCACCATTGGGCTGAGGCTCACAAAGGATGGACAAACTGGGGATAGTCTATCGGGACAAATCTCTCGTGCATGCACCCACGCAAACCACGGCACATTTCGCGGCCCATCCCTTAATTGGTAGGACTGGATCGTACGGATACGAATAGGGACCGTAGGAGTCGTGGTGGATCCAAGCAAAAGCCGAAGTACCCCGGAAAATCAATTTAGGCCGGTTATTAACTCATTGGACTGACGGAAGATCGGAGTTCCTTTTCGCCTTGTTCTGGTTGTCCGTTGTCCACAAACAGGCAAACCTTACGATTCTGAGAAAGCATTCGACCAGAACCTGTGCTTCTACGGATACAGCATGCCTTGACTTGACTCGTAGCGGTTCGGGAAACAATCAGATTATTGGCGCCGCCTCGTGATCTTGTGCGCGACTCGATGCGCCCAGACAATGACACGCCTGCACCTACACGAGCAATCTCTAGAGAAAGAACGTCATACCCCCCTTCGGAGGCAATCAGAGGCAAGTATTCAGAGAGGGGAGTCCCGGGCTGACGTGCAGGAGCGGCGAACACCCAAGAAACCTAACCGGAGCTTTTCTGGAGAATTGGCAAAGTCAGCTCCGGACAGCGCGCGCGCGCGCGCGTGAGAAAAATTTCGTGCGACATGACCGCCAACGGGGCAGAGTGAGCGGATGGGAAAGTTTTTGAAGTCGGCTTGCTGATTGGAGTCTTTTTGCTATGTGCGACAACGTTCCCGCTACCTTTATTCGTACTCGCCCTGCATCTGTCAGGAGAGTCTCTCCGAAGATCATGATGGGGGATCCCTCGTGTTTGTCCAGAACCTGAAGTACCTTGCCGTGCTTCCAGTACGGAGCACTTGAGAGGTAGGCGCAGTCCTGCGGGTACCCGGACCGGGCGTTGTCACTTTCGAGTTTTCCGAGGCTCAACGGGGAGGGCGGAAGCATGCTGGGTGCGCTGGGCTGGCTGAACCGGCAAAGTGATCATCTCCACTGACTTTCGTGGTAGGACCGAGAACTGGCCCATTTAGGTTGCGAATGAGAGACGAGAAGGGGGGGAAGGATTGATCAGGGCGGAATGTTCGCCGCCGCTGATCTGTGCTGTACACGTGTCAGTGACAGGTGTGTGTGACTTATGCTCTGTGCCTCTCAACCCTCTGCCTATCGTTCTTTTCGCCTTCCAGATATTAGGGGAACCTTGGAGATGAAAGGCGAGAAGTCGGCGACATGATTTGACTTACTCGCCGCTTCTGCTCTCTCAAATCCGTTGAGTTGTCAATCATGAGACGGTGAGCGGTGAGAAATTCAGCCCTGGGTAGGAAGGGGTTATCACCAAGAAAAAAAAACCGTTTTATGCCACCGGACAATGATGAAAGCCAAGATGCATGGAAACAACTCTAGAAGCAACAACAAAAAACAAGAATCTTGGAGCTAGAGCCGAGTCTCGGCATATGACCAGCGGTCCATGTTGCGATGAACCGGACCAGTCTCGATAGCCCGATGAGGGTGAAGGAGGGGGGGAAGAGGGAACATGGGACTTGTTGTTCGATGGAGAAGTCGGCGCCGATGGGGGACGGGAATCGTAGGTCCTGTCATGTAGGTAGATTCATCAAGAGCAGGATTTAACTTTCTTGGGCGATTGGGTTGTGAGCTTAAAACGGTATCTGCGGGTGTGAGGTATAAAACATTGAGGCGTTAAGGTGATAGCTTTTGATATCGACGGGTGACTATGTTTATTTCAAGTAAGTTGAAGTAGAAATGTGATGAGAAGGATGAGTTCGAGGTCGATTATGATCTCGGGATCTGTGAGATCTAGATATGTCTCATCCGTGGATACAAATCACATCTCTATGCCAGATGCTAAGTGATGAGATCTTGTGTCACACACACACACACACCATTGCCCAACGGTGCCAGTGCCAATCTAGGATTTTCCCATGAGCTTGAAGTGAGTGGATGAGTTTCTTGAATCTTGCTTTCTGCTTGCCGGCATAGCTGGCACTGGAACTGGATACACTTCACCCAAGCCCCTCCCGAGGGTTTTTTGCCACCCGTTGCTGCTCATTTGCGGGTCTTTGTACGAGAGTTAGGTACTGTATTTCGTGCAGTTGAGGCGGCAGGCAAGGCGTAGTGCGGGAGGGAACGTTGGGAGAGTGTGGGAATGAGACGGGAGTGAGAGCGTGGGAATCCCCCCAGGGTAATCTGAAGGATGGATGGAAGTGAAAGCCCAAACTCCCGTACAATCCCGCGAGCTGTCTTTCCTTCCGGAGCGGTTTACGGAAGAAGAGTGCCGTGGCTTCGGTGTATGGCACGGCCTGACCGCATCGCAAAGCCGTACCCGTAGCCTAGAGTGCCTGGACAGCTTGCTTATAGGAACGTAGGTAGAAGGAATGCAGAGTGAGTGACGGTGGAATGCGGGCGGTGGACGGGCGTGGCGGCAGACTCCCGCGGCCGCTGGGCATCATTTAGGCCCCCCCTTGTATCCGTAGTTGCGGCTTATTTTTGCCTGCCGGTCTTTGCCTACTTTGCCCTTTGCATGTCCACATCTACGCAGTGTATCCTGCGATGCCCGCACGACGAGAAGAGGGTGAGAGGTTGGAGGTGGGAATCATAGGAATGGTGAGAGGATTACGAGGGGATGAGGGGATGGAATGCCATGATGATACTGGTCAATGGCCCTGATCAGCATACGTTGACAGACATGGAGAGTAATATGGGAATAGAAGCAACACAGCTGACAGAGAGAGAGAACAGGGAAAAGTGATAATCGCCGGACCCGTCCATGTCTCCATTGTCCCCATCCCATCCCGCCACCTCCGCCCTCTGCCAGACAGTCTGCCAAAACTCGTTTGCATAAGGTATCCGTAGCTGGCCAGTTTTCCAGCAGTTGGCTTGCTGTCTTGCGTTGTTTCCACACTCTCTCTCTCTCTCTCTCTCTCTCTCGTCAACTCGATCACCAAATGCCTAGGCTGAGGTGATCTCAAGGGACCAAAAAACAGGCTTTCCAGGCTGCAAGAAGGCAAGCGTGACTTTGGAAAGTTGACGTGAGTGACACCCCCGGTCTCAAATGTTACAGTGTTTATTCTCCGCCCAGTGTCCACCTCACTTCAAGGTTGGCTTTCCAAGGCTCCTGTCTCCTTACCGCCCGTGTGCCGCCGCCGCAGCCGCATCTTGCCTTCCGCCTTTCCGCTGCCTTGTCACCTTGTCCCGTGCCTTGCTCTCACCTTGCTCACCTCCACTGCCAATGTATGGAGTAGTGTATCTGGATTGCTTCCATTGCTTACCTGCATCACCGTTAGGTTGCTTACCTCACCAGACCTCCTGTCTGTCCCTCTCTGTGAGTCTCACGGCATCCTCTTCAACCAACAACGGCCAAGCGCACCCGCTGCATTCATTTCCACCCGCCGCGCCGCTCCTCCCCCCCCCCCCCCCCGGTCAAGCATCCAAACATCCAAATCAAACGTTCAACATCATCCAACCAACCCTTTCCCCAATCCAACTCTCCATCTCAGTCCCAAATCTCAATCCCACCACTTTCCCACCCCCCACTCTGTCCCATCTCATCTTCTCTTTTGCCTGAGGTGCCTTGCTCTGCTGTTGCATCGACACTTGCAGCATTCACGCCACAACCATCCGCATTCCTTGCTTTATTCTAGGTCGGATGCGACAGAGCTAAGACAGCATTCTACATTACCATTGCATCACCCACCAATACGTAACCCCCCTCCATCAAAGAAATCCCAGCCGCCTTGCATCACGTCGCCCAAAGACTCCTGGATATCAGTCCGCCCATAGTCTCACGCACCTCTCTCGCACCTCTCTTGCACCTCTCTCGCTGCATCCTCTCGCCCAAGACGACGACGACGACGACGGCAGCCACACGACGAAGCATCCTTTAGAAGCCAATCGATTGTAGTCCACCTCGCGACCGAGCACGAACCTCTTCTGCCCCTCGCTCGCATGGCCCGCGACTGCGCATACCTCACCATTAGAGAAGAGCCATAGAGACCAAGTCCTGCGCGACATCTCCATACGCCTCGACCCCATACACTCTCGCCCAGCATGTCTGCCTTTACCTCGCAACAGCCCGACGAGGGCTACTCCGAAGACCCTCTGAACCCCAGCTTCAGCAGCGCTCAGGATGTCTCGGCCTCTCGCCCACCCGCAGACCTGCCCGCCTGGCTCGCCCAGCATCTCCCCGGCCTGTCAGCATCTGAAAAGACTGGTATGTTCACATTGCCTCTCTGACGCAGCAGCAGCAGCAGCAGTCATTGGCTCTGCTTTGCTCAAACTCCTCGGGAATCCAGCTGACATCTCTCCGTCTCGAATGAACAGAGCTTGCCATAGCCCTTCTCGACCAGTTACCCACCTCGGCCGTCGTCGAAATCGTCCAGCGCCTACACCCTCGCATATACATCAACTTTGTCCACTACTTGCCAACAGAAGTCTGCCTCAAGATTCTCGGATACCTCGATCCCGTCTCCCTCATCAACGTCGCAAAGGCCTGCCACGCCTGGCACGAGCTGGCCCTCGACCGCAAGCTATGGGAGAAGCTGTACCATATGGAGGGCTGGAAGGCCATTTACTCGGAAGTCAACAAGTGGGAAGAAGATGCGAACAAACGCCAGAACCAATCACCCAGCTCCCTCCACAGGGTTCGATCATGCGAGGACGGCCACACGCACAAGAAGCGCGCGATATCCGAAGACAACGATCTCGAGATGACGGACGCCGGGGCATCAATCACCAGAGAAGACTCAATGAATTCCATTATGGGTAACAGCATCTTTGGCAGCCCTGCCTCGTCATTCGGTTTCTCTCGGAGTTCAGCTACACCGCAACACGGAGAGATGGATCTGGACCGGTCGGCTTCGGGGTCTACTCGACGGAGTGCGGAGCGAAACTTCGGTCTCGATACCAAAGGCAAGGGTAAGGCGTCGCCCATGCTGCGGGCGGCTCTGGTCAAGGAAGACTCGCTGCCTCCCATGATGTCTGCCGACGCGCCAGGAGGAATTGTGCGGTCGTCGCTCTGGTCATGGGACGCACCTAGCCGACGGTACAGGCTCGACTGGAAGTATCTGTACACGATGCGCCACCGACTGGAGCAGAATTGGGAGCTCGGAAAGTATACCAACTTCCAGCTGCCCCATCCAGATCACCCGCAAGAGGGCCACCAAGAGTGTATCTACAGTCTGCAATTCGACAGCGAATACCTTGTTAGCGGTAGTCGCGACAAGACGCTTCGTATCTGGAGCCTGCACACCCAGCGGTTGTTGAGGCCGCCTCTGGAAGGGCACACTGGATCGGTACTCTGTTTGCAGTTCGACGCGGACAAGGACGAAGATTTGATTGTCTCTGGGAGCAGTGACTCCAACGTTATCTTGTGGAAGTTTTCAACAGGACAGATGATTCAAAGGCTGAAGAACGCCCACTCCGAGTCGGTTCTCAACATCAAATTCGACAAGAGGATTCTGGTCACTTGCTCAAAGGACAAGACGATCAAGATCTTCAACCGCCGTCCACTCAAGTACGGAGATCCGGGTTACGGTGATGGCGATGTCGTCTTCAACGCCCCGAAACGCCTCAGAGACTATGGATACGGCAACCCCATGGACGACCTGCCCATCAAGCCCCCGTACAGCCTGATTGGCTCTCTGGACGGACACGGCGCCGCTGTCAATGCCGTTCAGATCCATGACAACGAGGTTGTGTCAGCCAGCGGCGACAGAAACATCAAGGTCTGGGACTGGACCAAACAGGTTTGTATCCGGACAGTCGTTGGCCATAGCAAGGGCATTGCCTGCGTGCAGTACGACGGTCGGAGGATTGTTAGTGGCAGCAGTGACAACGAGGTCAAGGTCTTTGACAGGTTCACGGGTCTCGAAGTCGCCAGCCTGCGCGCGCACACTAACCTTGTGCGAACGGTCCAGGCCGGCTTCGGCGATCTTCCTTACAGCGCTGAAGAGGACAAGGCCGAGGCCAAGAGGATTGACGAGATGTACTTTAAGGCGGTAGCTGATGGAGTCGTCAGCCCTTTTAGCGACCATGGCAGCCGCCGTGGTCGTGCCCAGGCCCGTAACGCGGGCAGTCAACGCCCGGAGGATATTACGGCGTACGGTGCCATTCTTCCTCCCGGCGGCGGCGGTGGCAAGTACGCTCGCATCGTGTCTGGCTCCTACGACCAGGGCATCATCATCTGGCGCCGTGACAAAGAGGGCGTGTGGAAGGACACGCAACACCTGCGGCAGGAAGACGGAGCCGCAGCAGCCCAAAGTCAAGCTCAAGCTGCGGCGAGAGAGGCTTCGCAGCTCACGGCAGAACAAATGCTGGCAAACTTGGAGGCAGGCTCACCCTCCACGGTGCGCGGCACTCGGGGGTCTTCCTCGTCGACCGGATCTCCTAGGACGACGGTCGACAATCCCATTATTGCCACCATCACGCCCGACTCGGCCCAGGCTTTTATGAACCTGATTGACACTGTCGTGCCTCGGGGACCGACGCAGCTGCGCCAGGCTTTGCACCATTACCCGACGATGTTGGTGTATAATTCACACATCCAGGCTGCCATTGGCAGAGAACCAAGCCCGCGGATCAGAGCCGACCTCCGCAATGTACTTAATGCCGCTCTTTTGGAGACGCAGCTTAACCAGTCGCGCCGCCTCGTGGCAAATCGCGAGGCCCAAACTATTGATCCGCCAGCGCTGCCACCCATGAATGGATTCGCCCCGCCGTCTAACCATTCAGTTCAGCATCAACCAACTCTTGCCAGTCTTCAGATACAAGCTGTCCGGCAGCAGATGCAGATTCAACAACAACAAGAAGCTGCCGCCTCTGCTGCCGCCGCTACCGCAGCCGCTGGACCCGCCGCTGGACCTGCAACGCCCCAGGTGCAGGGGCATTTGCACATCCAGGGACAAGGTCAGAATCAAGCACAGCCGACGCAGCCGGGAGCGCCTGTTCAGACTCAGGCCACGCCGGTGCCAGTACAAGGCGCGCAGAACCCTGTACCGGACGCGGCACACCACCCGCACATTGCCAACGGCGACAACGGCCCGGCGAGGGTATTCAAGTTGCAGTACGATGCCCGCAGGATCATTTGTTGTAGTCAGACGAGTGTCATTGTGGGCTGGGACTTTTGCAACAATGACCCGGAGCTGGAAGAGGTTTCGCGGTTCTTTGGAACGGTGGAGTAGATGCGGACGACGTGGCGTGTTGGAGTAGCAGTAGTAGTAGCAGCAGCAGCATCACCGGCATAGCGAATTGTAAAGGGAGATGGAGGGCTCATTGGTTTATTTGTTGGGAAGAATAGGAGTTTCGGAACAATACGAAGTGACTTCGAGTTGTGAACATAAATCATCATCTGTCTGCGGCTGGTGCTTGTAATGAAGTGGATATGAGGTATGCCATTACGCCGAGAACGAAACTCTCCAAAAGCCCGCCATCGCTCTCTCCTATCTAGCCCCTGTCTCCTTTCCCACACGATGCTCCCTGGTGACTACAAGCACATTAGCCAGCAGCCTCCTTGAGCTTGGCACCCTCCTTGGCCGGCTCCTCATCCACAAATTCGGGCAACTCCTCCTGCAAGAAACTCGGCATGGCACCCATCTCAGGCTCCAACTCGGCCTCCATCCCCAACGCCTCCAACTCGGCATCCAGCTCCGCCTCATCAACGTCCTCGGGCACATCATACGACCTTGCCAGACTCTCCTGGATATCATTGCCAATATCCATCAAATCCGCCATCTCATCCTGCAACCTCTCAATCTTGTCGATATCCACCTTCCCGTACTGCTTCTTGAGTTCTTTATTGGTCGTCTTGAGCGCGTCGACGGTGGCCATTGTGTTTTTGAGGTTATCCTGCATCGTCTGCGCCTGTTCCATGTTCCAGACCTGGGACTGTAGCTGGTCGCGTTGGGACTCGTACATTTTGCGACGCTGGAGGACTTTGAGCGCCTTTTGCTTGATTGCGTTTTTTCCCGGGCCGTCGCGCATTTTGGAGAGTTTTTGTTGGTAGGTGTTTAGTTCTGCGGTGAGGGCGGAGAGTTTCACGTCGATTGAGGAGATGCGGTCGTCGATGTTTGTGATTGCGCTGTTTAGGGTTGGTTTTGGGCCCTTGGGCGCTGCGCCGAAGAGGCGGTTCATTGTGGGTGGTTTGTGTTTGCCCTCTGTTTTTGTGGGAAGAAGTGTCTTTTTCTCTTTGTTTCGCCACTAGCTATGGGGTGGTCGTGGGAGAAGCTGTGGTGAGGAGGTTGTGAGGATGTTTGGTTTTTGGTGGGTTGGTGGTGTCGTTGCCTGGATGACGTCGCGTGGTGATGGAGCTAGGTGACTGGTTATCGATAGGACCCCGCGGTCGGGATGGTGGTTGCGGGTGGTTGGGCACGCGGGCCCCGCTACGTACGGAAATGGAAGGGAGAAATGTAAAGCCGATATTCCGAGAATTTTGGTCCCCGGATTTGCGAACGCGAGGTGCTCTTTGGCCTTTGCAGCTTGCCATGTCCGGCTTGGCAGAGGCAGTGATCAAGCCCGGATATCCGCTATTCAGGTCTTCAGATGCCAGTTGAGCTCTGGTGACCTCGTCGCGTCTGTTTCATTCTTGCGAAAAGGATAAACGTGGGCCGTAGGCCGCTGAGCTGTGGCTGGGCCTGGGCCATCCCGACGCCGACGACTAGAGGAAGTGGGAATGGTCTGCCAAGTAGGAGGGCCGCGAGTAGATTTCCATCAAGTTGACGCTCTACTACTACGAGTCCGTCGCCGGTGAGGGAGGCGTCACCAACAGGATGATGTGCCAGCGCGGCGCCAGCTTGTGGGCCACGGCCGAAAACACTGGACTGAATGCTACACGGGAAGCCCTCCTAGAATTCGTCTAGTCCACTCCTGTCACCAACGGTGGCAGGCGCCTCATAGGCTGGTAGCCTTGAGAGCTTTTCTCTCTTCATACGGGCGTAATAAAAATGTGTTTCTGGCGGGTTTGATTTGCCCTCCTACCTTCACCAAGCATTCTACCCAATCTTCCACGAGGCTTTCGCTAAAGATCGTATCCTAAATGGAAGCGTCCCTCATGCTTCTATACCCCTCCGTTCTCTTTATTTGCTCAAAGCTATATCTTACACGATCTCAGTGTTTGGTGCCACGTCAGGGGTTACCGGCTACGCGCGTGCGCAGCGACTCGCACTTACATAATGGTTTCCTCCCAAATCCTGGGCATCGCGGCTCATTGTCTTGTAATGAATCGCCAAGATTCCATGACTAAAAACAGGGGCCCTTTTACCCCAGCTGTTCCGTGCTGTCCATTTAAGGGGATGGTTTGTCTGTGGACGATCTGAACAGGTGCGCTTTCCCCGAGAGTGCCCTTCCCCTTTGACCTCGTGCCGTCACCATCTGCCTCTTAATGTATTCAATAGAAAAAGTGAATGTATTTGCGACGCAGGCGGACCAAACCAACCTGTGAGAAGCTGGAGATGAGACGGTCGCCGACGGAGGAGATGGCGGAAGAGGCCAGGTTATGGACGGGTCGGCAGAGGTGTCGTGGCGAAGACGAGGAGGACGACGAGGGTCCTGGTGTAGCTGGCGGCTCCGAAACTGAGGCCTGTCTTGGTGATGATGACGATGATGAGAAGCCCGGAGTTCCGTCTTCAGTTTCTGAGCTGCCCATTTATGTGTCGATGCATCGGTACGTTCATCAAAGTTCGGAACATTTCATGATCAAACTAGGGTATCACAGTACTGACTAAGGGGCAGCGTCCGCCGGCTCGTCAATGCAAGTATAGGTGAGGACCATTTTGCAGTGTTGGGAAACTTGCATACTCACACTTTGAGATAGATGATCCATATACACTCAGTCAGTTGAGTGACCCCAGGATGAACATCCTCATCGTCCGGCCTCTCGTTGAGCGTCTTTACAACCCCAACGACATCACCATAGGTACGTAACCCCCCCTTCTCATCAATACCTCTCATAACTAACACCAGAACCAGTCTACTGCCTCCTGGCCAACCGCCTCTACTTCCTCCGTCAGCAAGCAACCTCTGTCCACCAACCCATCAACGTGGCCCGCGCAACGCTCTGCGAACTCGTAGCAGCCCGCGTCCTTCGCCGTTTCCACGAAGCCAACCCAGGCTCCCAGGGTCTCCTCTTCCTCTCGCGCCTCCTCGTCGGCGGCTTCGATCCCTTCGAGGGCGCCCCCGAGGCCGTCGAGTTCGAAGGTCGTCGGCAGTGGGCGCCCCAGGAACGAGGCGGTCTCGAACGCAAACTCACCGCCCTCGAGCTCGCCATCCTCTCCGAGAGCAAGACCTTCATCTCCTCCCCGGGTTGCCAGCGCGTCATCAACGCCGTCTACGAGGGCCGCGTCGTCTACACCCCCCTCTCCTTTGTCGATATCCTGCCCGACCACTACGAGTACCGCCCCATCTCCCTCTATGACCCACGGAAGGCGCCCTTACTAAACCACTACCGCCTCATCGTCCCCCGCTCCCGCAACTCCATCGAATTCGTGCAGTTCCTCATCCTGATGATCCTCTACTTCCTCGCCATGCTCTACCGCCGCAGCAGCAACGAGGTCTTTGAGTTCCTCTTCTGCATCTACGCCGCAGGCTGGGTCCTCGACGAAGTCGCCGCCGTTGCAGAGCACGGCTGGGAGGTCCACGCGCAGAATCTCTGGTCCTGGCTCGACGTCACCTTTTCCGCAATCTACGCCGCCTACGTCCTGGCGCGCATCTACGACGTCGGGGCTGGCCACTTCCCCGACGGCCACGGCCTGCACATCCTCCCGCTCGCGGCGCCGATCCTCCTCACCCGCGTCGCATTCAACATCGCACCTGACAACATCGTCCTCATATCCCTGCACGCCATGATGAAGGATTTCCTGCTGCTCTCGTTCCTGGCATGCTGGTGCTTCATGGGCTTCCTCCTCGCGCTGCAGTGGCTTATCGACTCCAACGACAACTTCAATGAGACGCCCTCGTGGTTCGCCATCTGCAAGTGGATGCTCTGGATATGGTTCGGCCTCGATGGCACCGGCATCCAGGAGTCGACGCAGTTCCATATCATTCTCGGTCCGGCGCTCATGGTGGGCTTCGCGTTCCTCGGCAACACGCTGTTCCTGACGATCCTCGTCGCCGTGCTGACAAACACCTTTTCCAACATCATTGCCGACGAGGCGGCCGAGGTACGCTTCCGCCGCGCCGTGCTGACGTTTGAGGGCGTCAAGAGCGATGCCATCTTTGCGTATCCGCCGCCCTTTAACATCTTTGCGCTCGCGACGCTGCTGCCGTTACGGTTCGCCGTGTCAGCTGAGACGTTTCATAGAGTCAACGTCGCGCTGATCCGCGCGTTGAATTTGCCGACGTTGTTACTTATTAGCCTATACGAGAGGCGGCAGTTCTCGCGCCGGATGAGGAAGAAGATGGGTGGTGGTGGTCGCCGGAGGTTCTTGGGGTGGCAGCTTTCGGGATTTTCGCCGCACGGTGATATCCAGGCCGTCTTTGATACGGCGCCGCCGCCGGAAGTTGCTGATTTGATTGAGGGGCTGGATAAGCTTGGCGACGAGGGGTATGTGACGAGCGAGATTGTGCCCAAGTTGTCGTCTGATCTGGGCCGGCCCATTCGCTCGAGATCACGGCTATGGAATGGGGTTCAGGAGCATGATGATTAAAGGAGTCCGAAGAATTGCGGCCTCAGTGGCAGTGGCTGATTATCTATTACATCAAGGCATCACAATACATATATATCCGTGTCCGTCATCTTCCCCTTTTCAAAGCTTCCACACCTGAAGGTCGCGATATCTCGCAACAAGAGGCTGCATCTGTCTGAACCCAATCCTTCCATCCCGGATGATAGGGCCCGTAGACTTGTCATCGTAAAACTCAAAGATGGGCAAGTCGTTGATGCGGAACTTGACCTCGCGCTTGTCCTTTATAACCTCAATCTTGTAAAACGCACCAGCGGCATCAGGGACAGGTGGCAAAGGATCCGCGCCCTGGGACACAAGGTGAAAGCCAGGCGACTTGCGCAGGTTCGCCAGATGAAATGCCCTCTCCTCGGGCCAGCGCCGGCGGAAGTAGGACGCGTGCAGGGTGCGGATGTCGGAAGAGTGGTACTGCGGGTAACTCCCGTTCCTGGGCTTCAAGGACGGGTCAAAGATGGACCCCTTGCCATCGTCGGCGACGGTGGCGGCGCCGAAGAAGAACATGGCCAGGCCGGGCTCGTTGCGCGGGGAGAATTCCCAGGTGATGCGGATGCCATCGGGAAAAACCTCGGGCACCCAGTAGACGAAGTAGTCGTCTGGGTTGCCGCCGCCCGAGAGCTCGAGGGTGTCGTTGACGGCTGCTACGGTGAGGGGACCCTCTGCTACCCAGGTTGCGACGTCGGCGGTTGAGTTTAGGGGGTTGCTGTAGAGGAGGGTCTCTGCCATTGTTGAGGTTGCGAGGGCGAGGAATGCGGTGAGAGTACGCATGGTGAACGGTTCCAGAGGAGGAGAGCAGGGCTGGATGTGTATGTGATGCCCTCGGCGGGAGACTTGGAGGTTGATCGTCTGAGGAACCTCGAGGGAATGCTCTTAGTTGAGGAGACAATGAGGACACTGGAGGCTACATCTTAGAGCAGAACAAGTGGATTCATAAGATGTTTTGTAGCTCCAAAAGGCTGGTCACATTGTCTCAAGCGCATCAGTAAGTTTGCATCTTGGAGCGGAGTGATGCTGCACCGAGATTCCCGAGTCCGAGGTGTTCCTCCGGGAGTGGAGAACCGGGAGGTTGACAGGTGCGCCGAGCTAAACTGAGAGGGGCAACTCCCCCCTCCGAGTTTAAAGTCGCGCAATGTTGCCATCTGAAAGTGAAAAGGTGTGATTAATATAAACAGACAGAATTCTACATTGAACAGAAGTTTGCGCCGCTGAGGACCAGAGCCATGCGCTGTTGGTAAGTGACATCCAAAATGCTTATCTCATGTCGCTTTTGCAGCCCTGTATCACGCAACGGTGACCCAGAGTGATACCCACCGACGTCAATTTCAAGGTGGAAACATGTGTCTGAGTATGAGGTTACTGATCATGTCGCGCCCGGGCTACTCCGTGGGCCTGCATGCGAATCCGAACTCTCACCATACAAGTCGACCTTTCATGAGCCCTCTGCCAGGGGAGCAGAGTTTCCACCAATTGAGGGGGTGGAGATCAGCGTCGCATCCGGTAATGAGCCTAAATAACCGAGTCGAACGAGACGGGGATTGCAAATGTTTTCTTGGGCGAAGTCTTGGCAATGCCCGTTCTATCCGTAGTGGTAGGTTTTGTCTAAACTCTAGAGTGTTAACCCACCGCCGTGACGTTGAAGAGCCGCACCGCGGAGTGGCGTCGGCCGGGCCGGACGACTGCGCAATTGACGACGCCGGAGCGGCGGTCGGTGTTCGGGCATTGTTGGGCGCCAAACGGACTTCATTTGTTTTACTCGATCTTGGGACGAATCAAAGGGTGCTTGTCAAGCACCTTTAGTACCATATTAACGTTATGTGAGCAATTGATGCATGCTGCCGCGCTGGTGATCCAGCATTCTGTACTCCGTACGTTTGATCTGAATTTTCCCATTTGCTCTTCTCTTTACATGCTTAGGTATCGCTCTCAGCACGACTTCTTACGCCACCTAGCTACCCTTGAGACAAAGATCAGTGACTACCATAGAACAACTGGAAATTGGAGAGTTACATTAGTCTATGAAGTACCAGTCACTTTCTGTAGAGTTCCATAAGATGTAAATCATCTACCCTTGCGCCCTACCTACGACACAGATTCCCTAAAGACTGGAAAGAAAAAGAGAACGTTGGGTAGAACAACGCAGTGACATGGATTCAAGTATACCGTTCTGCCAGTAATCGAGTGTCAGGCTGCTCTTTCCGATGCCCTCGGATCCTGAGGCTCTGTTCAATTTCCCTACAAATGGAGCCCGAAAGGACCAATAATGGACCCCGGCAACGATAATGGAGCCCGAGATCTCGGTCTTGAGCCGAAGAACCCCCACTTCCCACCGTTTTATCTACTTCAAGATGGACGACAAGGCTCCTGTAGCCCCGGCAGTGGATCTCTACCCGGGAGCCTCCTCCGCCATCTCCGCCATCGGACCAGTGTGCCCATGACACCGATGGAGACCTCAAGAACGCCCAGTCTCGCTTTGCTCAGAATGCCACAATAGGAAAACATTACCACGATTTCTCGTACGATGGAGACAGTTAGGCAACAGCCATGAAGCCAATATCTAGGAGAGTCCGGTCGTGACATCTGCGAGCGTGATGCTGAGAACTAAGGATCTACACAAGACACAAAAGCCTTGGCATATCTATATATAACTTCTTATCCTCCTACGATACCTCACGTCAACATCATCACAATGGCCTCAGGCTGGCTCGAAAAGTTCATCGTCCGTGTAGACGCCACCCCGGACAAACGCCGCACCGAAGAGACACCTGCTCTGGAAATCCACTACACCGCACTCAAAGAGCATCGCCGTTTTCTCGGCGTCAAGGGCGACAAGACGCCACGCTATGAAGTCAAACGGCAAGCCATCCTCGGGGCCTGGGGAGACAAGTGCCATGTCACATCACCCGCGAATGGGGGGCAGGAAAACGTAGCCGTGATCGATTTTCACACGCTACCTGCTCAAACCGAGATTCAACTTTCACAACGTGGGCTCCAAATCAACATCAAAGCAAGCAATGGGAAGTACGAATCCGGCGAGCTGGGTAATTTGCATTGGAAGGCGACGGGTATGAAGGCGTATGGTCGGGCGTCATGGGAGTTGAGGGATGAGAAGGAGATGGTCTTGTCTGTCACGATTGACGATCACCAAGTAAATGGTGTGATCTCTGTCTGGAAGAAAGATATCGGCCCAGACACTGTTGAGGAACTTGTCATGGTTGGGCTTTCCAAGATTGAGGAGTACAGAAGAATGTTGCGGAATGCTAAGATATCGAGCATAGGAGTTACTGCTAATGCGTCGTGGTTGGCATCGTAACAAAGCACATCAATATTGTACTGTATATCATTCTCACAGATACTCAACCAATTATCTGATCTGGAGAAAAGGACCTATCAAGGGATCTTCGCCCTTACAAGTTACTAATGACAAATTAGCTATCTGCCTGTCTCGTGCGTTTCCTAGAGGTCACTAGAGTGCGAAACTATATGAATGAAACGACTCTGTTGATACACTTAACATAATTTCCCTGGATACTGTACGAGCGCTCGCTGAATCTGAGGTCGACACAACTCAATTCTTAGTCTTTTTGATAGAGTCCATGAATCTCAGAATTTTCCGTCATAAGAAGTTGCCCTTGGAAGCAATCTGTTATCCAACATTCAAGGAATTGAGTTATCAGTGACATCAGAAGACTACCTAGGCAAATGTAGGATTCATTAGACGTACGAGTCCCCCGCTGTCTCTGTCACTACTCTCAGTCTCGCTGCCTTCCTCAAATGCATTGGGTGATCTCTCCAACCATGGTTGACTCTTTTGTTATCTGGCACTTAAGTACTTAGGAGTATCAAAAATGAGTTAAGCGCAATTGATTTTCTGTCTTCATACTACTATATTAGGTCTAATGAAAAAATAATATGAATGGCCACTCATGGTCCTGTTTTCTGATATGAAGGGTATAGACCACACCACCAAAGTTCCGCACAACCTCGGAAAGACAGCAAAATATGGCATTATGTTTCGAGTGGTGTGTCAAAAACCAACACGAACACTAAAAACCTATGGGTAAGGTGAGAGGCTCTATAAACCTCGTATACCTTAGTCAACTATGACACGAAAGTTGTACGTTTCTCTTAAAACTTCCCCTATGTCACTGTTTGAGAAATGCTGTTGCCTGGGGCTGTGTATGGAAGCGGAGACAAATACAAAGTCTATTGTATATTAACAAAGACTTAGGTCCCTTTCTTGGCTGTAATAAGGTCCCCGCAAGAAGCAAATGAATCTCTTCTGGGATCTAAACATGTCAAAGCGATGCCGGCAGCCGAAGAAGTCGCACCCCTTGCGCCTTTAAAAGGAAAACTCCAAGGGGGCAAGATTGAACGTTGCCTTGGAGGTCATGCTCGTAACTTACCCAATCACTACCTTGGTATCTACATCAAGGGCTTTCCATAGCCATGAACTCTCGGGGACCTTGAAACCCCTCCCAGGCATCCGTCTTTCCCCTTAGAGAGAAATCCTTCCAAAATTCCTGACCCTCGAAGCCACCGGACCTCTATCCTCACACCACAACCACCTCAAGTCTCTTCAGCAAAAGGGAAGAGGATCCCTCCAGCCCTACAGGCTCCAACATTTTCTCCTCTGCAATGCCTCGGAAGTGCCGCTAGCCGATGCAATCCCAGAAAGAGAGAGCAAGAGACAGTGAGAGACAGAAAAAGACAGCAAACAATCCTCCGTCCCGACTCGCTCTAGCTTGGGAATAGAAGGCGGGGCGTGCGCGCGCGGGGCGGCTTCTCTTCCCAAGAAAAAAACCCAGACGGCGTTCCTGGTCTTCGGAGCCCGAGTCCGTGCCGGGATGGTGATCCTTCGAACTGCAAAAGAATGGCAGAATAGGGGTCAACGTTTTAGGGGGGGTGGGGGACTTGGAGGTGGATTCGAACATCGCGGAACGTAACCTCTACCTTTTTCGAGAGAGTACAGACCTTCCTTTGGTAGCAGTCTGACAGGTCTTTCTAAAAGGGGCAATAGTGTCAATCCCTCTACGTGGTATACACGATGGAAGCTCACGATGACGGCAACCGTACCAGCGTGGAGGACCTTCATCCATGCCCGAGAAGTTAAAACGCATCCACAACGAATGCCCCCACGCACACAGACGCTCGAGAGCACGGATACCGGTTGTGAGATTGGCAGGAGGACGCTACGCTAAGAGAAGGAGGAACGATACTCGTACACCCTCACTGCAGCCTTAGAGGTATTCCTACAGCCCATCAGCCTAAAGTCTGCCCTTGAGAGTCCTATGAGATACATGACATACCCTCCTCAGCGGAAGGAATATAACAGGGACAAGGAGAAGAAGACTTGCATATACAGAAGCCTAGAGCGGCAGGTAAGAAGCCCCCGTACGCCAGAGAGCACTAGCAGCCCAGAGATCATACCCCCCTCCCCCTCGCCCCTTCGCTTCCAGCGGCATCGTGACAGGCCAAACTCGTCTTACTCTTACGACGTGCGTCTTGGTCTTCCTAAGCCCACTCCCCTATCCGTAAAAGCGAAGGATTGCACCAGTGCCGGCCCATCGTTGGTCGAGCATGGCGTGCGCTAAGTAGACTGTAGGTAGCCTGCCCTCTACAACGCGGAGGTTCCGCTCGTTATCCGGCGTAGGAGTATCAACATGCTGGCCGCTGCTGCGCCTCACCGACCAACACTAGCAGATAAATGCCCGTCGGGTGTAGCATAGAGGGATTCAAATCGATGTTGAGAGTAGTGAGCCCCCCGAGGGGATGACTGAGGGCTAACGTGCCATTCTGCCCCCAATCTCGGAGGACAGGCGAAGATCTGAAAGGGAGAAGCCTAACAGCTGGGTGGTAGCTAGGTAGTTGCGGATATGTATCCGTAGCATGGTCTGGCTTCTAAGCTGGGGGATCGGCGGTAGTGTCAAACTCAAGGCCTTATGCTGCTCGCTTTGTGAATAGAACTTGGCGTCCTAGGGATGCCTGGGATGCTGAGGGCGCACATACACTCACAGGCGAGTACACACAGGTAGCCACGCATAGAAGGACGGAGAGACTCGCTTTTGGCGTGCTGTTTATGCTGCCTAGGTAGCACGATGCAATTAACACAGAACCATAGTACGATTCTCAAGATGTAATGGGCGTCTGAACATAATAGCTATAACACCTTTGACGGACGATTGAATTAAATCCCACCGCTGGCTCTTGCCCCTACTTTCCATTTTCTCGCGCCTTCTATTGTGATCTGGGCAACCTGGTCTTCGTCAACATCCAGTCACCAGAAGTAGGCCTGATACTGAGTCGAGAAAAGAGTTGAAGAGAGAATTATCACGGCGCAAGACCGCAGCAGATCTCACACCAATGCCAGATGTTTTCTTCCGACTTCTTTTCCTTGCAAATGTCAATTGGGGCAGTTTTGCTCGTTCACGAACCACCGCCCCTGGGAGGCGCTATCGTGAAATCCTTCTGGGCCATTTCCATCCCCCCATGCCATGTGCATCATGCCCAAGTGAACGCTTCGCTCTACTGACATGAACTTGCTGAGTCTGAAAACAACCTCTGTCTCTGTCAATAAAGTTCAAGCATATGATTGACACCACCATGTTAAATAATCTCCTAGAACTTCGATTTCAGCAGAGGTCCGAGACTGTGAAGTCTCAAGAGTTTGAATGTAAAGCCTACCCCTGGGACCTTGTAGAGCCTGCCCGTTCCCTTCATAAGCGCAATGAAGGCAACAAACCTACTTGGCGGTAGCACAATTCAAAGAGAGAACAGAATCAATCATCAGACACCGTTTTCGAGGTGCTTCATCAAGCCTAGAACGTAGTTAACTATGCCTTCATCCACTGGTGCACAGCGTTCTGGCATTTCATCTGCCTTTCAATCCCGACAGTCCGCAGAAATCTCAGCCCAAATAGGGGCTACATGTAAACTTCACAGTCAGTCCCCCCCCAACCCGACCCACGAGGAACGTCGGCTGTCGAGACCTACATGTAGGCATAATGCCAACCTTGGTGAACCTCCGGCAGCCATCCCTCCCTCCACATGAGCTCGCATCCGAACGAGGAAACGCTATCAACCATAACTCGCCAACGGGAGATAATCTCATCTCGGTCGCGCCTCATTCGCCCAATCCTTGACGTACAGAATTGCGTCTGCCTAGTCTCCTTCGCAGGCCTGTGTCCTTACGGATGCTCAAATCATCCCGCCCTACGTCTACGGATAGATCTCGCACATCCAGGCAGCACTTTACCCTTTTCCAGAACCCAAAATGCCTAGGCGCAACCACATCCCACATCTCATTCCACACCCTCTAGGCTCTGGCGATCACATTGCTTCTCTCGAAGAGACCACCTCCTGTCAGGATACAAGCAAGGGTCTAGTCTACTCACCTGTACGGATACCCATCCATCCTACATTGACTCTCGATCCACACCCTCTGATAGCCAACATCGCTTGAACAAGACCACGTTATTGCAGGCAACTGCAAGTCTGCAAGGATAGAATCTGCTCAACCGTACATGCATCATAAACGGGCCGAAACCAATTCCAACAGCATAGTGTGACCCTGGAAGGACCAGGGCGTAGTCATAGTACCTTTAATAAAAGACACCTGCATCTCTGGTCAATCTGATCCACTCACATCCCCAGATATACGATGCTCGAATTAGAGTATAGTCAAGTTTCTTTCTCGCCGCAACGGTCCGGAGCACCATTCACAGGAGCACGCGAGCATACCCCCCGCTGGATTGTTACCAATCACTGGTCGCATGCTGGAAGGCGTTCAAGCAAGCCCTTAGATCTGAAGATCCCTTCCGCCTTAAAGTGAGTAAGCGACAGGATCTATGAATAACTGCAGACATTCCTGTGTACCAAGTCCTGAGACGAGTGACCTCAACCATGACCCGAGTGCAAAGCGAGCCCATTTTCATCAGCCCTTTTGTGATTACACTCATCGGTAGTAAGCATTCAAATGGCAGTACATCACAATCAAGGCAACCGTGAAGACATCCAGCCTTGCACATGTAACGATCCAACGAGGTCAACTCTACATGTATGTATACTTTCTAACCCGTAGTCAGCGAGAATCCTCGGAATACGTTCTCTATGGCATCTAGGAAATCATCCCATGTCCCAGGCTGATGCAACCGTATGTCATGCAATCCTTCCCTTCCCCCCTCAACTCCAGGCAGAACCACCCCCTCTTGCAACGCCTTAACAAACACACACACTCTCTCTCTCTTTCTCTCTCCATGTATCCTCCCAATCTAGCCTCTAGCTCTAGCTCTAGCCGCAAGCCTTGATCGACAGCCCCCTTCTACAACCTCCCCGAACCAGGCGGCATCCGAATCCCCATCGCCGCCGCGCCTCCAGGAACCCTCGCAGCAACCTCATCCACACGCCCCTTTTGCAAACTGAACCCCGGCGTAACCCACCCGCCGCAGCTGCACCGGAACCCCCGCCAGCTATACCTACCCACGGCGGCACCGCACTTCTGATTCGGGCACGACAGCCGCCCTTCCAACGTCCCCTTCTCCAGCTCTTCCCTCATCCACCCCAGCGGCTCCACAAAGACGTGTCCGCACGGCTGCTGCTGCTGCCGCGGGTTCCTGGGGGCATCAGGCTCGTGATCGAGCACGAACCGCGGCGTAGCCAGCGTCTTGCGACACTTCTTGCACCGCACCTCCATACCCTTGACGCTCTCCGCCTCCTCCTTGCTCGTCTCCTCGTCCTCGAACCGCAGCTTCGTCGGTGCCTGGCCCGCGGCAAGGCTCTCGTCAATCTCCCTCCGGAACTCCCACCGCTTGTAGATCGGGTGTGACGCCACGTCGTCAGGGCACCCCATGATCCACCACATCTCGAGTTGCTTCATGAAGCCCGGATTCGGCTCCGCGATTTCCCGCGTGTTGCGAACCCACTTCACGGCGGCGGCGACGGCGGCCTCAGCCCTCTCTTGCGCTGCCGCGGCTTCGTCAGCGGACTTGGATGCCCCGCTTGACGCGCCATTTTGCGCGGCGGCGGTCGAGGTCGCGGATCTGCCGAAGCGGGAGGGGTGTTTCCAGAGGAGGTAGGCGACGATGGCGGAGACGGAGCGGGACTTGCCCATGGCGCAGTGGACGTAGACGCCGCCAGCCCGGGTGTTGGGGTCCGGCTTCTCCCCGTCGGAGCTCAGATTCAGGTTCTCGAATAGGGGGGCAGGGAGGATGGCGTCCGGATCCGTGGGCTTCGCCGGCGCTGCCGCCGGCGCCGAGGCAGTCTCCGCCTCGGTCTCAGACTCGGTCCCCAAATCCTTGGCCACAGCTGCCTTCAAGTGCTTGGCCTTCTCCTCGAAGCTCTTGTCCTTCTGGGCCTCCTCTTCAGGCCCGTCTGTGACCGTCTTCTTGCTGCTGCTGCTGCTGCCAGGGTACAGTGCATCCTCTATAAACCGAACAGCCTTGGGCAGATGAATGAGCAGATCCTCATCCTCGACGTCGTCGATGCCGATAACCATGTGCTTGTAGCTCTGTCCGTAGTTCTCCCAGGTGTCGGTCTCACTTTTGAGACCGGCTGGGTCGAATCGCAGCATGGAGAGTATGTGGGTAATGTTACGCTCCTTCAGTGCCGAAGGGCGGCGCAAAGCCCAGATGCTGGTATCACGTCAGTGGACCTTACGGTGAAGACAACGAGGGGGAGGATATTTCTCACCCACCCACATAAAGCTCCTCCTTGCCGTCGATGCGGTTCATCGCCATCTCGACGCAGCTCTTCTTCAGTAGTCGGTGTAAAGCTTCAGATTCCTCGCTTCCTTCAGGCTCGCCCGTGTAGATTTCTAATGTATTCTTCGGTGCTTGCTTTTCCGCAGGAGGTATAACCTGTGCCGCGTCCTTCAATCCCGTCTTGGTCGTTGTCGTGGTTGTCAAGCTTGACTCGATCTCTTTCAATCGCTTCGTCACGTCCTCGGTTGAAACCTGGCCACGGACCATACAAACAGCTTTATCGATGAAGGGGAAGGTACAGAGGGCAGCTTTGCACAATGTACATGAACGCAGTGTGTATGAAGGTGTACGTTTCCCTGCTGTTTACGGATGTGGTGTGTGACAAAGACGGGGGGAGAGAGAGACGTGGGAGTCAATGTCTGCGTCCTAAGAGCCACCAGAAGACAGACCCCTCTCGCATGCCAATCTCAGGATGCGACGAACACTGGTGGTAAGTGGTGGTGGTTGGTGACGGGAATGACGCAGTTGTGCTTGTGGCTCGGCCTGAAGTTGCTCTAGCTTTGTTTCCCAAAATATTGCCGTTGCCGAAAAGAGCCAAGCCTCCACCTTTGTTTTTTTTGTCGGCTCGTTGTACGGATACGTACCCTCGTGCTTCACTCAGGTCCTGTCGCTCCTGCCTGCCACTCGGCCGTGTGGTGGAAGGAAATGCCCGGCGTCCCCTTCTGCTGCGGCGTGCGGTGTGCCCCCTTCCCCCGCTTCATTTGCCCCTCACTTTCCCATGCCCTTGTTACTAAATGCCTAGGGACGGAAGGAGACCACGCACGCCTGCGCCACTCTTCTGTGGCTTGTAGGGCTGAGATCATGTGACGTCCTGTCAACCGGCGGCCTCACTGCCGCATGCCGAATTGCCGTTGATGAAGCCTTATGGCGACTTGGCGTTTTTACACAGCAAGGTAGGTACTGGAGCACATGTTTGTTTCTTGATCTACGAAATATGAAGGACCTACATGGGGTATGTTTTTGCAGCCAGCGGTGGATTTGCCCAAATTTCCATTGACTGTCTGCCTACCATTTCCATCGTGTCGATTCGGAAACCAAGTACCTTGCTCGGCCATGCACTGCGAGGAATCAAAGACTCAAACCAGGAAGACAACGTGGAACAGTAATTTGTTATGATTTGTTTGACTTTTTATTCTTTTCTCTCTCTTGTCCAACCTGTGTGCCCTGAACCTACATAATACACTGCCAGCCTTTACGTCGCAGACTTGCTAAATTGCTGCGTCTCTCTCTAATACCAATATCATTTCATCGTATCACTCCCACTGGCCCGACAATGCCTGGTATTTCCTCCAAATGGAATGCGCGCAACAGACAACCTGCGGCTATATTTTTGGTGCCTGAAAGCCCCTCCTGGCAACCACCCATACTCCAGAAGCCCAAAAACATGGTGCTTCCAAATGGCCAGCCCATCAACCCCGTATATGCTGCCCACATGCTTCAACAAAATGCTTTTGATTTTTTTTTTATACTGCCCATGGCGCCGGCGAGAGCACATCTGTCCGGGCCGTGGCGTGGGAACTCTCTTCATTTCCCATTCGTAGTGGCAAGTTATCAGTTCCTGCACGTCAGCGACCGTCTACAATTCGACTGCCTTCCCAGTCTCGAATCGTCCATTCGCATTCGGTGTATTAGTCGGACGCGTCGTTCCAGGCTACGCTTCCAGTCCAGATATGCATCCAGTAAATGGCTGGTTAAATCAAGTCATCCAACAACTCGGGCTCATCTCGGAGTGGGATCCTCATCCAACATGCAAGCGTTCTCCAGCATGTTCGTCCATTTGCCGCTTGTGCCTGCGTGGCTGTGCTTAAGATGCTGCCGGAAGTGGTCGGCGCGGAAAAATTTCTTGCTGCTGTTGCACTCCCGGAACTTGTGTACTTCTTGGAGGTGGCGAATGCGCTCTTCCCAATCCTGGTCGGTAGCGTGGCGCGGCGCGGAAGCACCAGGGCCTCTCCCATTTCTGGGGAACTCCTCACCGCAGTAACCACAAGAGTCTGCTTCACCGGGGCGGTTGGTACTGTCGTGGAAAGCTCGATCATAACCGTTCAAGGCCGAGCAGCTCCAGCTGTGCCTCCGAACATGAAGACTGTTCTGGTGGCGTTCCGCCTCGTTCTTGTTCTTGAATCGGTTCCCGCAGAATGAACACTCATACTGCTTCTCGGCTTCATGAGACCTGCAGACGGTTAGCTAATAGTTCCAATACTTTCGTCACATTTGCAGGCCTGGTACTTACGCCAACTCCTCAGCAGACTCAAATTTCTTGGGTTTCTTCGGGCAACAATCGCACATGAAGAATCCTGAAATCTTGGTTCCACCAGGCTTGCTCACTTCCGTAAGCTTGCGGGGAGAAGCGAGAGGCCGGCTTTCGCTAATAGTCCGCTGGTGGGGGGCCCTGGAAAGAGAGCCGCGAGGCGAGGGGTTCAGCGACATCGATGCACTGTAAGGAGAGCTGCAGCTTGGATCGGTTCCGCCAGGCGAAATTCCACCTGGAGACAAGCCTCCTGGAGAGACCCGGCCGTACGACGAGCCCATGCTGGCAATACTTCCAGTTAGTAGGGATAGATTAGAGCTGTAAGACCCCGCACGAGCGGATGACGAAGAGACAGATCCCTGAGGAATGACGCTCAGCCGAGGTGTAGGAGATCCTCTTTGGTTTCCGTCGCGGCGACGTAGCAAATCACCCTGGTTTGTGAAACCAAGTGGTACGCTATCGTCGGGATCGGCAGATGCCCGGCGCTTCGCCCCAGCGCCGTCGTAGTGCGCTCTAATTGGGTCCTCTATCCGCAATCTCTTCATAGAGTTGGTTTCCTCCATTTCCATCTCGTCCACTTCGTGACTGTGCGATGATGCATCGTCGCTGTTGTTCCTTCTGGTGCGGGCAGGGGGTGACCTGTCGAAATCGGAGACAGACCGAGGGAACCTATAGTCCTGGCCAAGATGGAATGGCTGGCTTCTAGGGGAAGGTGAGAGGGCAGAGTTGGGAGTCTGGGAATATCTGTCGGGAGAGTCTAGCAGGTTCGACGTCTTGAGGTGCAACGGCAGGCTGGTAGGTACGGAAAGCGGCGGTACACGCATGTCGCCAGACAGCCTCCTCGAGAAAGGGTCGCTAGTTGATGATGTGCTCGACGCACTGAGAAGTGAGCCAGGCGGCTTGTTGTCGAAGGTTTTCAAAGGAGCGAGTTTCTTCTTCATATCGGTAAAAGCGTCCGCGCCAGACTGAAACTGGAATTGGTTATGGTGCAGACCAAAGCCGGCCGAGATGCTAGGCAGAGAGCATTCTGATCTATCCAGGTCAAAGTGTTAGATGGGCACAAAGTCTCGACACTGCAGGCTTTTTTGGAACTAAACCAGGCGCCAATGGAGGGTCGGGGAATTCCTACCTTGTGGAAGCCGAAGCTGAGGACGAACCCATGCTAGCATAACCCTCATCGTGCCTGTAACCAGACCTCATGTAGTTTGGCCTGTCATCCAAACTTCCCAAGCTGTCGTGATAACTGTGTTCTCTGGGGCTGTAGGATGAGGGATCGCGGTAGTGTTGTCTGGGCTCCTGGTGATGCATGTGAGGATCGTCGAAGGGGAGTCGCGGTGGCGGTAAGGGCGGCGGTGCGTTGATTCTGTCTCCGGAACCAGGAATAGCGACAGAAGAGGAATAACTGCTAGAGTCGTATCGGTCTGAGCCTCTTGGGTTCGAGTCTATAAAGATACTGGGAAGACCCGCAGGCTCCCTGTATCTTGAAGGTGCCTCCATGATGTTGGCTTGTATCTGTGCAGTTGCCGGCTGAGGGTTGACAATTCCAGCTGAAGCGGCGCCACTAAGGTTTATAGTGACGGAAGCAAGGGCGTCATGAGTGATGGGCCGGGAAATATCTAGGGTTCTGATCGCGGTGGGATACGAGAAGCGTTCGAGGCCAAGGCGGTCGTCTTGGAGGCCGTGGGTGGCGATGGCAGTCGGGTTCGCCGTTGGTTGAGAACGGGGACCAATGCAAGCCGAGAATGGCTGTCTCTGTCGGTCTCTCTCTTGCGTCACGCAGCGGTCGGGGCCGAGAGGAGACTGGAAAAGGAAAGACAAGACTAGACGAAATCGAGCAAGCCGGCGCGAGTCGTAACGTAGAAGAGGGAAATGGAGCAGACGTCGATGTGGTTGGACTAGATGTACAATTGTTGAGTCCGGCGGTCTAATCGCGGGACAAGCAGAAACAGATCAGGTCCGGACGGCGTCGAGGAATGCGAGGAGCAAATGTTGTCGGAGCAAGCAGAGTGGCCGGAGCTGGGGTGGGTAGAGTCCAGTTCCGTCAGTCAGGTCAGGTCGTGGGGGGGAGACGACAGCTGAAATAGAGGCGATGTGTGACGACGCCAGCTGCTGTATAAATAAAAATAAAATGAAATCGACACCCCCAGGTATGATAAGGCGAAGAGGGTACCTTTATGAAAAAAGGCGGGAGAACGAGTCGAGTGGAGGAGAAGACCTGGTAATGGAGAGGAGAAGAGAAGGGGGGGAGCCCAGGGAAGCTGTCGGCAGCGGCAAGCGAAGCTCAGTAGCGGTATCCGTAGGTAGCGGTATTCGTAGCGGTAGCGGCCCAGGGAGAATGGAGGCACATCCCAAACCTCCAACTTCGGCGTAACGTGGATTGGAGAAGAAGCCCCCGGGTGGTTCCTTTTTACCCCCCCCCCCCAGCAGGGGCAGCAGCAGGGGATACAGAGAGACAGTGGACAGGCCAGGCAGAGAGAGAGAGAGAATACCCTAGCTTAGCACGCCTAGGTCCTGAGGTATCCGTAGCCCAGGGCCTTACAGGGCAGGGCAGAGAAGAGGTGGAGAAGAGGAACGCCGAATAGAAGGGGAAGAAGGGAGGGGGGGTGAGAGAAGGTGACGGGAATGATTTTGGTCAAGGAGTGCGGAGGGGAGGGGGTAGACCGTAGGGGAGGGGGGTGAATCTCTGTCTGTGGACGGGTAGAGAGTAGCGGGACGCTTGTTCGGCGAGCAGCCCTAAGAGGAATAGGAGGCGGATGGGGACCACTGACTAGCCATACACCACTGAGAAGATGCGAGCACGACGGTTGGCGTGTGGCTGTTTCTTGTAGCCCGTTGTGTTGTGTTACCTAGTGCCATGCAAGCACATAAGCAGCAATGCAGCCCTGTCTGTCAGTTTCTCGTTGCCCTCTCTTCTTGCTGCGTCGGGGTGTGGGTAGTACCTAAGGTAAGGTAGGTAAGGTGGTGTAGACTAGGTATCCGTAGTGGTAGTAGTCGTAGGGGAGGGGGGTTGATGCTCGGATCGAGCGTTCGAGGGGGAAGGGAAGAAGGAAGGATGGCTGGGGACGAAGAGTCATGGGAGTGACGGAATGAGGTGCGTTGATGTTGATGCGACCAAGGCCACCCAGGCGATATAAGCATAGGTCAAGGTGTGTGTATGTGTGTGGTGTATGCCGTGCTGTTAGTAGCTGCGTGCGTGGACTACCTTGGATGGGCAAGGTGAGGCGATGGATCTAGAAGGCTCAAGGAAGCATCCGAGTCGGGTCGAGTCGTTGGAGGAATCGGAGGGCGTCTCGACGGCGGGGTGAAGAATGCAGTAATTTGGCTTCCTGGATGATATTCGGAGAGGTGTGTGTAATGAGACGGCGGTGATGGCGTGCGGCGTGCCGTGGAGTCAGTCTGGACGGCGCCCGGGTCGTGTCCTTTTGTCCGGTGCTAGTCTCCCGACGTACGTATACGGTATTCGTAGGTAATAAATATTGATATGCCTTGTGAGCCAAGGGACATCGCAGGTCTGGGTCGGACGAGGACCAGGGAAGCGCAACAATGGAATGAGGAACAAAAGAAGTCGAGAATGGGATTGTGTCCGGGCGGCTTGTCAGGTGTCGCGACGGAACCTCGCTCGATTCGGCGGAAGGCACCTGAGTAAGAGTCAGTACAGAACCAAAAGGTACAAGGTGTAGGTAAGAGAAAGTAAGGTAGTCAATGTACCTTGAGTTCAACTAGAGACTTCAGATATGTACCTCAAGGTAAGGTATGGCCAATATTGCTTCAAAGTAGGCTCGCTCCGTGCGCGAGATGGAATGGCGTGTGAAGAAAGACCGAAGCGGGAATGCAGTGAATTTGAAGTATCTTGAACTGATGAGATGGAAGTTGAAAATCGTCCCGAAGCCGACCTGGAGAACGATGAGCAACCAGTGTGAGTTGTTGGGGCATTGTTTGCTACCTGCTGCATGCTGGGGAAGGTAAGAGGTGCGAATAGACACGAAGAATTGCACGCATCAAGGAAAGAGGGCAGGTAGAAGAGCTGCTGCCTCTTGCGGCTTTACCCTCCGTGTCGCGCTACATGTCCTCCTTCCCAACTAAATCCCCGTTGACGAAGCCACATGCATCACAAAGTGGGTAGGCGTGAGAAATATCCGCAAGGCAGGAAAGATGCGCATCGACAGCAACACCACACTGAGAGAGCAGGTACATTACGACAGGTACCTTGGGCAGTACTTAGGTAGAGCAGGCACTGTAGGCAAGAACATTCATGTTGGCGCCAAGGCCAAGGCGGACCTGGAGGAGTCAAGAAAAGCAAGAGGGGAAATGATGCGAAACGGGACTTTGGTGGATTTGTTATTGCTCTTGCATCTTGCAGCCTTTGGACTTGACTTGGGGAAGTTGCTGGACCTTACCTAGAGTGAGAAAGGTACATTGGAGTTGCCCGAGTTGCCTGCCTGAGCTAAGGTAAGGTTAGGCCGGGTCCGTAAGGGGTCTGATGCTGATCTCATGCTGATGCTGATGCCGATGCAAGAGAGGAGATGGAAGACCTTGCCGTGCTTGCCTCATTGTAGTCACAGAAGAAATAGACAAACTGCATGTCTCTGGTGTTCAAGGCATCTTGAGGTATCTGGGTGAAGGATAGAGCGGTGGCCTCTGGGGCAATAGAGACAAGTGCTTAGATAAGCTGGATGGAGTCTTGAACCACCATAGGTACATCATCCTGTCCTGTCCATATAATCCAAGAAAAGATGGCCTGAAAGAGTGATACCATAAGAAACGTACCGCATTGCGCTACCTGCTCGTGCTGCCTCACGAGCTCACGCCGTGACTCCGTCTGTCTCTCCGTTGAAAAGAGGAATGTGCGTGCACCAAAGATGCAAGTCCAAGGCGACACAGGGCAGAGCAGGGCAGAGAGCGGGTTCCGTTGATTCATTCCATTTGCTGCGCGCTCCCGATGCGTCCTTCCCGCGGTCCAGTGTCGTCGTGGCTGCAAAGACCAGGGGTATCCGATCAGGACTAGCTCGGGTCCACGGCGAAAGGGTAGCACCGCAATGTGGCCCGTGGGAGAGGAGAGAGAGCAGACAAGGCAGCAGCAAGGGTCCCGCAGGGCAAGGACGACGACTCTCACTCTACTGCGTACCTTCCGTACTCCGTAGGGACGGATATCCCAATTCCCAAAGTCCAATACCCAAGTCCCTCGAGATACCATCCTGGCTGGTGTTTACTGTTTCCTTTACAGGAAGCACATTACGGAGTATGCGTGCAGATAATGTCCAAGGTAATACGTCAGGTAAGGTTGGTGCTCTCACTTCTTCTCTCCTCCTCTCCTCTTCATGTTCAGTCTCGCCTTTCCTTGCCTCATCATCATCTTCAGTCTCATGTCCTCATGTCATCCCCTCGTTACCCATCATATGCTCGGGCCCAGTGACACAATTACGCTACAGCAAGACAGTCACACTTCTTCTTCATCTTCATCTCCTTCTTCTGTTGCTTTCCATGTCTTGTCAATGGGTGACAGACGAATAGGAGGTACTCCTATCCGCAGAGGCCTTCTCTAGGTATAACTGTTCGGATAGAGCGTCAGTGTGTGGTATTTGGATGGAAAGAAGGTCTGAGCCTGGAGACAGGGGCTGCTCGGTAAGGCAAGGAGGAAGAAGGAGAAGATTGAGTAGAAGGCCATGAGGGCGTGGGGAAGAAACTTGGGACGGGGGGGGGGGGGGGGGGGGGGGGTGAAAAGGGTGAGAAGATCAGGTTCTCTGCCCAGGCATACGGAGTATTCGTACGGACACTGGACCTGAGGGCGTCCATAAAGCGGTAGAGTATTATCGACACATCTAGACGTCCCGCAAAGCGAAGGGGTGTGTCGTAAAGAGGGTGTGCAGTTGAGCCCTGCTGGCCCTGCTGGCCCTGCACCTGCCTCCCACACACGGGAAGGCAGGAGCGAGGGTAGGATTGGCACTGGGGAATGGACCAAGTGGAGTGGATCCCAGCGATACGTACCTGACAAACCTCGGACCTCAGGTTGAACATGGCCCAATGGCGACGAACTGCAGAGACCAGGCGGCACAGAGATACCCAGGAAGGTACCTTGGTCTGCAGCAGTGCAGTCTTGTTGTTGTGTGTGTCAAGACGGCAAGACACCACACACACTCTCTCTCTCAAATGGCATCCGACAAATTTAGAAAGAGAAGCACGCACTCACCACTCTTTCCCGTCCATCTCAGTCAGCAGCCTCCTGTGCGGTTACTAAGGCAAGCACGCATGGTAGTAGGTATCCTGTACCAACATAGTATGGTTCCACGCCTGCCTCTAAGACAGTAACAACGACGTACAAGGAAGGTGTGTAGAGGGAACCTTACCTTGGTAAACCTGGAACCGAAAGAGACGGGAGTACAATTAGGTAAGGTAAGGTAAGGTAGGCACGGGAGAGTACCTACCCAGGTAGGTAGAATACTCTGTACATTGGCATATTGGGTAGTTGCATCATTCATCACTTCCTCTCGCCTTTTGCCTTGGGTTGCTGTTGCATTCACGTTACAGTCCACATCTGTCGAGTTGTCGTCGTGCGGCATGTCAGTGTCATGGCGCTGCAGCTCCCGTCCTCCCATCTTCTCGTCTCATTCGGCCAAACGACAGACGAAGACTCTGAGTGGCACCTATCCACATCTTCACATCTACACCGTTGTTAGACCGCAGTCTACACCATCGGCACCGCACCGCACCCTTCCACCTGCACCTCTATCGAGGCAAATTTCAAAGTTCCAAGTTCGAACCCTATGCCTTGCTGCATCTCCATCGTCAACTCCAGTTCGGTCCCACCAATCCACTCCCGCCTCACCCTGGGGCGACGCTTGTGCGGCCTTGTCTTCCCAGCCAGCCCAGACAGACGGACGGACAGACCGTCACTCAATCGCCGCCCCTTTGGCTCGCTCCGCCATCACGGTGCCATCCTGGAGATGCCCTGCCACTTTTCAATCAGGTAGAACGAAGCAAACACCCTCGAATACGATCAGTCGTCGTTCATCGAGGCAGATATTGGCATTGTTCCCAGCCATCACCTGTTGTCTACGGCACCGGTACCCATGCCACCAATATCGACCTCACCGCATCTATCAATGACCTTCTCGACTCGAACCGTCTCCACACAAGCATGGATCTTGAGCCATTCCTACCCCTCCCTCAACCCCACCGCCAATCACTACCATCAGACATCAGGGCACTCCACGCTGTGCCCATCCTACCTTCATACGGATACACCACACTATCCGTACCACTCTACGGAGTACTGCGAACGAATATCCGTACACTCAAACTCCAGCCACTCTCCACACAGTTCATCTGGCAGCCCAATGTAATCGGCTCCGTGTGGGTCTTTGTTCGGCATTGTCTATACTAGAAGCAATCCCAGCCGCCATCACCGTCTGTCTTCGTCATTATCATCGATTGCAAATGGCGTTTTGACTCGTTGATCCGCCCAGTTTCTTGGTTAGGACCTCTTTGCGAACTTGCCGATTCTCTCAACCAACTCACCTCCCTCCAAGCCTCTGACCAAGTGCCTACACTACAGGCTTGGCGATGTCTATCGTATCATAGGCACCTGCAAGCAGCAAAACTGAGGGCCATCATGCCGCGACCCCCCAAAGTCCCTCCTATTTTAGCCAAGCAGGCAGAGGGCTACGATGCTAATGTCAAACATTGGGGCCGTCTCGTCTGGCAAGCTTATGTATCCGTACAATTGTTTGTTACAACGGACCCACAGGGTTTTCACAGGCAGATATTGATAGACACCGCAACAAGCTTCGGCAACGGAATAGCCCTCTAAAACAACGGATGGACAGCCACGGAAGGAGATTTTGGCTTACGTGCTGCCAAGTTCGCATTGGCAGTGCTTCACTTGGGTGTTCAGAAGCTTCGAAATGGCAAAGGCAATTTCGACCGTTCAAAGTCTCCGGCTTGATTTGGTTAATTCGACGATCTCTAAGTTGCGGCGCTGCTGCTGTTTTTCCCATCTCGATCTAACCACATCGATCTTCCCGCAGCCGCTGAGTCTGCCAAGCAAGTCCGCCGTTTTCTATGCGAAAGATCTGAACTCCGCAGTTGCGTTTGGCACCCTCAGTCTCGGAGTCCAGATGCGCGGTCAGCCTGCCAGGCCGGCCATCTCTTGCCTGGGCTGTGCACGTCGGCACTTAGCCCTAGCAGCCAATCATGGGGAGGAGGAGCGTCGGGGATTTCGCCGCCAAACCCTCCTCTTATCCCGCCGTTACGCTGCAGCTCGCCGTTTGCATGTCATGTCAATCAGTCAGTCGAGGCCCGCTCGTCGCCCGACTGAGCACATCCAAAATCGCACCTTTTGGTTCTGGATGACTGTGTTTACGAGCAAATCTTTGGCCAATCTTGACGCTCAAAGTTGCGCCAGCCTTCTCCTCTTGCAAAGACGAACGACGGGAAAAACCTGCCACCCACAACAGCTGTCTCACCATTGGTCTCCAACATGGGACGTCCCTTTCAGTCTGCTTTCGCTGACTTGTCTTGCGAAGCATGTTTCCGTGACCCAAACAGAAGCGCAGTATTGATTTATCGGGCCGGGCTCTTATTTCACGCGTTCTCTCCGATCAGGTGATGGAAATCACATCATTACTCGTCTAACCTGGACACACGCAGTCCGTCAGGATGAGCTAAGACGTACGGATAGCTAGCCTGGACTTCGTTCAGGCCTCGGTTTGGGAGGGCGGCCCCTGTCGAGATCCGAAGTATTGGACACTATTTGGATTTCACTACCGCTACTGCAAAGTAGGGCGTGAGGCCAAAGTTTGACGAGCCGCCAGCTGCCCCTTGTCGGCGACGGTGAAGCACCGATAGCATCAGTCTCTTCGGACCACATTCCATCTTTTGACTAAGCGCCTGCAGCTTCCCGCCGGCGCATGGCTGAAGCTTTCGCACCTTCTACCACCTTGGGTTCTGGCCATGGCTGTGAATACTAAGTGTTTGCGAGTTCCATTCCCCGTTCCGTCATCTAGGGCTGACAATGATGCATTTCCGAACCAGACTGGTACGGATCCCTATTGTCAGACAGATGGCCATCTCCGCGAAAGGCAAGACCGCCGAGGGTCTGAGGAGCTAGTAGCATTTCCCACAAAGACTTTTAGGGCAGTCCTGCATGACCACGTTTCGCGGGAGAGTACGTGAGTACCTACCGTAATCCCTCTCAGGCAAACCTGTCCTCTCTCGCCCTACGAGGCCGGGTAACTCAATCTTGCTGACGTCTATCTCTGTACCTGGAGGCTGGTGTAGCTTACCCAGGATGCCGGGCAGCCCAGCACGCCACACAACTACCTAGGAGTTGGTCAGTGCCTAATCCAACCAGACACGAAAGTGCTAACTTTGCGATAGATACCAGTCATGCCAGCGGACAAGAGAAAGGAATGACGCCAAGAACTACGTTTGCTTGTTATTCGAGAGAAGAGACATACTTTCCTAGACGGCCATCGAGGAAGTCCAGGCCTAGACGTCGGCTCCCTGTGCATTTCGTCCTTCTCGGATGATCGTACGTACGGCTACAACCACCTGGCACCACCACCTTTGAGAGAGCGGGGAGATTGTGGTCCGGGCTTTCTAGCGAGGTTTACAGCGCCCGTCGTCGTTCCTTTTCTAGCCCATCGGCAGGCCCATGGCACCGGCGGCCACGAGCGATCTAGGCCATCCCCGTCTGAACCCAAGTACCAAGCGCTCCTTACTTTTTACCTCTCAACCACACGTAGTTCGGCGAGTGATGGCCAAATCTGGTGATCATGGCAGGTCCTGTGTCTTCGTCGGACACTACGGCTATGCCTACATATGCATTCGCGGTGACACCGTATCTCACCAACAATACCGCGGTTGCCTGAATCCGTGGAACACCTAGTTGCTCATGGCGGCTCGAGGCTCCTCAGATGCTGTGATTTCGCAACGTATGTTCCGCGACATGCACCGGAACATGCCGTTCACCAATCATGCGGAATGATTCCAAACCACGACCGGGAGACGCGTTAATAGAAGCCAGCGTCGCTTCCATTCAGCTCGCTTACAACCGTGCAGGCTAGTAATCAACCAGACGGTGTCTACGTCCGTCTCTGAAGGGAGGCGTCCGACCCTACTCGCCACGGAGTCCTCTCCGAAGACGACTGCGCCTGACATCACCTCGCAATTCCACTAGGGGAAGAGATTTGAGTTTCGGAGTCGAGCACTTTCACTAGCACAGACTGGCGCGAGACTTGTGACAGCTCAGGTAGTCACGTACGGTAAGCGTGACAAAAGCTCATGCTCTGGTACTTTAGGTATCCTTTCTCCAGTGGAGAGTGGCTTTCCCGGTGCACCACTTGTCAACGACTGCGCCGCGCCCGTCAATAGTCTGTCGATGCCCAGGCAGAGTCATGTTGAACGTTTCGGAACGAATCGAGTACGAATACCCCGCACCGCAGGCGGTTTGATTTTCGAGCGTCGGCAAGGTGGGGGAAGAACGGGGCCAATCGGCTCCGATGAGGGTTTCCCTGCTGCCCTGCAGTTCAAATCTCCACGCTGCAGCTCCAATGCTCCATACCCTAATCATGTCAGCCAACGATCCAACAGCAACAACAACAAACGGTCAACGATGTTGGACTCTGGAGGCAGGACATCTCACTAGCGCACGTGGATGATGGTTCATCTGACGAGTCATGCAACAACTTGAACCTCACCACATGAAAACCATCTTCGGATATTGCTGGAACGTCCACCAGTCACTACAAGACAGCCCTGGCGTACTTGATAATCCAAGGAGGGCGGACGAAGTGCGGAATGTTTGTTGATATCTGTCCACCTGTGGATAGACCAGGACAGTCTGATGGCGGAATTCCAACTTCAAGCCACCTCCTCAGCCCTACACCGTTTGGGCCTCGCGGCCACGGCTGCTTAGCTTGGTGCCTCCAACTTGGCGTCTGTCTGTCGGCCTGTCGACAGGGGTGCTCCCTCGGGCCCCAAGCGGAGATAGGGCGTAGATCCTGCCCGCACGAGCCAATTCACACACCTGTATCCGTATGCGCTCAAGTCGTCAACAAGTTCTCCGGACGAGGACAAAGCCGTGACCACGGAGTTCACCAACGACGAAGAAACATACTGCAGCAACGGAACCTACTGCATGCTCGTTGCCATGAAAAATTGACCAAAGTATAGGATGCCGGATTCTGGAGTGATAGTCGCATTTTGGACCAGGAACGGGACCGCTCTACGCATGTGGAATCTGTCAACAAAGCTTCGAACCTCGAACTGACGTTACCAAAAGCCTTCCTCACTACATGTCAATTTGGTACCCAAGACGGCGAGAACGTCTCTGGTACGGCTACTTCTGTGCGTCCCGCTCTAGGAAGAGAGTCTAGTTCAAATCCAGGTCAACTTGCGAATGGCGTTCGCTGGGCAGAATGGATATACACCGTCGGGATTAAGGACGATAGCGCAGCCAAGTTGACGCCGCAATACGGGGCTACCACGGACGTAACCAACGCATTTTCGATGATTTGGAAACATTGCAAAATATTGACCTTCGGCAGGGCCTATTCTATTCGGATTTCTAGCAATTCGAGCACCATTATCGAATTGAAAGCTCGGTCTTAATGAACCAGCCCAGCTGAATCGCACCACAATGCAAATCTTGACTTGACGCCCGATACCAGGGAACGCTTCGACCAAGGACACGCGGCGCCTGCATGTCCTCGATCAACGTCCCCGAGGCTGTACTCTGGAAGCACTCTGGGCTCCTGGAGAAAATGGACTCTCACTGCGTATACGAAGTGACGAAGTACGTACGGACACAAGCTCAATGCACACGGAGCCTACCGTCGATGGCAGTCACGGAGTGAACCGGGGCACCGATTGAATAGCCTGAAGGGCAACGACCCCAGACCAGCCATCTCGAGAACCCCAGAGCGTCGCCACTGAACTTCAAACCACCACCGCCAGACGCCAGTGCTTCATCGCCCCTCACGGACTGCACGTCACCAAGACCCGCGACTCATATTGAGTATCTCCACATTTCCACCGAGAGCACGGAGACCATGGGTGGAAACATACCTCCTAATCCTATCAGACTTCGGGGGCAGCAATGCTTACCCCAGTGTCAGAACTCAGAATCCTCCCAAGTATGAAGAATGAGGCTCTTTGCTGCTGTTGGTATCTCAACTTGAAGCCCATCAAGGTCTCCCTGCCCGTCTCATACCTCATCAAGGGGCTTCATTGGCCATTATCATGGTGTGACGCCGTTGGAGATGCAAGGCAAAGGGGCCGGACCTTGGGTGCTTGGATAGCTGGAATCCCATGCCTCGGCACATTCAGACCCAGATCCCAGGGGCCTGTGGGTTCGGACGTCCTGACAACTGGGGACTGTGGGAGAACTGGAGAATGGAAGAAGGCTGTGCAGCGCAATGTAATGGAGCTCGATGGAGTCGCTCCGATGGGCGACAAGGCGATGGCTTCCGTATTGGAGAGACCCCCGAGTTCCGTCACCCAATAGGCCGTCCAGGACCAGAACGGCATGAAACATTGCCAGGCTTGCCAACCCACGCAGCCATCCCCGAAAGCCCAAGCTTTCGTCTACGGGATACGCAGTGCAGCGGTACTGCACTGCACATGTAGCGTACGATTCGACCACCCAAAGGCTCCAGTCCATCTCCTATGATCTAGGTATCCGTACCCTCCCATGGCACCTGTCTTGAATCAGTACCCGGACACCCGCGGGGGAGGCAGGCACACCCATTCACTCAACTGGCAACACAACGGAGCTTGGCTATGCCCTACCCCCTAAGTCTACAACTGCCGAAGTCTCTTAATTGGCGCTTAGGCGCATGACTTCCCAACGACTCAACGAAGGGGACCACGATGTACGAAAGGCATGAGCTACGCACACGCTTGATTGAGAACGAATACGCACGCTGAGATCGCCAATTGTAGTTTCACACCGCGAGCTAGGAACGCCCTGGATAGACTAGGGTATCCCTCCACGACACTTCAGAAAGCCATAGAACGTTGCGCCACAGCTTGTCAGCCACGGGGCGTGAGCGCAGCTGATAGACAGCCTCTCCATAAGGCTCGACGCCCGCCACACCCCAATGTCATGGCGTTCGATTCACGTTCGAGCCGAGTCACTAGGCCTTCGATCAGCCGAGTCAGGACAATTGGATGGCTTTGCTGCCCAAAGCTCCCAGAGAACATTGGGATGCTACGCACGCACACCGACCAAGCCTCACCTCGGTGAGAATGAAGCTCATCTCTACCTTTCTGCTTTCTTCCACGCATCCTCACCCACATTCACCCTGTCTTTGGATAATGTACGCTTGCTGCGCCCACTTGGCGTTTCCATGGTACTGAGCCCCCAACGGTCCATTACCAATATGCGGATGAGAGTCAACGTCTATCCGGCACGCCATAAACTTCAAGTCTCCCACGCCCAGCTAAGACTACAAGACATGCGACGGGAATCAACAATACCAATGTCCGTAGGGCATCAGACCCCCCGTCGATCTTAGTTACTCGCCGAACAAGATCTTCCATTCTAGCGGCCAAGCTCAGATTGCTCAAGAGCACGTGCAGTGTCTACACCCTCTTCACCTTGAAGCGATCCAATGATGGAGAGGCGGGACTTCAGACGGACGATGCTACGGATGCTAAGCAAAGAGAAGGCGGCACCAGTGCTGTTTTTAGCAGCAGCCCAGTTCTTGGAGCGGTGCAACGCTGCAAGTGGCAGGTTGGAGATGCCATAACAATGTGGACATGAGAAACACCTTGTGATGTGGTGCTGTCTCGAATCGCAGTCTACGGATACGGATACATGGAATAGCGCGGGTACCCTAGCGCAACGATCGCCCCCACTGCTATAGACAGTAAGCAGGCTGCAGGACGCTAGGTATTCCTCAGGAACAATTTCAAATCTGCCTGTCGAACTGTGTTTCTCCTAACCTCAAATAGCGACAGAAGCCAATCAACAATTCCTGTCTCTGGAGATATTGGAGAAGCACTATTCAATTGCGGGGGAGAAAGACAACAGGCACGCTGGTTAGGTAACCACGCAGGCTTCGTTCTCGGCCGTATTGTTCGCATCACGCCTCTCACTAGGCGCCATAATGCACGACGAAGTGAGTCCATGCCATCAATGACCACAGCGATCTCCAAGTCAAGCTACGAAGCCAAGACCACCATTCACCATTTCAGCTAGTATGGGATTGGGTGCTGGTGAGGTTTGCCACCTTTCTTGGCTCCGTGTCGAAGACGAAGTATTGCCTGCAAGATTTGTCCATCCTGTGGTCAATACACCGCTGGGGGCCAGGGTGCAGGTGGCTAGCTGTCATGGCCACAGTGATTCGATCAAAGACAGGGCTGCATGCCAAAGACAAGTTTTCTTCAACGGCGGTTACGTTCAAAATTCAAGGGCAGATGACGACTGTGGCGCAGATTGCAAAGTGAAGGTTGGGCTTCAACATTGTTGGTTCATGACTGCTGAATTCAGAGCGAGTTCTTTGGTGGTTTCAGCAGCCATGTCAAGGGTTCAATTCTTTGGCTGAGTTGCACTGCTTTCAACTTCCTACCATGAACCTGGTTTTCAACTCACCTGCACTTGAATGTGAGAGTCGAACATCGCGGCATAGCACAGGCAATCAATGGAGGCCAGTGTTTCCCTGCGATGCATAGCTGCTCATCAATGGTTGCAGGTCTAGAGATGTGCGGACGCCTTGTTGACCTCCGGGCTGGTCCGCCCGCATGACGGCTTGGGGTCGCTGGAAGCCGGCACGCCCGCATCAGATTGGAGAGCAACCCATACAACATCTCGGAAGGTGGGCGGGGACGCGGAGGAGGAGCTTGAAGTAACATCACCACCTTCCTGGAGAAGTTACAAATTCTCTGGACAACAACCTGCCCTCGCACCGTTTGGGAAGTGTTCCCGTCAAGCCATGCCAGCCTCGTCATTCTCCTTTGACTGGCTGTCGTCACAGCGAGCAGAGTCATCCAGAACAGAAAGGGACAGTTCCGTGGGGCGGTGCTAAAGCTTAATATCTTGCCTGTCAGGATGGCCGTGGTTTGCGCTCCATGGTCCCTGCTTTGAAGGTGTAAGAGAAGGCAATGCGAGAGCACTACTAAGAGGCATTGGAAGTTCGTCAAGGACTTTCAAGCCTTTTCTTGCCGTTTGGCCTGCCGCTGTCGTTCTGACAAACACCACCAACTTGGATGGACGCGGCAGCCCTGCGATCTCGATGTCTTGGGTCCCTGGTTTGCGATCCCTATCCATTCTGCGAGAGGTTCGCTCAATGTCTAATCACCCACCAGAGCTGCCAGGCACTTCCAATCAACTCATGTCATCAGCGCCTCTGTATACTACATCTGTAGGCACACAGTATGTCAGTATCGGCCGCCACAGCAAGCCTCGCGACATCTAATTGAAGCCCTGTGAGTAAAGGGAGATTGCCGTCGGCAATAGCTGAGACGAAAGATAATGCGAACCGACTCGCCACAGCCTCAGCCCACCGAGGCATCATTGTGAGCCAGGTTCAGTCTCACTCTTTGTCCTATTCCAATGCCGAATTATATCACGATGTGTGAGACTCACGCAACGTCACACTGTTGTAGCAGGAAAACGCGCACACATTTGCATGCGTGATCAGCTATACTCGACTTGACCTAAGCCGCTTATCGGAATCGTGAATTGCGCCGGTTGGCTGTCGAATCCAAGACATTCGCGCCCTGCGGCATCCGGGCGCTATGGTCTCATTCTGGGACCGAAGACCTGCAAGCAGCCGCGAGTACAGATACAGGGCTGAACAGACGGTGACTAGATATGGCCGAGTATGGATGTGGCGTTGCCCTTCCAGGCGACATGCATACACATGCTGACACGAGACACTGCGACGGCAACACATTGTGGACTGTGCCGGCCGGCAAGGCTCGACGTAGAGTACCCTCAAAGTGGCGCGCTGAGAAGGATGAAGGCGCACCGTTGCTTGTGTCCATGTCTCAGGCGCCTCAACACTAACGGTCTAGGTAGGTATTTCTTTCATTCTCTTTGTACGTGCCATTTTCTGATGAATTTTGCGCCGCTGCCCAGCAGAGTTGCAGGCATGCACGTACAGTAGGCCGGCTTGTCACGACATCTCGTTGGCCTGCACGGTCTGTAAGACAACCGGGCGAGCAATGAGCGGGGCCACGCCCGTTCTGTCGGTAACTTCAACTTCCTTCGCGAATTACCTCCCCTCCACCATGGCCTCTTCTGCTGCCTATGGTGGTCATATGACTCAAAGGCGGACAAAAGGTAGTTGCCAGGATCAGAAGCTGTCATCTTCGAAGCATCCTTCGGTCGCCAGGATATTTTCGGGCAAACAGCTGGCGGTGAAGAACTGCAGCCTTGGCCGCGAGGACACCAACGTACCAAGATGGTCTGCAAGCTCGAGGCAAGGTGCATTCGCGAATGCTGCGATTCATGTTGCGCCTTGAAGCCGAACTAATGCGAGTCGTCATGACTTGAGGCCAAGGTCTTGCAGATCTGAGGCACGGGAGAACATGCTCCAGTTGTCGATACCTACGTCAATACCTATCTCTTGCGGCGCATGCAGACGCCCATCGCTCGCCCCCCTTCTCCTGACTCACACTTGATCCAGTCGCAAGTTCAAGATCCCAGCCACCATTCGCTCACTTGGCCATATTATGCTACAAAGTCAGACACAGCAGCACGAGAATCGTGAGAGGATGTCTGCATCACTTAGGCCCGTCTCCCTTGAGATGCGGCCGCTAAGGCCTGACGGCAGACACATCTCCCCGTTCCATACCCCTCTCACCCGCCACCCAGCAGGAACTGTGCCGTTTGCTTGCAGTATCGATCACGGTACAATGGCCGTGTACAAAAGATCCTTCGATCGTCTTGGTGCGTATCTGGACCAACGAAAAGATGGCAATCTCAGTCCTTCCGCCGCCCAGCATTGTGGGAAGCCTTTATTAGTGGCCAGTATCCGTAACCAACGAACAGGCGGCTCGACAACATCGACTGCAGCTCCGGAACTCAATGGTATGGCCATGGCGTTGAACGGTTTCCGAATCTGTCAGAACTCACATTTGTTTGCTATTTCCGTGCCAGCCAGCCGCGAACTCCTACTCTGCACTTCATGCGCATCAGAGTAAGGCCCTTATAGCAGATGAATCTGCAGCTTACTTTTGGGGTCGAAATTCCACCGGACTTGTTGCCTCCACCATCAATGCCACAAGCTACGACAGAGGTGCCTCGCTCATGGCAGCCTTGCATCCAAGATCTTCTCGACTGGTTCGCTCGCTCCAAAGGCCCTCAGTCATTGAGGTCCTCCCTACATTACCTGCCACACATGCGACTCGGCTTGCCACGCCTCGTGCGGTAGGCTCCTTCGTCACCCTGGAAAGGCTTACATCACACGGGGGCTATAGCGGGGTGTCGAATTCGTACCCTAGCAAACTACATACTCGCTGTATGACCTAAAGGCGAATTGATGTTCTCGGGCGAGGCATCGAGGAAGTGGTGTGTCGGCCGCCTGGTTGTTCGCAGCTTCGCTTGGGTGTTCAACTCTCCCATACGGATGGATACCTACAGAGGCATATCTGACATGGCAGAGCTGCTCAGGCCCACAAAAGAGCCTCCGGAACATGAGACAATGCCAAGGTCCGTACGGAGGCGAAGCTCATCTTGTTGCCGGTCAGTCTTCCGAATCAGTCGGTCGTCCGCCGGGCGAAGTGGGGCCTGTACCGAGGTGTCGGTTTTGGCGGGCACGGGGGAGCGGTTGCTCGGGACGCCAGACTTGCACGCGGAGGGGTGCCAGTTGGTTCCGACAGGGCTGAGAGTTTGGTCGATTTGAACCATTCAGGGTTGATAGTCTCTACTTGAAGCTGATCTGCTGCCTTTCGGACCCATCCTATCAGCATCGCCACCCCCGTGGCCTGCCTCAATCATTTCCGGCCAACGACGAACGACAGCAGCTCAGCAATAGATATCTGTTTGAGAATGCGGTGTCACTTGTTCACTCAAAGTCCGACATCAAGCCCACTTTGCCAGTCATGGACTCGCAATAGCCTACACAGCAAGTACGGGATAATCTGGACTGTAGTTCCCACGTCACTACGAAAGGGTCTGACTTTCATATCGAAAAGTCTCGTGTTTTCAGGACAGGCATCGGCGCGTTGAATGTTGATACGGCTAGCTCAAGGACGTCTTTGCAAGCATAATCAATAGTTCCGGGGCCCTGCTGCATCTAGATCTGCGGCTGAAGCCCGAGTCCTGACTACTGCGTGTGAGTCGCATCGTGGTGCGCAAATTCGCGGGTTGTCAACGTCGAAAACGACGAAAAATTGCATGGCTCCTTCATCGGGACACGGAGCGAGAACGGAGAAAGTGCCCCATTTGGCAAGCGCATGGAAGCGGTCTAGAAGAATCCCCGAAGTTTGCGTGGCCTACCCGCCTGGCTGCCTGTCATCAGCTCATGTCGGTCAGCATTTAGTTACTGACATTTTCAGCTCTAGACGCTTAATTTGCGTGAAGTTGAACAACATCGCTTGCAAGTTGCGCTAGACGTCGTGCCACCATCGCATAACACACATTGTGGGTATACGAATACAGAGACCCAAAATGACTAGCCATATATGAAGTCTACGACGTTGCATGACAGGGTCACGCAGTTTGACTCGTTGTCGAGGAGCCTTATTGGGTACGACAGGCGCGTCGACGGTGGTCCTCAGTAGGAGACTTTTGGTTGGATCGACGGCGATGATCTGCCGCCCTGGCTCCAAAGGGCCCCGCGGTAGCACCTGGTGAGGGGCACGACTAGCACAAGAACTGAACAGGGCTCTGCCTTGGGTTCTGAAGTGTGTAATTGCGCCGAACAGGCCGTGGTGGCGTCTTGAAAACCCAGATTTCATCTTGGCTGCGGCTGCCTCTACAGTATACACCATTATTTTCAGCCGCTTAGGGATGATGTAGATGGGCCAGCTGGGCTGGCTAATGCCCCGTTGGCCACCATTGGGGTGTCTCCGGTCAACCGAGATCATCAGAGTGTCACTCTTGTGGTCAAGGTAGTGCACACCAAACGACGATCGAGAGGCATGGCGGCATGGAAGCATGGCAGAGGGGGACCAGTCGTCACGGAGTATCGGTCTTTGTTCCACGCCAACCCAACCCACCCCTGAGATCCCCCATTCAAACGAGCTGCGCCCAGCGATCAGCCATGCCGGAGCAGTAACACCCGGGATGGAACCTCCCATCGGCGCGAGTGCAACGACGCAGGCAAGGAGAGATCAACTTGCGACGCGCATGTTTCCTGGACCTGTCCGGACACTTTGTTGTCAACGGCCGGGAAGTTGTCCTACTGCTTCATTGTCCAGCCGTCGCTTTCCCGGCTGGCTTTCGGTGCTTACGCGGTCAACGGAGGTAACGGTAGAGTGGCGGCGGAGACACACCCACGGAGCATTGGCAACTTGCAAAAGTAGGAGCCCCTGTGCCCCTCTCGGGGGGCAAGTCTACGGAGTACAAGCCGCCCATGATGAAGCAAGTTTCTATCAGCAGCAAGATTTCAGTAGTCATCCTCATCCAACAAGGACGATTCCTGACTGAGGAGAGTTTAGCCTTACGGTCCCCCTTGCAGGCACCACGCTCACGGCATTGGGTTCGCAATGGCGTCGCACCAGGTGGGAAACGGCTCGTCGATGGCCTCCCAGACGGACGAGCGCATCCCATCCGCCCCTGGGCCTCCGTGTGCGTCCCATGGGTTACGCGTGCTCCTCGCCGGGCCACAGCCAATAGCCGGCGGTGCCCCGGCCGGAGGAATTGCTGTCTTGGAGTCCCGTCCCCGGCGTCTCGACTGCCGGAAGCCCTAACCATCATCTCCCTCGTCTATCCTTGCAGCCCCCATCCTTGGACGACCTCTCTTGCGGATAGACTGTTAGCTGTTAAGCTGTTCCCTTCCTGCTGGGTACTAAAAATCCCGCGACGCCCCCGTTTTAGGGAGATTGGCATCAAGGCCCTGCCCCCCCCCCCCCGTGGCCCCCTCTCTGCCCCCGACCGGCCGGCCCTGTTTGTGGATACCTCTACTCTGAATTCGACATTGGATCACCGGCACGAGTGTGGCAGTGCAAGAAGCAATGTCCAGGAGGTTGCGAGCGCTCTCGACGAGTCATATCCAGCCTTTTTGTGAACCTCTTACCTAGCACTGCGAGGGTTGCCTTTATGATGTATCGCTATTTGATAACCTTAGTCCTTTTCGCTTTCTTGCTGATGCGCGCGTTCTCTCACCTATCTGGACAACCACCCGGTCGAGGGAAAGCTTTGAATGCACCTAGCTGCGGCGGGGTTTCATGTGCTTATTTTTGAGTTCAATTCCCGGCAGAACCTCCCCTCTGGTACCTGGAACAACATTCCTTAAGAACTTGGGACGGGCAATGACGAAGCTGTAAAATGAGCGTTTGAAAGGCCGCGATAGCAACTCATTTCCCTGCCCGAATCTATACCCCAATTCGGCAAGGCGACGATGTCACTGACCTGAAGCGATTGATCGCTCGCAAGCTCTCCAAGAAGCAAGGGTGGTGGTCGGCGACTAACCATGACTCCTGGCCTGGGTTTATGGACTTGGTCCCCTCTCTCGCAGCTTGCGCTAAATCGCAAGAAAAGAAAACTCCCCTTTTCCCACCCCCTCTCCCTTTTGACGCCCCCCTTTCTTTCTCTGCCCGGCTCTTCCCAGCCAGTCCCTGTCATGCCGAGGTCGAGGACGGGGATGCCCTCTTGTTCGGGAAAGGCTTCAACCTTCTGGCAGCGTCAACGACACGACGTGTTGATCAATGATCCCGCACTTTCCGCCCTACCGGCCACAGGCACGCCGCACGCCGCACAGCTAGGTAACTTCCTCTCCTCTGCCTGGGACACGACGCCAGGGGTCCGTCTGCCGCTAGGGCAGTGCGCTAACCCTTCAGTTGGGAATGTCACACGTTTCGCCTGTAGGGCCGCGCAGGGCGGAAGGCCTACGCTTTTTGGCAAAGCACAAACCTTCAGGTCTCCCGAGCGTGTCAATGTCTCCACATGACGAAGAGAGGCAGCAGGTCAAGATTCGGCTGAACGGGGGGGAAACGACCAATGTCCACCTGTACCACCCGTTCTCGGTTTTTGTCACTTGTGGGCGTTGCTTCCTTAACCTGTAGTGGCTGTACGAGATTTGCTAGACGTCTTCTGGAAGAACACGAGAAGGTCGTATAGGCAAACTAGTCTCGGACTCCAAGGGGGGGGGGGGGGGGTGGCACGGGTCGGCCACTAAAGCCTGAAGTCTGGAGAACAAGAATGCCAAAGACGAGGCAATATCCGTGGTTCAGCTGGCTTGACGGGCCTCGCCCCCAGGAGTAGAAGACAGGCCCATTCCAGACGGAGTCTTTAGGGCCAAACAATTACTGCTGACCATTGACGACTGGCATCCAGCAGGCATTCTCTGACCAGTGCCGGCACGACAGCAGCAGCGTTACGCGCGGGGTTCTTCCCATCATTGCATTCTCTGATGCAACATCAAAGCTTTCATGGATGATGGGGACACAATCACATCGCGAACTATTCTCCATGCGTAGTGTATCGTCCGCTGTCAAATCTGCTTTTCCTGCACTGTTATACTACCTACTCCAACGTCAAGGGCCGCCATGTTGGGTATGTCAGCGACCTGCGCCGGAGACCTGAACCCTGCGGAAGTGTGTATATCAGATTCTGACCAAGACTGATTGATTCTGCCCAGTGCCATCTGGGGGTGTAAGTATGGTTCAGTTCGGTCCAGAGAGAAAGATACGGATAGGATGCTCTGGGGGCCGGGGAGGGGGCCAAGAGGTAATCAATCGGCGAAATCTTGACTTGACCCCTTGGCCCTTGGAGTACGGATACGGAACGGATACGGAACGGATACGGAACGGATAGGATAGGGAGAGAAAGGGCTGCTGCCGCGCCATTTTCTTTTCCTTCCCCTCGCCGTCGCCTTGGCCCTGGGCCCTGTCCTGTCCTGTCCTGTCCCGGCCGGGTGCCTACGGGCTTGCTCCATCGAAAAACCCGTTCCCACGTCGGGGATACATAGGGATGGATCATCCAAAGGGTCTTGCACTCTTTTTGAGTTTGCGCCCTGTGGACATTGCAGTTTGGGGGCCAAGTTCAACGGGGTTACGGGCAGGGCAGGGCAGGGCAAGGCAAGGCAGGACAAGGCAGGACAAGGCAAGGCAGGGCCGCAGGGTTCGTCCGGGACATGGGCAAGGGGAGACGGAACTGAAGGACTGAACTTCTGCAGGCCTGACGGTGATTATTAGTGATTACGGAGCGTACGAATACCTACACGCTCCCATGCCATGCCATGCCATGCCATGCGATGGCCCATGGTAATGGACAACGACAACGAGTACGAACCGCCTTAGCGTGGTGAGCGAGGACAAGGCGAGGGGTGTCCCGTTGCGCAACGCGGTAACGGCAATACATGTACTGACCTGCAACCTGCGTATCCGTAGGGCGATTATCCCGTATGCTGGTGATGAGGATGAAACGCCTTTTACGGACAAGCTTCCTTTCTCTATCCTGGGCCCGGTCTTGTTTAGAACTTGAGAGATGCTTGCGCTACACGCAGCGATCAGCGGTGCGACAGGCTTATTGTGCAGTGTTAGTACCGTCAAATCCTCAATCCTCTCTTACGGATACTTCGAGCAAGATTTGAGAAGCAAGCATGCTCGGCCCTTTTCGTAGGATGACTGGAGCTAGACGTCTCCACATTCTTCAGCGTCCGTCTCTTTGACGATTACGGAGTATGCTTCTCCGCGAATTTGCATCTCCGGAGCCACGGGAGCCACGGCCCACGGGGATGACGGGGATCGAAGGAGTGGTAATTACATTCGCTGACCTCAGTGTAGGATGTGTAATGAGGATTTTGGAAATGGACAAACTGCGAAGACGACTCAAGTTCCTAATCCCCAACGTCACATCACGGGGACCCGATAAGTACTGTGCATTACGTGTACGGGTCGTACTGCTGACTGTTACGGAGTACCTTTACTGCATTTCCTCAAGGGGGGATGTTCCTTGCGGGAGATGCCGCCCGGCGACGGCGTATAATATGGCAAAAAAAAAAAAAAAAAAAAAAAAAAAGCGCGAGTAGTGTCATTGCCAAAGTGCGGTGTGAGAGGGTTTCCAACGTAAGCAAGGCAAGACAGACCACCGCGCCGAGGCTCGATTCGAAGAGGCAGGCCGCAAGTATCCCGTAGAAGACAAAAAGACGCGCTAAGGTGGTCTAAAACCACCCAGCCCTGCCGCCGGGCCTTGGGGGGGAGATTCAGATCGGACATGGTGTGGTACTTACTATCCGTCTCATCAACCATTCGCACGGCACGTTTTGGAAAGCTTTGAAGCTTTTGGGACTAATACCACGATGACTGCGACACGGACCAGAACTCTTTTTCCGGCGATGGCCCCCACGGTTGTGCGATGAAGCCCCCGATTGAGGTTTGGTGCTTGTTCATTAGGAGGGGAGGTCGATCTTTGTTCGTCTCTGGTTTAGTATCAGTCCCCCGGCTCGTTTTGATAACGGCCACATGGCATGCTGGATAATCGGAAAGCATTAGCTTTTGCCAGATCTCCGGCGATGTTGACTGATGATTCTGTTTTATTAGTAAATGGTATCAAGAGGTTGGCCTCTATCGCGAAATGCTTATAGTAGCTGATACGCGGTGTTTAATGAGACGTCGATCTACTCTCTAGTCTCTGGTGACCACGATGTAGACTTCGCATCTGACACCGAATAGAGGCATTCTCTTGCACCATCATTCTCCTAAGATGATACGAAATCTTCTTCATTGGAGATATGGAATCTTCTTTGCTTGGGTTGCGTTACATGCCCGTTATGCCCGTTTACTGGGCACGAAGGTCCATGTTGCCTGGGCGTGCAGGTTCTTGATGCATGTTGTCTTCACCGGTGCAAAGCATCCGACCTAGCAACGTCAGATTTCAACGTCTATCCAGACAGGCTTTACTCCTCATCCCCCTCAAAGGCTAGGTTCAGGCATAGCCTCTTCAAATTGAGATGTCAGGCCCCTGGTTCTCTGGTCTGTTTCTGCTTCAGCTCCGTTTAGCCCGTGAAGAAGGGCCGTCTGTCGTCGATCTACTATACAAACATGCAATATTACAAGCCCCCCTGGCCGCGGACGATGGCGAAAATAACCGCAAAAATCATACCGTACTCGACCATCTTGAATATTGTTGAAGTCCGGATATGACCTTTAGGAGACTACTGGGGCTACGTTATGCCGAAGCCTGCCTTTCACGGGCCCTGCATCGACGGAGCCTCGCTCCGGTTGCTGCTCAATTGAGTACTCCGTACAAATACATAGATTTGCCAGGTTCGGAGCGAACTCCGTACGATGTGGACGACGTAATTCGGCAGCGGGGCTTCTGAAGTTCTGACCTCTTTCCAGTATCCGTTCTTCTTCCCCTCCCTTCCCCCTTTGCAATCTTGTCTTCTTCTCATCCCTATCTCCCATGTGCAATGAGTGGATTCACGTTTGTGGATAATGGATCAAGAGCTTGTGTCGTCATTGCGATCGGCTCGGGACTTGAGTGTAAATCTCTGCCCAAAAAGGGGATCTCAATACCGGGGGCATATGCTGCGCCTACTCTGTCTGCATTGGGTCCCTTCCCCCAGGGGGGGAGAGATTAGCAGAAGAGGAGTCGAATCTGGTGACGTTCCAATATTTCTGTTCGGCATTAACCGAACATTCAGGGAAGGTGGTAGAGAAAGACTCAGGTATCCGTTCGGATACTCTCAGGGCAGGGAGAAGCATAGATGGTCAAGGAGCAACCGCCTGGGGTAGGGGGGGGGGCCGAGTGGGCTATGACCAAGCCTGTTCGTGTGCCTGTCAGAGTGGAAGGGGGGGCGGGTAGATTTGGGTTAATGAGTAAGGCGAGTGCATCTTTTCTGGGTCTGGTTGCGAAAGGCAGCGCCGTACTCCGTAGTGTTGCAGTTTTGCTGGATACTGGCGATTACTCCATTGCCGTTTGGGGGATTTGTTGCTATTCGGGGCATGCTCTCTTTCGTGCTGCTCTTCTCCATTGACCAGGAACCCTCAAACGACAATGCTTTGTCAACGGTTCGTAAGATGGCGCGGGAGAGGGGTAATCGTCCCAACTTTACAGAGAACTGACTCTCACGACTCTCTCTCTCTCTCTGTCCGGCTTCTCCATCTCTCTGCGACTTGGCAGCCTGTCTCGGTTGATCGATGATCATCCATGGTGCGGGCGGGAATTCCGAAGGACAAAATGGAAGTTCCACTGCGGGAACCGTCCCATCTTTTGCCACGAGGTCGTGCACTTTGTGATTCGTCTACGGGCGTGAGAGCGCGATTGATCCGTACAACCTCGTGTTCGTCTTGCGCAACAGTTCGACTTTGTCATGTATCTGCAAACTGCTCTGTATATTGCTCACAGGGACACTTGTCATTCATGTTTCACTCTGCCTCGGTGCGTGCGAGTGTGGGGGGCTCGGTGTTTCCTCGTACGCAGTAATTATTTACCGATAGGTATCGATGACGCTCGCCATTTGAGTCAGATATCGCGGGTCCTTGGTAACTGGGATGCGTATCTTTCATTCTCTGTTACGGAGTAGGTGTAACCTGTCAAATCTGCCATTGCATCCTGCATCTTGCATCTTTTTGCAGGGAGGTATCCAAGGGAACGGGAATGGGGGTGGTTTTCCCGCTAACTTGATGCCATGAGGAATCAAAAGTCTAGCTAGATGCTGGGAAAATGGGGATCTTCTAACGACGGGACCAGGAACGGAGGTTCGTCTCGGATGTAGTGTAGTGTGAAGCAGTAGTGCCGTTTGCTAGTGCCGTCCAAAGGATGACAATTTACGATTTTCGCGATTTATTCATCGGGATAGCCCCTTCTCGGCCTGGTTCATCCTAGACAAATCGCTGCAAATCAATCTCCAAGCTAAACTTTCCTACTACTGCTACTACCTTACCACGCGTGACTAACACTAGCTTCGATGCTATGTAAATTGTCTCTCGGTATCAAAGAGGCTTGCGTACGCAATTGTCCCTCCTCCGTAGGTTAGGGGCTGGTTGACATGGTTGACGTTGGAGGTGAAAATGTCTTGGCAATTTCTCCTTCGCCCTGGTGCTGGGGGTCAATGTTTTGGTCCGACACTGCGGCGAAAGAAAAGGATACGCCCCCCTCTTGGCACCTGTTCTTCTCCCCCGGGAACCACACCCCAGCGCATTACAACCACGGCTTAAGTTTCGAGCCCGTAGGCGATGGGGCGGACGGCTTGAACTTTGTTCCCCATATCCCATTTTCTCTGCATCCCCTGCGCGCCCTGGTACGGGATAGTAGGGCTTCTTCGTCATGGAACTTGAGCGCAAAAAGTGAGTGCCCCCCCCCCCCCTTGAGCCAAAGAATCCTTACCGTCCGCGCCGCCTTGCCCTACAATGCGATCCATGCCACCTCACCCCCCTTAACCCTAGGAGTATCTTGTCTTCCTTCCTTCTCGCCCGGTGCCCTGGCCCTGATTCTGCCCTGCTGCCCAGCCTACTCTACGTAAATAATCTCCGATGGGGCAATGGGGCCCCTACTAGCACTTGGGACATCTCAACTGGGCTGTGAAGGGGAGAGGGTGTGCGGAAGGGCGGAGGTCTTTGGGTGGTTTTGATGCATTCACATGGTGGGCGTGCGTACGTACGGTATGGGACTACACCGGGTCCACATCTTCACTCCCCCGTTCTGAACGGGGAATGGGCGGAGGGGGCACGTTTATTGTCAGATGCGGACGGGTTTGTTGTTTGGATATGGATGTCATGGCCGTAGCAGACGTCGTCATCATGCAAAACTTTTGATGTGGATTGGAATAGGAGAGGGATAGAGAGCTGTTGTTGGAGATTGGTGGCGCCGGGCATTCCAGCCCTAACGGGTGATGTGGGAGAAACCAAGGCCGTAGGGTCCGGATCCGATTATAGTCCCTCTAGACCCGTCGTATGAGCGTTTAGTGTTGATTCTAGGCTCTCGTTTTTGCGGGGTGAAGGGGGAGAGGCCTTTGGTCTAGAAGGTTGGGATGGGTTGGTGGAACTCCGGCACCTGTTCATTCTGTTCGTTTGATGTTGGGACTTTGGAATGAACTGGCAGCCTGACAGGTTTGACTAGCGTGTGGAAGGGAGGTTATTCTACGACGCCCCTTGTTCGGCGTGGTCTGGGTTGAGATCATTGGCGACGCGATTCGGCTTACTCGATGGTCTGGCTGCGCAAGAGACGGGACGCGCGAGGAAGATGCGGAATTCCGAAGGTTTCGGGGTTTGCTGACTGTGAAGAGCCCCGCGTAGACAGCGAGGCTGGCGGGTTGACGGTGGACCAGAGACAGAAATGAGGTATCGTAAATGAGGCTTGGCGATTTCGAGTAGGCGAATGAAGGCTTCGTCGAATCGATCTGACGATGAAGTTTAGTCAAGTTGCTCAAGGTTGCATCCCCCGAGCCTGATGTAAGCGTCGCAGAATGCTGACGGTGATGACGGTCCCTGAATGTCAGAGTGACAGCGTCACGTTTCCCTGATTCTTGGGTGATCCGCCATCTCTGTTGGTGGTGGTGCTCAGTCATCCCCCTCTTCCCGAACGCTGGGCGACACGGTCCGGCGGGCTGTGTAGTTGGTGATGATCATCGAGAATCTCGACTTCACGTGGTTGATCGTGCTTTTCTGCGGCACAGGGCTGGCTACATGCGTCGGAGACTAGTGCTCGATGGCTGTCGGTAGGTGGGATGAGAGGGTAGGGTGAGTTTGGATTGGCGGGATGCTGTTAGGCGTTTCTCTTCTTTGGGTGTGATGGTTTGTTGGCTCAGCTGTCAAATGTTGAGATGAGCCGTATGTCATCCAATCCGGAGACGAGGATCTGGCTGGCCTAGCATCATGTCAGACTCTGGTGCCCGAAAGATGTTTCCGCATCTTCATCCTCCTCCGCGCCGATCCCTGGTGATCCCCATGTTGCTGACGAAGGGCCCTAGGAAGTTTCTTTGGGATGTCGTATAGCGTTGGAGGGCTTGCGGAAGTCCTCACGCTACGTCGAGCCTCGTCGTCAACTCGTCTTCGAAAGGACCGATCTCGGGAGCATTGTTGTCCATGGCGCACTATGCTGCCCCGACGTTGGGTCATCGGTCCGTAGATGCCTTCTCTTAGCGCAACTTGGTCTATTGTAGACAACGGCGGAGCTAGCTATGACTGCTGCGGAAGAATATACGAATTTCCGGCCTCCCCTGACTGATCACGGCCTTAACATTAGCTTCATCTCCAAAGTCCGCTGACCGAGTTCGAGGAGAAATGGATCTGGGCCCGGGTATCCGACGGAGACAGACACGTAGGCGGCGGTAGCGTCGTGGTCATCGAAGGCAAACTTCCCCCGCGCCTTCTCAACCGGGACGGAACGGGGGCGGAGTAATATGGTGTTGTTATGTCGTCGCGAGAAGACGGAAGAACTCCGTATCAAGGCGCACTCGGAGGCCGTTGGCCGAGACAGTCGCCGAAACCGACGCCGAAACCGAGCCTGAAGTCTTGAAGTGATTCACTGCCCGTCCGCCCCTCCTTCAACTCAGCCTTGCTTCGAACCGCATGAAGTCGGCGGGCCTCGATTGCGGTACCCGTCAAAGACACGCCTGGCGAATCGGTGCTCGTGGAAGGGGTTGGGCTTAGCCTCCTCGGGGCTACTCGTGGGAGGCGGAGAGCGCTGGATGGTCGGATCACGGGGTTAAGGTACTGTCGAGGACGCCAGAGGTTGATGACGGATTGCTTGCCGGAACCAGGTTGATGAGGATCGCGCGATACTTTAGGGCTGCAGGATAATTGAAGTACCGGAAGCTGGGGGCGATGTGATACTTTAGATGAGAAGCTTAGTTTCGTCATTGCTTTGAACGGTTTTCGTAGTCCAATGAGAGTCTCGTGGTCGAGGGGAGTTATCGGACTTTGACGGTATATCGATACTTCCGGAGAATAAGATTAAAGGTGGACGGGGGTCTTGTCGATCCACGTGAATACGTGGAAGTGCATTTGAAACTTGGCGGCTGTGGTTGGCTCTGTCTATACGTACGGCGTATCGATCCTTGGCGTACATAGCCGTGATCTCTAATGTAAGCTTCTTACGGGTATGATCGTGTAGACGGGAGCAGATTGTTTCAGACGGATGTTGATGTGCAACGTGATTGAGGGCTTGGCTATGGACTCTCTAAATGAGCGGTGTCGTGGTCTTTCTGTAGAGAAATGGTTCTTCGTCTCTGAATTCCGCGTATTTGAACGTCTTTATGTTTGGTTTCGTGCGCTGTACTCTGTATGTAGGTCGCCATGACGTAGCATGAATCTGTCTCCGCGTATAGGCTGGCTCGGCAACGCCTGAGCGGCACCGCGTTTCACTGGGAATAGATGCACCTATGCCTGTAACCATCCACCACCTCCGCAAAGACAACCATGCGAAATGGTTATCATACAATCTCTGATTGGCTCTCGAAGTTTCCCGTGGATTGTAGATGGATCATGGGGGGAGTTTGGAGCGATACCGAGATGTTCGGACGGGACGATCTGCGGACATCGACATGTTGGCATGAGTCTGAATCAGGGGCGAATGGGGGACAACGGCATAGCCCCTGGGAGAGGAGAGTCCTGGCGGCTGTGGTTGATCTGTGGTCGCCTTTGGATAAAACAGAAACGAATATAGGGGGCGCAGGATACTATGTACGATGAGCTCTCGGCGTCGTTGAATATAAATATGAGACCGTGAGAAGGGTTCATCGGAAGAAAATTGGCAACAGACTACAATCATCCCATCTTACATTCGTTTCTCAGCTCCTCAACTTGACACCGATCTTCAACAACTCAAAATGAAGCAGTCTATCACCTTCATCGCCGCGGCTTTTGGTGTGGCCTCAGCCAATCCTCACCTGGCTGCTGCTCACTTGGCTAACCCTCAGTTCCGTCGGGCCTCTCCTACTGAGTGGGCTCCCGCTGGACCCGATGACTGTGAGTACATCACGCTAGCGAGCTGTACCGAAGTCTTCAAAATGCTGATTATGTAGTCCGTGGCCCATGCCCCATGATGAATACTTTGGCCAACCACGGCTTCATCTCTCACGACGGCAAGAACCTGACAAAGGATGTTGTGGTCAAAGGTCTCCAGGATGGTCTCAACTTCGGCACCGATCTTGGAACCCTGATGTTCAACATGGCCCTCATTGCCAACCCGGAGCCCAATGCCACATTCTTCACCCTGTAAGAGGCCTACATGATGGTGACTCTTGGCGAAACTCATCACTAACCCAGCATATCTTAGGGACCAACTTAATGTTCATAATGTCCTGGAGCACGATGCTAGCTTGAGGTAAGTTTGAGATCTGCCCGTCCGAATAGCCTTGTCTCGACCCATTCAGGTTTTGGCATATTCAGCTTGAGCTATACTCTATAGGTAGTACGATAGGTAGACTTGAACTGTACTAACACCTTGTCACCAGTCGCACCGATGCCGCCTTTGGCAACAACCATGTATTCAACCAATCCGTCTTCGACGAGTCGAGAGCCTACTGGACAAAGGATGTCCTCGATGCCCAGCAGCTAGCCAACAGCAAGGTGGCGCGACAGGTCACGTCCAGGGCCTTCAACCCCAACTATACTTTCACTGCTACCGTGGAAAACTTCAGTCTTGGCGAGGTTGCCGCCCCCATCATTGTCTTCGGCGATATGACCGCCGGTACCGTCAGCAAGGCACTTGTTGAATACTTCTTCCGTAAGAGACACATGAAACAACTCTTGCAGGCGACTGTGGACTAATATTTCATGTGCAGAGAACGAGCGCCTTCCTGCTGAGTTGGGCTGGGTTAAGAAGACGAACGCCGTCACCCAAGAGGACATCCTTAAGGTGGTCGAGATGATTAGAAACGCGACTGTGCTTACAACTGGTGGCGAGGCCCAAGCCCCCCATAAGCGCATACTCAGGGACTTGCAAACTGGCTTCAACCTTCTGTCCTAGTCTCAGTAACGTATATTTGATCTGTACATGTAGCTATATGCAATGACGGGTATTTAATACCCCCCTTTATTTCTATCTTCTTATATGGCTTCTTGACACACTGCTTCCGACAATGAAAGATGTTGAGAAGTGATGAGGCCGGGCATTGCAGAATTCTGTAAATAGATTGGGACTGTTGTCACTATTCGGTTCGGGGTTGCCCTTTTGTCGTCATGGAAAGCAATAAAATCAATTGTCAAACACACATGGACATTAAACATAGCAACGTAACCATTCCATACCCTCAAACCCATGTTAGGAGAGGATCATTTACTTTTTTATGGTCTAATACTTGGAAGCTATGCGTCTGTGTTCCGGTGACTCAAGATTTGAGGTCTACTATCGTAATGATATTGTACCAAAAAGGGGTATGGAACCACGCTTATGAAGGCCTTTGACTTTGATAAAGTAAAAAAAGGCACCTATTAATTGCCAAGTCCTGGAGGCGCATTAAAGTCGCCGGGGAACGAGAAGTCAAATCGCTGTTACTTGCAGCGAACCCCAACAATTGACCCACAACCTTAACATGGGATGGCCGCGATTTACTTCCATTCTGAGAAGAATGCTCTAGCGCGCAAGTAGTCTTACGCTCCCATTGGCGGGTTTTGTCAAGGTAACAGTCTTTCGGTTTTTGATATGACGAGGTGCAGTAGCATTTAATCAAAATCATGGAGACCGGACAAACGGACTGGCTATGTAGAAATCGGGAGAGATGAACGGCGACACCACATTGCGCGGGGTACCTGGGGGATTCCATGGGTATTTATCTACAGACTCAAACATTCAATGCGTGCCGTTCCTGACCTGAACCATTACAGTAAGACGTAAGCTAGACGCACAATCCTTGAGATCATACTGTTCTTGGCGCAGCTATTAAAAGATGAAGTCGATTTTAGCATTTGCCGTGGGTCTTCTCCTCCGTAGTGCAGTCGCTATGTCACCCGAGGTTGACAGCGAGGGATCTTTCTACGCCCACAGAGTCGTGAAGAGGTGAGCACATCCGAGAACACATTGGGCGCTGCTGCATTCTGACGAATTCTTTAGACTCAAAACATCGCAAATTACATACTTCCCAGCAGAAAACTCGACAGGCACCGGAGTTCTCGTCTGTCCCGGAGGCGGATATGCCCGTGTTTCCATATCAAAGGAGGGATATATCCCCGCTGCGTACCTGAACAAGCTAGGCATCGATGCTTGGGTTCTCGATTACACCACCATCTCAAATGCAACCGCGCCGCTGTACCCAACACCCCAGAACGAGGCACTTGACGCCCTCGAGTACATCAGAGGACAGAACCGCACGATCAAGCTAGGCATCTGGGGGTTCTCGGCAGGCGGCCATCTCTCTGCCGTGACACTCACCAACCCGGAGGCCCGTCTTGATTTCGGCATCCTCGCATACCCAGTCATCACCCTCGAGGGAAATTACACGCACAAAGGCTCACGAGACAATCTCATTGGCGCCAACGCGAGCGCGGAGTTGCAACACGAGCTGTCGGCGCAGAACCGTGTCTCTGCGACCACGCCGCCAACCTTTCTGTTCCATACGTTCAGTGACACCACTGTCCCTGTTCAGAACACGCTCCTCTTTGCTGAGGCCATGGCAGTCTACAAGCGGCCGACGCAAGTGCTGATCATTCCGGAGGGAGGACATGGGCTGGGCTTGGCTCTCGATGATCCTAAGCGCAGCTGGACCACTGAGTTGTCGCGGTTTTTGAAATATTCAATTTAAATCGTAGAGGTTGGTTTGGCCTTAGACATCTTTACTTATTGCCGAGGACCATAATGTGGTTGATGTGATATTCTCGTCGAGACAACAAAAAAGATTCTGAGTAATTACCTTCCTTGCAAACAACGTCGATTGCTATCCGTCTTTGATGTGTGTGGAAGACACGAGGTACAAGAGATGCCTTCTTTTCCGAAAGTTGGCTAAAAAGTCTTGGACTGAGTCTTTCAGTGACGACATGGAATCACTCATCAGTTTTGAAATTGTACTTACTAACCGCCGTCTCCGAATTCGCTCCGAACCGTTCATGCAATGATTCGGGAGTTTATGAGTAAGCAGTATTGCACCACGCATTGAACAAGGAACGTTCCTTGAACTCTGACAGCCAAATGACACGGTTTCTAGAATTGCCCAACGCTTCTACAATACATGCAGGCGTACCCTGGAATTTTGGCGATAGGGGTCGGCAACTGAGACCAAAAAATCTCCGTCAATGACTCTCGGTGATGGTGATGGCATTTTCGTTCCGGAGAAGGTGGAAATCTTCGATTCTTACTCCTGTAAGCGTTGTTTTTCTTCCTCCCCACACTCGTTACCACGATCTTCGTCAACAAGTCGCGATATAATAGACAGCATTGCTATAAGACGTCTTTGATTATACTCATTCCATGATTGGCTTCTAGTTTCTGAGTTCAAAATGGCCCACTCGCGTAAGTCAACTCCAACTGCGCATACCTTATCCCGCCCACCGGCATCGTCGGAACATAGCTGATCTTTATTCCAGACTTTCCCGCCACGGCCAACGAAAAGGTACCGGCACTCTTTGGATGTCCATGTGTATGGAGCCATGTACCACTCTACGGCGATGCGCAAGAAAAGCGCCGCTATCACCACGCGCTGGCCAAGCCGAACGCCCCTGGCATTGCGCGACATCTACCATCTGAGATCATCCTCTGCATCGTAGACGCGCTGTTTGACCTGTACGCCAGAGAGGTTTCTCTGGGCTACGAGAAATACTGGGAGTCATCTTGTCTACCATATGAGACAGACAAGATGTGCCCTTTCTGCATGCTCCCTCGTTTCGACGTTTGGCGAGACGTTGCAAACTTGGCAGCTTCATGCCGCGCACTCTACGAACTTATCACGCCCGTGCTCTACAGGCGAGACGCAGAGCAGAATCATTCTTCAGCTCTGCTCATCTCGGCGAAAAGGGGCAACCTCCGGGCTTTGAAACTTGCGTTGGAAAATGGCGCAAACGCAGATGCGGACGATCACACAATGCCGCTGCAATGGACGAATGAATGCTTCCGGTATTGTGAGCATTGCGAGTACCAGGTTTGGTGGAGGGAGCCGCGCAGACTCGACATGAGTGCGCTGCACTGGGCGGCGTTGTGCGGAAGAGAAGATGTCCTTGAACTCTTGTTGAATCACAAAGCCGGCGTCAGCCCCAACAAGAGGGCAGTAGTGCAGCCAGGTCTGGATGCAGGGAATTATGGCTCGCTGCGGTATGTGGAGGATTATTGCGACGAATACAATGCCAGCTTCCCCTGCCTGGCACTGCAGACGACAATGGGCTACAACCCCGTAAGCTCCCACGGAGCCAATGCCTTATACTTCCTGTTGGGGACAGGCAGAATGCGAGCGCACAAAAAGACAGTGGACATGGCGAGGCTTCTTGTTAACGCAGGTTCTTCGTTGATGACACATGAAGCCGCGGAGCTTCATGCTCTCCATCAAGCGGCTGCATACGACAACGTTGAGCTGGTGCAGTTCCTCCTTTGCGAAACAAAAGTCGACCCGAATATCACGGATGCTGCCGGAAACACGCCATTACACCATCACGTCGACTCAAGGTTCAGGGTCGAGGGAGGCGCAAAGGACACAAAGACATTATCACTACTCCTGAAGTACGGTGCAGACCCCAACGTACGGAATGTTGATGGGTTATCGCCGTTAGACATTTGCATCGTTACAACATTGCTGGGTGCCGATAGAATGAAACTCTTGGTGCTTCTGGCTCAAAACGGAGGGACGTTGCGGGATCGAGACTTGGGTCTTCACAGATCGAGGCTGACTGATGAGCAACGAGAAGAACTGAACATCGCATTTGAACAAGCTAGACAATCCGAGAGAACTGAGTGGATCGGAGACATTTGACGATGTACAAACTTACAAAGCTAGACATATTATTTGGAGTTTTGCGTTCAATGACAATCTGTCCAACGTATTTGTAAACATGAGTTGTCGGTCCTCTTCATATCCCATCGAGTGCCACTTGACCCCATTTTCGCCAAGACCCAGAATACCGATTTTTTACCCTTTATTACCCCGCATTTAAAGGGGTACTTAACAGTACGTCATTTATCCCTAACGTGGTTCATCAGTCAGCGACGAATATCAGTCAGCGACGAATATCAGTCAGCGACGAACTTTTTCCCATGCACGTAATGGTATTTACTATTGCATAACCACAACACATTGAATTAACTATTCCTCATTACTACTCGAATCATTTGAGAATTCCGTATCCTTAGAATAGGTTCGCGTATTATGACCGGTCTCGCCATACATACCACAGCGTCTCCGAGCTAGCTGGGCTCTCTTTGATAGACCCCCCTCATCCTCTTGAGGTACTGGACGTTTCCCTTTTTGTTTCCCTTTAAGCAAAACCTGAGATTCCTCTATACTAAGCGCCCCTCTAAGCTGGACCCGCGTCCTTTTAGCCCTCCGGTGCTTATTAAGTGCAATATTCGTATCCTTAAGGGTACGAAGCCGATCAGTTAAAAGAGTAATTAAGTACGCCATTGCCTACGCACCCTTTGACAATTGCTCAACTATAGCAATAATTGGCGTTAGTGAGCTTCCTTAATGAGCAGTGATCCGACTTTTAATAAAATTGGACTGCGAGACGGTTTGTTGTGGGTTAGAGGGCGTTTGCGACTGCTAAGGTGGGGGTGTTGAAGGGTTGGCCACAGGAGGTGTAGGCGTCCGTAAACGTATATCAAGCTTTTCAATGACATGCTCTGGGTTCCATGGTGAAATTCCAGCGCCTTGAAAAGCAGCCCCAATGTTTTCTTTATTAAAACTTTGTTGTGGGCCTGGTAGAAGGCAATAAAGAACTCCGACTTGGTGATGTGGTTTATGGAGGCTTTGATGAATAGGTTAATTTCATCACCATATGCGCGTTTTAAAGGCGAATAAAGGGCAATATCTAATGGCTGTAGTAGATGTGACGAATGTGCAGGCATACTGACGGTTTTAATATTGTTCTGCTTGCAGTAATTGTCGAATTCGGCCGATAAATGGCTCTCGTGGCCGTCGATAATAAGCATCCGGTAGACGCCCTTCGTTTGGTTCTTAGTATGTTTGTCGAAGTATTTAATCTAGTTAAGACCCGTCTGATTATCCGTCCATCCATTATTGGTAGGTTTGATAACCCAGTCGCTAAGAAAACCTGATTCCGTGGTCCAACTAGCAAGGTGATATGCGCCTTTGACAATCACGAACGGAGGGATGCACCACCCGCCCGAATTGATACATTTAATAACTATAGCCCATTCACAGTTGCCAGGCTGGACAGACTTTGCTTTGCCGCGTCGATCAGCGCGTGTTATTACTATTGACGCGGTGATCATGCCCATCATAAAGCCAGTTTCGTCGAAATTATATAGATCCCCCTCTTGGATACCATACTTGGCCATCATATTACATAACAGCGCAAACCACTTTGATATAACCTCAGAATCTTCTTGAAGAGCCCTTTGATAATCGTATGGACGATTAAACTTGGTTTTCAGAGCAGGCTGCGAGTCCACAAACCGCCTGGCCCATCGCTTGCCAACAGGCTTGCCATTACGCGCTCGTAGAAGGAGATTGGCCATATCTTCCACACCAGCGAGACGCAAGGGAAACCCTCTTTGATCCTGCTTAATAATATATTGGAGAAGCGCTTTCTCTTCGATCGTATCAAGTTTATATCGTTAGGGTTAGGCACGTTCGCGTCGGGATCGATCGTTTATTTTATGGCGTACGGAACTTTCGGGGATACCGTAAGTCTTCGTAGCATATAACATACTTAGTTTTCGGCCGGTGGTGCGGGCTGATCGGATAGTCTCGATGGTTAGAAGTATATTGTCTTCTTGTGTATAAATTGGTATAATGGTTGTGTAGTTATTACGCGTTAAAGGTTGGAGTGGTTTAATGCAAACCGCATTTGGGAAAAAGTTCGTCGCTGACTGATATTCGTCGCTGACTGATGAACCACGTTATGCTCTTTTGCGTATTATCACCACTATTACTACCATTTGGATTGATGCTGCGATGTCTTCTAGTGATTCTGATACCTCTATTGCTTCTGATGCTTCTGATACTTCTGTACGCAGCTGTATAGTAGTTGAGATCCTTCCAGAAGACCTTACTGCTGCCTGTAATACAGACTGTACGCCAGAGCGCTGTGACGCAGCAACAGTCCGGCCCCACGAACCTCCAGCTACCGAGCATGGTCTTCCGGGCTCCTGTCAAGTTGGGATGTTGACGCAGGGTGGAAGCTCTCAGAGGCCAACTGCAGTTAGGGGTAGAATGATGAATTACTGAAATCTACTCCTCCCTCGACGTGTACTCCCTGCGCTGTATATATATCTGAGCTGCTCCTTTGTTGCTTGGACTCCTTACTACCTCTGACTAGCCCCTATCCGGGAGGGCTCTGACAGCTCCTTCCGGCCCTTTGACGTGCCGGCCCGGGCTCAAGAGGTACGGAAGCTGCCGGCAAGCCCGCTGGACCTCTTCGTCCAATACGTTCCGCAGAGCCTCGTGGAGCAGTGGGCCCAGTGGACAAATGCGGTGCCGTTGTCTGGCCCTAGGGCTAGAACGTCTAGAGTGAATTCATGGCGGCAGACTTCAGTAGAAGAGATCTACCTCTTCCTAGGGATCCTATTATATATAGGGATCCATAGGGAATCTACATTATCAACCTATTGGTCAACCCAACAGCAAACGGAGGATCCTATCCACCTATTTACGCGGTTTATTTCTAGAAACCGATTCCAACTACTGCTCCGGCGACTACGGATATTTAACGCGGCTGAATTCCAGCCTAGCCAGCCCAGCCAGGGCCGGGGCCGGGGCCAGCGCCAGGCCCAAGATCAAATGCCAGACGTATACCAGAAGGTTAACCAGTGGTCAGCCCACATCCAAGAGACTGGGGATTCCTTCTATATACCTGGTTCAGACCTTACAGTTAATGAGGCTATGGTCCGATTTACAGGTCGATCTCTTGAGACAACAACAATTCCAACAAAGCCTATCCCAACTGGCTATAAGATCTGGATCCTTGCCCAGTCTGGCTACTGTATACGGTGGCTGTGGCATGTACATGGAAAGGGCCCATACGCATTAGTCCCCCAGGCCCAGCCAGCCCAGCTGGCTGCTGGAAAGCTGGCTCTGTTGACACCAACACAGCAGGTAGTAACTACTCTTATTTCCCTACTTCCAGCTGCAACCTACCACGTATTTCTTGACAACCTCTTTGCTTCTATACGTCTCTTTCGTACCTTACGGAACCAACAGGTTGGAGCTTCTGGTACTTGCCGAAAGGATTGTGGGATAGATAAGACCTTAGTTAAAGAGAAAGAGACTGAGGGAGGAGATATCCCCTGGGGTGAAGTACACTGTATCCCTACTTTAGGTGGGGAGGTAACCTAGCAGCCTAGCCTAGCCCAGCCCAGCCCAGCCCAGCCTAGCCAGCTTACCTACCTAGCTAACTAGTAAATAGGTTAACCAGTTTACCTGGAAGGATAATGCCCTTGTACTATTTCTATCAACTGTTTTCCAGAACGGCGAGGAAGTTATCCGCAGCCGCCGCCGCCCAGCTGGAAATTCCACTGCTAAGAGGGCTGCCCGACAAGTCTTTGGCCCAGACGTCCGCAAGAACCTACCAATCCCTAGGGCAATTGATGAATATAACCACAAGATGAATGGGGTTGATATAAGTGACCAGATGAGGTCCTATTATCAATATAGCCACCCTATTCGTCGAGGGGGCTGGCAGTCAATTGCCTGGAATTTCCTGCTGGAAGTGCTAGTTGTGAATAGCTTCTTACTGCAGCTCTCGGGCAGCCCTAGGTGGCAGGAGGTAAAAACCCACTACCGCTGGCAGCAGCTGCTTGCAGCCCAGCTTATCCAGCAGTTCGGACCATTAGCACAAGGACGGCAGAGGTCACGGCCTAGACGGGCTGCAGATAAAAGGAATACCTCTATTCCATGGGAACAGCATAGGAAGGGGTCGAGGAAGGTTAATTCGCCTTGCTCTTATTATAGTAATCTGAGGGCATTGAGGACCCGCCAGACCCTAGGTGAGATATCTGGGAATAACCTCATTAAGAAAAGAAAGAAAACACGGAAGGGCTGCTTAGATTGCAATGTACCGATGGAGAGTGCTGGTACCTCTGGCACACCCAAATTATATAGGAAATTGAGGTACTATGCCCCTATTGGTTAACTCAATAGATTCACAACCCCTTATTGGCTCTACCCCGCCCTTGGCGAAAATGGGGTCAAGTGGCACTCGATGGGATATCACCGGAATCGTTTTAGACCAACTCTACTCAGGTCTGACATCAAACTGCCCGATTGGACAAATTGACTCCGTTCATGTACTCTAGCAACCACCTAGTTTGATTATTTTTGTCCATGAGGATGCGTGCAAGGAGCAGGTAGGTATCGCCCGGCAAGTTACAGCAGTGTTGGACCACCCATCTTATCAGAGTTCAGATGGCAGAACTCAAAGCCAGGCCACGGAAGACGGACGGAGTGGAACCACACACGCCTCCGTTTGCCCCCACAACCGGCATCTGTCTACCGGATGGAATTCGGCAGGGCAGCCGAACAGAATCCAGGACCCTTCCACCTGCCATCGACCTTTCAGGAGAAGGGCAGCTTGCCATATGACAGTGATGTATAACATGATACGAGTGGATCATAGCAAAGTCCGAGAATCATGGCTTGTCTTCCTAAGCCCTTCGGCTCGGAAGAATCGGCGGCGATCCTAGCACGGCCTGCAAGTTTGACAGCAACAAGTATTGGAGTGGGCAGACATCCTTTAGCTTCAATCCTTACTGTTGGTTCACGGGGTCGTATACGACAAATAGTGGTAGCAATTATCACTCGTCTGTTGGTGATCCTATTGCTTGTTCTTCTTGTTGTTGTTCTATCTTACATTGTAGGCAGGAGTCGGTCGAAGTAGGTAGTGACGGCCTGGGTGGTTGCCCCACCTTTATCCGGCCGTGATGACTAAGCCAGTTGTCCCACTTCGCCCAGGGCAGGTGCCAGCCAGCCCATGGTACCTGCCTATTACTCCTTATCAGCCTTTGCTGTTCCAACACTTACTTTGAGACTTGTCGGGAAAAAACAAGCTTCCCGTTCAAGAGAAGAGATGAGAATAGGAAATACTAGCCCAAACTTGACCAACTTTAGGTCACATTGGATCATCGGTAGTCGCCGACACGTGGAACCCCCACCCCCAAGTGCCGGTGCCGGGCTCACCCACAGTCCTGCAAACCTGGGAAGTTCGGACTCGAGCCCACAAATTCTGTTCTGACAGGCGGAACCTCCAATGGCATTCAATTCTTGGCTCCGTATTGTTTCCATCGCCAGGGTTATTCATCGGATCTACACATCGATGTCGGCCAGGCCGACCCACGCCATAAACATGATTCACTGCCCCCTTTCTCAGTGTGGAGTTGAACTCTTTCGCAAGCCGAAATGCGTGGTTTTAATCTGATAGACTCGTCGGCGTTGCTGTTTGGTTGGATGATAAGCGGGTGCAATACATCTGAGGACGCGTCTCCAGGAGACCAGAATGGGTCTCAACGTGAGCAGTGATGAGCCGGTGCCGTCCATGCAATTCGTTATTCGGCTTATTGGTACCTGTCTTTCCCGCCGTTCATAGTCAGCCTACTCATCTTTATCACACGACGGAGCAAGCGGACAATTTCCGACCAGGGCGGGAGACGAGTTCGTAGTCTCGGATTCTGTAGCCGCTCCGGCACGCCTCAGTCATAACCACCGAGCCCGGCGCCTGGATCCGGCCATGAACGGGGCTGTGGAAATGGCTCGTCGTAAGCTCTGCACCACTTTTTGCCTATTTCCCCATGACTTATGGCTTCTTTTGCCGGAGAAACACCGATAGAGCAGGTTGAGAGGTATGACGGTGGTTGTTATAAGATCTGGGTCTTGGCGACTATCATTTGATACAGAGCTGAACCCGGATTCTAATCAGATTGCAGTTCCTAGTCTATTGGCGATCATCTAAGTCATTCTTTTGTCTCTCACATACTCGTTCTGTGCAGTCGAGGACGTGCATCTTCTAATTCATTACCCACCCAAGTCACTCTCTTGTCTGTCTCTTGTACAGGACAGCACCTTCTGCAAACATGTCCCGCCCGTCAACCGCGTGGGCCTTGGCTATACTCGCCTTTGTGACTGGCACCTTGGCCGAAGATGCGTCAGCTAACTACACAGAACAGCTCTTGAGCTCCGGCACTGATGTGTCTCTTCCTTGCTCTACCTCAACTCTCGATGCCGAACATCTGCTTACCGACAAATGAACAGTTAAACTCGGAGCTTGGCAGGATGCTTATGATAAGGCATCAGCACTTGTGTCCACACTGACGACCGAAGAGAAGATCTCCATCGTTGCTGGTAGTGATGGCGGCAACTGGACGGCACTGCACAATCTCGACTCCGCTACCAACCCTCTCACCTACTTCTACGTTACGACGTGGCCCGCCGGTTTGGCGATGGCTATGACCTGGGACACAGTAGCCACGGAGGGCCAGGGACATGGCGTTGGTCAGGAGCTCAAGGGAAAGGGTATCAACATGGCATATGGGCCTACACTTGAGCCTCTTGGTCGCTCAGCGTGGGGCGGTCGTTCTGGCGAGACATATGGCGTGGACAGCTATCAGACTGGAATTATGGCTGGCGCAGTCGTAAAGGGAATGTCATCCGCTGGTGTAACGGCCAGTGCCAAGCACTTCATCCTCAACGAGCAAGAGACCAATCGCATGAGCACCGGCTCTGGAGGTGGCATGGGAGGAGGTGGATCTCCTCCCGGTGGATCGACCAACTCGACTTTGACGGCGCGCCAGGCGTCATCGACAAACACTACGACAAACGGCACACCTCCTCCGACGACTCTGGTTCTTACACCGTTACTATCGGCGACAAGGCTTTCCACGAGACCTACCTGTGGCCGTTTTACGACACTGTCTACAACGGCATGGGCGGTGCCATGTGTGCCATGAACAAGGTTAACGGAACATACTCGTGTGAGAGCCAAGACCTCCTCGCCAAATACCTCAAGGTCGAGCTCGGGTTTCCTGGCATTGTGTCTGCCGATGTTAGCGCGCAAAAGACTGGCATCAACGCCGCAAACGCAGGCATGGATCTGGCCTCGAGCAGTTACTGGTCAAATGAAACGCTGGGCGTGGGCCTCACCAACGGCAGCTTCACCTCTGATAGACTCGACGACATGGTTATTCGTAACATGATGGGCTACTTCCACCTGGGTCAGGATAACGGATACCCCAGCCTGGCTGGCGCAACGGACCGCATTGACAACCGCGGCAACCACAGCGCTATGGCGAGGCAATATGCTGCTGAGTCCATCGCTCTACTCAAGAACACCAACGGTGCGCTCCCGCTGGTCAACAAGACGAGCATCAGCATCTTCGGTTTCCATGCTGGCCCCCGTTATGTGGGTGCGAACACTGCTCTTGGCGTCTACGACGGTGAGCCTTCGACCATGCAAGGTCACATGGCTGTAGTCGGAGGGTCTGCCATGGGTTCGCTGGCATATCTGTCTACGCCACTTCAGCTCTTCAACGAGCGTGCCGCCAAGGATGGCTTCATGCTTAGATGGTGGCTCAATGATACCTCCGAGACGTCTTTCAGCGGCATGCAAGGATCCGGCACCGAGCTCACCGAGTCCACCACCGGTGTGGCCGAGGACTCGGATGCCTGTGTTGTCTTCCTCAATGCCTCGGGCGGCGAGGGCGCCGACCGCACGGAGTTAACCAATGCTGACCAGGACACGCTCGTGAACACCGTCGCTGATGTCTGTAACAACACCATTGTGGTGATCAACACTGTTGGTCCCCGCTTGGTCGACGCTTGGGTTGAGCACGAGAATGTCACTGGTGTGCTGTATGCTGGTGCGCTGGGCCAAGAGTCTGGAAACGCGATTGACGACGTTCTCTTCGGAGTTGTCAACCCCTCTGGTAGACTCGTTCACACCATTGCCAAAAATGAGAGCGACTACAACCCGGACACGATGATTAGTGAGACGGAGCTGAACCTGGATTATTCGGATGGCAACTACATCGACTACAAATACTTTGACCAGTATAACATCACGCCTCGGTACGAGTACGGATACGGCTTGTCTTACACCACTTTCGACTACTCTTCTGAGGTCAAGACTGAAGCCTCCCCTAAGCTTACCAGCGGTTACGCAACGGGGGACAAGGCAGTCGGTGGCCGCGAGGATCTCTGGGACATTGTGGCAACTGTCTCTACTACCATCATGAATACCGGTCCTCTGCAAGGCGCCGAGGTAGCCCAGATGTACATCTCTTTCCCCGAAGCAGCTGGAGAGCCAGTCAGGCAATTGCGTGGGTTCCAGAAGGTCGTGATCTGTTCTGGAGAGAAATCTGAGGTGGCTTTCTCGCTGAGATGGAGGGATTTGAGTGTCTGGGACGTTGCTGCGCAAGAGTGGAAGGTTGAAAGCGGAGAGCACACGCTTTACGTTGGCTCTAGCAGCAGAAACTTCAAGGCCCAGACTACGTTGAGAGTTGACTAGGCAGGTAGATGTTCTCTTCCACATATTTAGTTCCATGTACCTACATATACGTTATATATATATATATATTCATTCTCGAAGACGACGTCCAATGCCAATTTCGAATGAGTCTCAGATGCCTGTGAAACTATGCTCTAGTGTTTGAGACTTCGATATGCATGTGGTTTGGTAAAGCCGAATTTTGACAAGGAGCATATTCCTGGCATCTTCTTTTGTATGTTCTTTCCCATGAATTTCTTTGAGCATCGGAAACAATCCTGTCTCTACCATCAACTAAGACCTGGGATGTTGATGTGGTCACTCTTTTCCAGAGCTGGCCAAATCCTCTGCATGAGGCCCAGTTGATCTCAGTAATCCTTTATCGTGGACATATTTTCCCCGGATGTTAGGGGACACTCGTGCTTTTCCACGTTGGTCTAGAGCACGGAAGCTGCAGGAATTCAAACATAGCAGGCCATCCAAGTTATTAGACAAACGAGGCGCATACCTCTCTTTCAGATATATAGCGTCAAGTGAGTAGTGTGTTTGTACAACAGTTCATTGAAAGCTGATTGCCAGAGAATCTTGATCTACTCCCGTAGCTCTTGGAGGGAGTGAAATCGAATAATCTTCAGGCTCGAGATGATCTGTAAGTTCTAGTAATCATCCAAGTCACAGGTTCAGGAGCATTGTCAAGGATCTCAAATTCTGTCCAAAACTTGTTACTACTGTACTTGAGGGAATGAAATTCGCTCCTCCTTTTCAGGTCTCAGGTTCCGCAGCCAGATAATTAGGTAGTAATAGCATGATTCTACTACAATTGAAGTCCTCGCCTTAGGTACTTGGCCAAGGCAACACGCTCACATCATCTCCATACATCAGTTTGACAGAGCGCGCGGCGTCCAGTAGACTTAGATTCTAGCACATAAAGGTTTCTTAACAATGGGTACAAAGGAATGTCTAGAGTACGACTAGGCAAACAAGGAGGGGTGTGGCATTCTGGCATTGTGTTTCTTACGCTGTCAAATCGCCAGCTTAACGCCTCATCACCATCGTGTCACGATCACATCAACTGAGCAAATCCTAGGTAGACCACAAATAAGCAGTCAGCAGCCACGGTGCCTGTACCTCTACAAAAAAGCCCAGATACAGGTAACATGGGTCTTGTGATCTACGTCCCACAAAACTCGATACTTGAAATGCTGAAGTGCTTTGCGACGCTGCATCAGTTTGTGGCTGACTGATAAGCCGGGCGAGGGATAGAGTTCTCAAGTAAGACATCCCCTCCATCGACCACGCAATCTTGGTTCTACTCCTGTGAGGTACATGGTAGGCTATGCACCCCAAAGAAGACAACATCGTCAGTGTTTCATGCCACCTCAGCTCCCCAGTCACGAGAAAGTTCTATCTCATGCCGCGTAATGATTCCATTCTTATCATGAAACAACCGAATTCTCATGTCAGCATAGTCACGGCAAGCAAGAGCCATCACAATACCACTGCCGTCTTGGCTTGCAGAAGATGTGACGAGAGATCGAGGAGGGGTAGGTAGAGGTGTGCAAGCTAGTCTCCTCTCCTAGCCCCCGACCCATCGTGCTGACAAGCTGACAGAAGTAGAAACAAGAATCGACGAAACCGCATCGGAACCCTGTCACCCGCCACGGTTCACCCACAGCCCTAACCCACACCAATGCCGGCCTCTGATCCCCGGTGTCAAGCGTAGCTTAAGGTTTCCCCTCTGCTTACATGTAGTGTTGGATTTACCCTGGCTTGAACTGTGAGTTACTTGAATGGCCTTCCGAGGTGCCAAGTCCGAGGCATCCAATGAGTCACAGTGGCTTGTAAGCAGAGATGCTCGCTAAAGCGGGCATCTGGATCCCAGCAGTTTCGGATAGCAACAAGCACAAGTTGTGTAATTGTTTGGAAAACCCGGTCCTTTCATACCAGAACCTCGACCTGTCTTTGTGTTCTTTGGAATTATTGGCCACCAACCCCAGAGCAGTCGTCTTCGAACCCGCAAGACGTCAACACTTCTGGACATGCCAAGTCCAAGGCGGCAAAGTATCACGACCTCGACTTGCCATCCGTCATGTGGCGCTGAATCAATGTGGAAGATCTGATAATGATGACACTCTTACTTCAACACCATCCATAGTCCAAGGAAACTAGACTTGATAGAACCAATGATCTCAACGAGCTCGGATGAAGATATCAGATCTCCTAGCCCACTGGCAGGCAACCTATAGGATGTACCTTCAGCGAACCCGTCCGGCATCCAAGATCTCATAGCAAAACGAGTGAGCCTGTAAATCCGAAAATCCGGCAGGCAAATGATCAGCACACACTTCCGCCCTAGATTGACCGCTAAGGTTCACTCGTACCTCTCGTGCCTCTCGCTCCCTCGTCAGGCTCTCCCCCTGTTTCCCTCATATCCCCATGGTGATGCTGCGTGGCACTTACACCCCTCCATGCCATGCCATGCGCCATGCACTCTACTTCGACGCCGAGGTGCGAGGTTCTCAGCTGTAGACACACCTGTGGCGTGAAGGATTATGTTTGGCTCACCCCTCCCCCAAATTCACTCTCCGTCGATGCCATGTAGGAGCTGTCGCGCAACTTTTATCTCAGCTGGGTACGGGAAGTGGACGGAACGGCATAGAACTTAGAAGGGAAGAAGTGTGAGCCTCACACCAACTCTAGTTACCCCCTGTCACGGGCAAAACTCCTTCTCCTGTAGGTGATCGTCGTCTAGGGGTGTCCTGTGGAGGTTTTGCAAGTGAACTTTAGCGTTAGAGTATTAGAGGATGCCCACCTCCACTCGGAGAAGCCACCGGTGATCGACTTGCTAAAGTCTTGTAAAACTTGGCAGGCGTTGAGGTGTCAGTCTGGCCCTGGGTGATGCACTAGGATTCTTCGAGGCAATGTTCAATCTCTCACACAACCACAGTCAAGGTTTCTTCGGTGACAGAGCCAAAAAGGCAGCAAAAGCCACGCGAGGCTTTCCTCCAAACCAAGGCCACGTTCCCATGTCTAGACCACCTCACAGCCGTAAGGCTGCCACCGTCCAAGGTAGTTGGCCTGACTAGTCCATGTGTCAGCAGCAAGTGCCGCCCGCGACCCCGGTGGTTGAGTTTGGCTGATTATGTCCGATGAGCGCCAGAGGCTTAGAGCCTGGCTGGCACGGTTGCCAAACTCCCATCAAGCCTTTGCTGACACTCGCCCAGGGCAGATTCTGAATTGTTGAAAAGTTGTGTAGCCATCTCGAGTCGTGAGGGACTTAGAGCTTCGGGCGAGGCATCACGTCATCGCGTAATTCTGACATGATGACTTCAGCGCCATCGAATATGCCTATCTGGGACGCCTTGAGTAAGGCGCAAATAACTAAGCACTATGTGAGCCACAGAACAAGCCCTGTCACTGAAGCTACAAGCATCTCACGCAGCCTGGACTGTTTGTTTATGTTGCCCTGTGGCTGGCGGAAGCTCAGGCCTGTGGGCTAACGACAGATGGCTTCTTCCGACCATGCTGTGGCATACTTACGGTGCCTACATGGACCTAAAAGAATCCCACCTCTATCGTCGCCAGCAGCGTTGATAGTATGAGCCCACACCCCTTGCCCCTTGCCGATGCCAGCGTGCTTATGCATGTCTGTCGCAGCCGCCCGAGGCAGAGAGCACTAGGCGACGTTGGTTTGAGCTGCTTTGGGGCCCCCCCGTTTTGTATTGCCCGAATCAGCAAACTGCCCTGGTCCTGTATGTGCTCATTCGCGGCACTTGCCGTTGCTATGCCTTTGCAGGATCCAGGTCTCCTTGCCCCGACAATTTACGGAGAGATGACTGAAACCTCATAAGCAGGTTGTACCTAGGTTGTGAAGGACTGATAATGTGGGGGGCTGGAGGTTGTGTAAGCTACGCCCAGCTTGAGAGTCAGAATTGGCCTCGGAGGAGCCTCATCACACCCTTTAACACTCATAAACTGTTAATTCGCTTGTAGAAATCGAGCTAAACTACGGCTTCTCGAATCATGGAAGAGTAAGTTGAAGAGGGATTTAGCAGACGTATTAACGCGCTAGTTGCGACATGCACCAAGCGTTCGGGAGAGACTTCTAAAACAGGAACTCTTCACAGCAGTGCTCACCAAGGCGTGTCGATTGATCGCCATCCGATTGACATCGGGTAGCACGCGGATCCAGCAGTCCGTGTCAGCCCTAATCTTCTCTCGGACGGAGACGCATGCCGCGCGCCGCAGGGTGTTTCTTTGGCCTTATGGACCACGACGAACGTCTCAGCAGCCCACAATCCCAGTCTTCCAGGAGTGTCTCGGGAAGATGCCACCACCAACAACATTTCCTGCAGGTTGGGGCGGCCTGTGCCATCCTCGCTTGCTGCTTCATGGAACTCCAGCTGTCTCCTTCACGCCACTCAAATGCCTTGTCAGGCCTATTGCTGACATGCGTCACGCTTTCTGCTTACGCTGCCGGGCAAAGTTTCCGTGTGTCCCCTCTCCTCGGCCCTCAAAACGAATCAGGGCGTACAGAGATTCGCAGTATGCACTGCATTGAGATGGCCAAGAGGAAATCAGCGGAGGATATATGATCAATTTGTGCTGTTGGCAACATAGAGGGTTCCATCGCCGTGGAGCGGCATCTTCGGCCTTTAGTCGTCCGCGTGATCCTATCGCCGGCTTCCTTCGTCGACCCGACAGCAAGGGCCTAAACAACGTGTAACACCCAATCGACCCCGGCTGTGAATCCTTCGAGAACCGAGGTTAGCGGGGTAACCCGTATTATCGTAGGTTTTCTCTTTCGGAAGTCCCTAGTCCTTCGGCAAACACCCGCTATGATCATCCGCGCCAGATCGAAGTCCTGGATCTCTCGAGGAATCCCTGGCCTAGCCGGCCAGTGACAAGTTGTCAGGTTTAATAGTCACACGCCCATGATCGCCAGCAAGGATTCTGACGGAACAGTCCTCCACGGCAGCTTGTGGTTCCCCAGCGACCCGACAGCCCACCAGGGCCACTGCAGTCGTCTCACTTGCATAGGGGTAAACCAATGCCACACCCTTCTAAGACGTAAATGAGCCAATGAGGAGACATTCTTTGGACAATGATGTCTTGTATCCAGGAGAATGCAACATCGAAGCGTTGTCCGCACGAGAAAGGATAACAGCCGGCGCCGACTCCAGATAGAGCAAGCTAATGCAGCAGGCCTGATTGGGACACAAGTTGCTTAAAAATCCTTGTCCTGGTCATGTTGAACTTCTCGACTTGGTGGTATGTACAGGCGGGTATAAGAGGAGAGGTTGGTCCGGGTGGTGACATCGAGAATCATGTGCTCGGAGTGGGCTGACGGTGGTGATATGGCTGCGGCACCGGCGATTGTGGATCTGGCTGGTCGCCGGCTTGTACTGCGGTCCCGTCTTTCGGGCTTCGGTGGTGAACATTTCTCAACTACCCGGCATGCCTTTCGGAACAGATGGAAATAGGTTTGGTTGCTGGAGACGCTCCCGATTTCTTTTTGCAATCTCCATCTGTCGCTTCTTTTCAAGTCGCGCTCCGAAAAAGTTCCTGAGACGTGTTAGTTGAAGCCAACTTTGCACGTACAGCATGAAAACAGCCCATACTTTCGAAGTGCGAATATGCGAGGCTCGTCTTCCGCGGCCGGAGTTGGCGTGTCGGTGCCGTCCTTGGAGCTTATTAGCTGAAACTCCAGAAAACTAGCCATCATATGGGCCAAGAAGGCAAGGCACGGAACATCAAACAACTTGCCTTGGCGCTGTCTTCCTTCTTTTCGTCTTCTGTCTTTTTGTCGTCCTTGTCTTTCTCTTTGTCCTTCTCCTTCTCCTTCTCCTTCTCCTTGTCTTTCTCTTTTTCTTTCTCTTCTTTTTCCTTCTTCTTCTTTTGTTTATCCTCGTACTCTTTCTTCACACGCTCAACCTCATCCTCGAGGGCCTTTTTCTTCTTCGCTTCGACGGCCTCTTTGTCGATGATAGGGGAGCAGAAGTTCTTGTCCTTCAAATGGCTGGGACAGACGTAGAAGAAATCCTGCAGCTCGAGTTAGTTGCGGAAGGCCGAAAAGAACTTGTTGCGCTTACCTTATTCTCGGGAGCGACAAGGACGCTGCTTGTTGCACGGTAGCAGACATCGCAGCCCTTGGCCGCCTTTTCCGCGACCTTGCGGTGGGTGTAGATGTTGGAGAATGACATGTTGTCGCTCGGGATTGTGTGATCCTCTCGGAGGGATCGCGGTCAGGGCGGTTTTCGGTAGGCTCGGGTAGTCGAAACCGACCCCAAGGGTGAAGCTGGCGTTGACGAGACTTGAGGTTGAAGGAGCAAAGTCCGTGAAGTTGTCCGAACTCCGATGAGGAAGCCAACGACGGAAATGCTGTGGGGCATCCAGCGGTGAATTACCTAAGGTAATGTACGAAGTACCTTAGAATGACAGACTGGTGGAAACCGCGGGGTCAAGATTCGCGCCAAATCAGTACCATTGCATTTGGGCGCATCCTCCACTGTGACGTCGCAACTTTCAGGGGCCGCCAGGCGCTTTCAGATCCCCCAAGGATGGTCCAAGCTCCTTTAGCTTGCGATAAGGCGAACGATAAGACAAGGCTGACCTCGCACCTGTGTTTTCGTGTTCCTCTACTCCGACCTGAGCTTCCATGATTAAAATGTGAACGAGGTCAGCTATGACCAGATTACGACCGATGATGAGCGAGTGAAGCAAGACATTGCCGAGATCTTCAACTGCAAGAAGATCGTCGAGATGAGGGCGGCCAATGGGCGGCACCACCCAGCCTAGCGTCTTGGAGCAAATTGCCGTCGAGTTGATGCCACCCAGGTACCCTAGAGCAGATTGTTCGCAGTGCTTCGGAACCGCCTCAAGTACCCTAGAATAGTGCTCCATGCTCATATTATAGATGTTGGAGAAACATTGGGAAGACCAACCTTATGTCAAATTGTTAGAGTAGGCTATAGGACTCGAGGCCGAGACAACTACTAAGGACCGTGAATGTTGATTATTGATTTCAGATGTCACCGCTTTGTCTTCTTGGAACCTTGAAAGACTCGAATAAATCAGTGGCCCTTCGCAAAAAAAAGGGGCGCCGCCCTGAGTGTTCGCCGTACAAATCTGCCGTGACCGCCGCCGCATTATGTAAGTCCGTGCCGCTGTGCACCAGGAAGAGCCGCTTCAGCGACCAGCTTCAACACGTCACATCCCATAATTTTTATCGACGTCGCGTCGGGAGGGAAAAAACAAATCCAGAAATTTACCTTTACTATAGGGACGCCTTCCGCCATCCAAATTTTTCAGATCAGCCGCGATCTGGTCAATTCTATCGAATCCGTTATCAAGAATACGCCGAATAAGGAACAGGAAATAAATAATTCACAAAAAATGGTCGCCGGTCTCGACAGCCAGCGGCTGGAGGCCGTCTTCCAGTCGCGGCCCGACATCTTGCAGGGCATTCAAAAGGCAGCCAGTACGACCATCTATTTCAATTGCGCAATTTCTCTCTCTTCAATTCTCAAATGCTAATCCTTGACTACTTAGACACACCCGATCGAGTCGCATTGTTCAACAACATCGCGAGCTTCGTTCACGAGCAAATCAACGGACCCGAACCGGCCTCAAAACGCAGACGGACAGACGAAGGCCCTACGAATGGTTTCAAGTCGTCCAACACGAATGGTGCGGCTGCAAAGCCTGCACCGAAAACCACAGGAACCGGAAATGCTGCCGACGAAGAGGTTCTGCTCGAGATTAAGGAGATTTCCGTCTCCGTGCCCCAGCGCAAGAAGTACGAGCTCTGCTTCACGGCGAACTTCTTGTACGCGCGGCTACCGAATACCACTACACCCGTCGAGGGCATCATCTACGCATGGGATGATATTGGTGCGTCTTCAACGCCTTAGGAGCTTCCAAGCCAAGCTAACGTGCGCTCCAGAATACCTCTTCTACCTCCCCGTGCCCGAGAAGACCCAGGTGCAGCACAACTACGTCCTATTCCCCCGTGGAACATGTCTCCCGACGAAAACCTCACCCGAGAAGGAAGCTCTAGTATTCACAGTCCCCGCTACAGCGCCCAAGGCAGGCACTATCGGCGGCCCGAAAGCGAACGCGGCATCAGCAGTCTCCGACACATACCGTGGCCTTTTTGATTGGGCGTTGACGACACACCTCAGCTCCGCCGGCAACCCTGCCGAAATCGTCGCAGCCGACCCCAATATCTTCCACAGTCTCGTCCGTCAGCCGCACAGACCGAGCGAGAAGGCGGTGCACGTCAAGGCTTTCCGCGGCTCCAAGGACGGATACCTCTTCTTCCTTCCCAACGGCATTCTCTACGGTTTCAAGAAGCCCCTAGTCTTTTTGCCCATCGATCGCATTGTGGCCATGAGCTATACGAGCGTTCTGCAGCGCACATTCAACATTGTGGTGGAGGTGTTTACCGAGGGCGATGCCACCGAGGAGATTGAGTTCGGCATGCTGGACCAAGAAGACTACGGTGGCATTGACGAGTCTTATGTTAAGCGCCACGGACTGCAAGATCGCAGCATGGCAGAACAGAGGAAGGCGAAGATGGAGCTGACTGAGAACCTCAAGAAAAAGGGCGTGGACGCCGACGCAGGTGCAAATGGAGAGGCGGATGCCAACGGCATGACGGAGCTCGAAAAGGCCCATCTCGAGGCTGAGCAGGCACTCCAGGAGGACGAAGACGAGGACGAAGAGGATTACGACCCTGGTAGTGAGGGAGAGAGCGAGGGCTCTGGCTCCAGCGATGATGATGACGATGACGATGACGACGACGATGAAGATGACGATGCTGGGGAAGAAGGCGAAGATGGTGACGAGGAGATGGGTGAAGGCGAGGGTGAAGGCGAGGAAGAAACATGAGATGCTAGGAAGCATGTGCGTTCAAGGTGAGGCTTGAGCAGAGACATTGGCTGTTGCAGGCTCTCTCTGTTGCCGCCCATGTTCATGATAGAGGTGTACGATAGAGACGTCGGTCGTGGAATCGACTCCATAGCATAGGCGTCTTCATGCTGGATATCCGAGGGTTCAAGGTGAACCCAGGTGCAATCACAACAATTGTAGAATCTGCATCAGTCTCACAGCCATTGCACTTTCATGGGATCGCCATCTGAGTTCTGTGGCGGCATACTTCAGAGAATCTCTGTTTCTCACCCACTGCTTTCATGAAGAAAGGAACGCCAAGGGCCCGTACGACGAAGTCCTCCCCAAAGGAACGCTTCAGAGTACTTTTCCTCATCAGCCACCTGAATTACTGGGTTACGTTCTGATGATGTGTCACCAAGATTAGACACGGCAAAGAGAAGCCGTATTCTCCAATCTCCTTCAAAAACAAGCTCTGCAAGACCGGACTCAGCAAACACGGAATCCTAAACCGTCCCATGTCAGCGATACTGACAGCTTTCTTGATAGACATCCAGAACGGTCCATTCAAGTCGAATACTACCCTGTTACCTCTCACCCGATATTTTCAAGAGGTGCACACGGCAGGATCCGAAGAGTGTAGACGCAGGCACTGAACCTTGATTTGTCGTGTTCTACGAATGCGCATGGTTTAGGGATTTTATGGGATCCTCATATTCAGGCACGGATTACCTCTGCTAAAAAAGTTCGGATCAAAATAGGCATTCTCTAAACTATGGAAATAGTATCATTGAGTTCAGAGAAATATAAAAGCAAGCACTCGGTGCTTGGCCGACCATTCATGCGAGCCTTTCCTTCTCATTCTCTGCACATATTTATCATTCTTGGTACACCCCCATCATGAAGGTCACGATTCTTCACTTGGTATTCTTCCTGACCACCGCGGCAGCCATCGCAATTCCCACCAAGACAGCCGTGGCCACAACCTCCGCCCAGACCCCCACCGCATTCAACACTACCAACATTCAACCGCCGAAAGGGGGCGATCAAGACCATGACCAAGACATCGAGAAAGGCGACCTCAAACCCTGGGAACACCGGTTCTGTTCCATGAGACACCATTACAGAACGAAATCGGCACATCATAAGATGAAGCATCCCGCACCTCCAGAGGAATATACCAAGGGCAAAAAGGCGCCAAATTGGCAGCGTTGCAAGAAACATTTTGAAAAGCATATGCCGCCCATGAAGATGGAGTCACTTAGAAGTCTAGCAGACACGAACGGCACACGCGCATCTTCAGCGCAAGGGTACGAGGGACACAAGGGTCATAAGAGTCACGAAGATCATGGCTCGTGCTTTAAGAAGTGCGTCGGTTTCAAGATGCCTTTCCTCTCGAAGCTGATACCTGAGGGCGTGATGGAACCTATCTGTGAGGGTATTTGTGGATGCAAGGGTTCTGAGCAATGTAAGGGTAAGGACACCGGAGGGAAGGAGACGCCCCCGGAGGAGAGTCCCCCCGAGGAAAGTCCCCCGGAGGAGAGCCCCCCAGAGAAGAACCACCCGGAGAACAACCTACCTGTTCCGTATCAGGGCATGAACGAGATGCATGGATGGAAGGAATGGATCGCGAAAGAAAAGGAGATTGAGCCGGCTAAGGGTGGAAGAGATATTTCTACCAGATCCGTGGGAGAGGTCTCGACGGCATTTGTATGAAGCCCGTAAAAACGCTGCGGTGATTATGCGGTGCTGGAACTTCTATGGCCACATTTAGAGGCGTTTCTGTATCTAATATGTGGTACTGTATATAAGTAGAGGAGACATGAAGTTGAGGAGCAGACCGAAATGAATCCTTTATCTACCTTAGCTTACACCAATCCGACGTCTGGGTTCGAGCCCAGCGCAGCTGTTGCATCGCGAACATGTCAGTCTTGGACTCACAGTATTTGAGGCAGAACTTCTAGACAATTGTTCTTACTGAATCCGTACTTCTCCGTCCATATTTGGCAGTCCTCAGGGTCGTCACTTTTGTCCAATGGTACAGACTTTAGTGATCGTAAGGCGTTTCGATCATCGTGACAGTGGATCGTTTCTCCTAGTGCAACCCCAATATTGGTGATCAATCAGCCACGTGCGCAGCAGCTCAATATCCGTGGCTCAAGCATATGAAGTCCAGCTCGACTCACAGACATGTGAGATTGGAAAGCCAAGGAAGCCAGGACGAAGAAAGACAAAGGAGCCCAAGGGAGATTACGAGGCGTTGTGATTGGTCCCAATTCAAGCGTGGCTGACCATCCTCCCAATCTCCTCGTCAGCGCTAGAGAGCTTCCCGTTGGCAGGTCCAAGCAATTATCGGACGAGTACTTGAGTACAGACGAAAGACGAAGCAGGTGAATAATTAAGCATTCCGCCGGCGAATCTCCAAAACTCTCTTCTCTCTGAAACAAATTGAGGACTTTGGGGTCGTCACAAAGATTGTTCAGCCTGATCTCACAGCAATAACGCGCAACAATGGGCGAACCTGCGGCGGAGGACACTCCGGACACCACGCCTACATACGATTGCGTGGTGATTGGCGCCGGATACTCCGGTCTCGCGGCGGCACGGCTCCTGAAAGACTCTGGAAAGAAGGTCCTCGTCCTCGAGGCGCGAGATCGCGTCGGTGGACGCGCAAAGACAATGCCGCTCGACAATGGCGACTACTGGGATGTCGGGGCATCTTTCCTCGGCCACAAACAAGATCTCATGTACGGCCTGGCAAAGGAGTTCGACGTACCATTGTTCAAACCACCCAACCAAGGCAAGATCGTCTTGGCCTACCGCGGCAAGGCACGAAGCTATGGTGGCCTGATCCCGCCGATGAAGCCCTGGGAGGTTTTGGACATCGGTCTCTTCGTCCGCCGATTCGAGAAGTTGTGTGAGACAGTCAACATGGAAGAGCCATGGCAGACACCCAACGCGGAGGAGCTCGATCGCGTGACGGTGCATGAATGGTTGAAGAAGCAGGCATGGACGCAGGCTGCCATTGACATGGGCAACATGGCATTCGAGGCGACTATCGGGCAGAATACGTCTTGCATCTCGATGCTTCACGCCATGTTCTTCTTCAAGGGCGTGGTCAGTCTCACATCCGGCCTGAGCTGTGAAAATGGAGCGCAGCAACATTTCATCCAAGGGGGAGGGCAGGCCATTGCCGAGAAGCTGAGAGAACACCTCGGAGAAGGGGGGATACGCTGTGAGGAACCGGTTTGCGGCATCACGTACACCGAGAGTCTTGCGACCATCCGGACGCCGAAAGGAACATACCGCTCACGACGAATCATCTCCGCCATCCCGCCCCCGCATATCCTCAAAATCGACTTCGAGCCAAGGTTACCGGTAGAAAAGACGACACTACTCCAGCACATGCCGATGGGAGCCTACATGAAAGTCTACGCAACCTACAAGACCCCGTTCTGGAGGGAACGAAGCCTGACGGGAGAGAGCACGAACCCGACTGGCTTCCTCAGCGTGACCTATGACGCGACGCCGCAGTCAGGGTGCCCGGCCAAGCTCACGGGGTTCATCGCCGGCACCAAAGCGCGGGAGTTCATCAGCTTTAGCAAGGACCAAAAACGGGCTGTCGCCCTCGCCGGCTTCGCGTCCGCGTTCGGGCAGGAGGCGCTCGACCCGGAAGAATTCTTCTTTCACACCATGATGGAGGAGGAATGGGCTTCCGGATGCCCGATGGCGACCCCGGCGCCGGGGATGTGGACTCTGTTGGGCGAGTGGGTTCGGAAGCCGATTGGGGCTATTCATTGGGCTGGTACGGAGACCTCAACGAAGCATTACGGGTACATGGAGGGCGCGGTATTTGCGGGACACAGGGCTGCGAGGGAGGTTTTGGAGGAGCTCAAGTGGAAGATTTGAGGGCGGCGATGCGAAAAGGGACTTTGTTTCTGGTGGATGACCTGACTGGTGTTTGCCCTTTTGAAGTTTTGTCTGCCGGAGGAGGTTTGGTATCACTGGCGTTTGGATTTGACACTTGATTCCGAGTGCACGACTGCACTTGACCAGTCTAGCAAGACTAACATACCCCTAATTGAACCAAGGTGAATTTGAAGCCACGCTCTATCAAAAGTCTAAGGCCGGGTGTGTATGTGAATGCAATAACTCAAAGGGGTTCTCCTGGTGATCAGAGAGACAACGTCACACATCCATCGACACTGTCCTCCTCAAAGATCGAACCGAAAACGATGCCCTCGTTGATTCCGGACTCGTGGAAACCGGACTTAGTCAGATCGCCGGTGCCGTTGATCGACTTCTTCAAAACGCCAAAGTGGAATTGTCCTTGTCCTGAGATATCGTTCTCAATGGGCTGACCTTGAGCGACGAGAGGGGCGTTTCCTTGGGAGTAGTACACCTGGGTCAAGCTGTGGAACCAACGTCAGTAAATCTCGTGCAAACCCTGAAGTAGAAATATGCACTCACTTCTTGCCAAAGTCCAAAGTCAAGGCAAAGTTGCGGAACACGCCCTCGGTAAACTTGGCTTTGAAAAGTATCACAAAGCGAGGTAGCAAGTGGAAGACATGTATAGTAGAAAGTGGCTTGATTCCTCTAAATAGAAGATCCGTATAAGGGTCATATCTATATACCGTATAAGACAGGTAATCGGCTTATAGAAAGTAATATCGTACGGTAATAACTAGTAGCATTACGTATAGCGCTACAATATTGTTACGAGCTGGACAAGGCAACCAACTGTGGCACAAAGCAAAAGCTTCGATAATGATGACTCCGCATCATTTTTGTTACGACCCAACATGCATGACCAAGAACAAGGTCTGCCCCGCAGGCTCTGCCCCGCAGGTTCGCGGTGGCTACAGCGCACCATGTATGCAGAGGACAAGGAACACTAGGCACCCTCTCACGGAACGGAAGAACTATGGACAAGTCACGTGATGATAAGAGATAAGAGATAAGGATAAGGATATGTTGGATATGAGTTATCCAATCTATCCTTGGATAACCAGGATATGAGCTATCCAACATATCCAGACAAAGTGGACTGTACAGCACTGTTCAGTTAGGATCGGACTTGTATATAAGGATGGACTCGAGCTGGGCTCTAGGACAGACTTTCCATAGCTCTTCAGCAATTAACTTCGTATCAGGATTAACATCCGCTTTCAGCTACTACCTTGACAAGACTACGATTGATCACCGAAGCCTTACCTACCCTTACGATTGACAGACATAGCTTCCCTGAAGCTATCCCCGACTACGATTACTGTTACCAGTTCCGCAGCCTCAACTTCTGCAAACTACCCCTACGACTAGCTGGCCGTAACAAATAGGTCTCGTTTTATCTTAAAGAAAGCGTTAATTACGTCGAGAAGTCTAAGCTCGAGGTTAAACTTTACTATAAAAGCAATAATAATATAAAATATATAGTTAGTTATAGTTACCGTAAAAATTACGGTATATATATTTTAAGGGGACCGAGCCCAGCCTGGAGATAACGGACATTGCAAATGGTAAACTTAAGGTATAAAATGCCCTCATGATAGTCCTCTCGGATTGTATTTCCACAAATCGCTTGATTTTCGGGACTCTCTCGACTGCCGATGGACGTTGGCAGGCAGAGCAGGACGACATGGTTCCCCGCAAAGAAGTCAAATGTCACTGCAAGTTGCAACACTACTGCACGAGATTGAGCTTGAGCAGCTTGCAGAGAGGGGCGCGATTGGTCATGGTCGTCATGCTAGCCGATGTATTTGCCGGTGTTTCCGCCGCATACGCGTATTTTGACAGCGTATACGATCGAACTGATTAAGTGATCGCGTACAGGGCGCCGAGCTGGAGGAAGTATATGTTGTAAGCGGCACATGTCGCTGAGTCGACGATCTACCGAATTGTGACTTCGTATCTCGTACAAGGTCAAGTAACTAGCAGTGATCAATTTGAAGCCAACCCAGTCTATGAGTTACCTCTCAAGCTCAGGTGAGCTACAGGAGAGCTCTAATCTACAATGTTGCGATTCAACACCGCCTCGAATTCAAGAGAACCATCAGACTTATGTGTTTGTCCAATATCTACATATCATGCTCTAGAGGCTGCAAACAATGTAAGTATAACTATAGGCATGTAGGAATAAAAGTCCAATTAACTACTAGACAGCATTGATATACGTAGTATACATCCTGTGATAAAAGGTATTAGTAAATTCTATATCAATCCCGACCCATTTCTCTTATATTCTCTTTTAAATAGATTTCATTTTTAGTAGAATCGAGAAAGACCAGTCACTAATGCACTGACACCATCTAGCAGTTAATAGGATAGTTCAAGAAATCTCTCTCAGTCCATGGCTTTGTGCTCAGTTGGGTAATGCTGCCTTCCCTTTATAACAATTCACTTGTTCAGAGCTAGTATGTTGAATATGTGAATCACGAATACAAGGGGCTCGGATGGTTTGTGTGAACGTAGCCGATCACGCCCAAACAATGCGCTCCTGGTGGACTTGTTTGGAAAACAATTTTCCTTTGACTCCATTGTGACTGTTTGTACCAGGACACTCGAGACTCAACCACAGGCTTAGTATTCACAAACATTACACCCACACTATCGAGAAGCTTTAGGCCAATTTAGTTATATCTATATTCTCTTCTCCTGACGCCTTCTCAATCCAGAAAACACCAAGCAGCACAACGTCAACACGACATACCAATCAGAAACCGACAATACAACAGCTTCTCTGAAAAGACACCTCAAGGAATCAAAAATGTGCATCATCTACTGCTGCACAGAAAGATGTCTTCGGTGCAGCCGCCCGATAGACTACTACGAGCGACGATTCCCCTGCGCAGAACGCTACTGGTACATTGACGAGATCACTGGTGCCGAGATTCCCACGTGCCCCAACGATCTTAGATGGATTACAGGTATGGAAGGGTGGCGGCCTCATTGCGGTTGGTGCCTGCTTACGACTCTGGAGTTTGACAATCGACCGGCACGACGATAGTTGATGAGGATTGGCGGAGCAAGGCGTTAGGCCGGGAGTATTTAGGCACCAGGCTACTTCAACTGAGTTTAATGCATTCAACTTGCTTGAAGAGCCCTACTATTCTCTTACTTGTGAACATTGATGTTTAAGCGAGACTGCCTGATGGGTTTTCTTGGCCTGGTCCATGTCTTTGTAAGTGAATGGTGTGGCAAAGGGGCAACATTGACTACCTTACATCAGTTAAATGATGATGAGTCTATTGTAAACCTTAGGTCTTAAACCTAAGTCCCCAGTACGAAACTCAATCTAATCTTGGTTTCCGACCTTGATGGCGTCGTTAGAAAACTTCAATCTCAGAAGATGTTGTGATGGTTGTTCGGTGACTCCCACGGCATCAGTTCTAGACATTTCTAGACAAAATAATCCGCAAGAAATTATTCTCAATTCCCGAGGTTCTAGTTCTACGCTCTGGCCGACCTTGAACGTGCCAATGACTGAGGTTGCTGCTCGGGACGGGCTGCTGACGTGAGGGCTGTGCCTTGCATCTTACATGCGTGGCTTATGTTTCCCGACCTCAGCCAGCTCAGAAATCCATCTCCACATCGTCGCGATTGGCCAGATCGAAAATCCCACTCGGGCCCCTCAAGGAGGGTGCCAAACCTGGAAGCCCAACGTCTTTTCATCCTGTCTCTGGCGGAGAGGAACGAGTGACGTTCGACTTGACTCGACTAAAGATGGGATCAAGCCGAAGTTCGAGGTATACTTACAGCGGAATATGGGAGATTTGTCAATCTTTACCCCGATTCGTCTGGTCGCGTTCAAGAAGTACTTGACCAAGGGAACATGACTGGAGTTTTCCCATAGAAAGCGGCATGGAAGCCAGTTTTACGGCGGACAAGCATTGTTAACTCTCTGATGTTTCCAGAATGGTAAGAGAGACGGAAGTGCCCATTTGCTGGAGCCACGGAGGTGGTCCCCGTCACGGGTAGTGGAGGATCCACCCGAAGAGCCGGCCCCGTAGCGGTATTCCAGATATTAGACCCTAGCGACATACTAGGCAACAGCCTAGAACCCTCTTACGGTAAAACGTATCATCAACGACCTGATTGGAGAGCGAAAGATCAAACCTCCAAGTCCCCAAGAGAGTTTAGTCTGGCCAGGATGAACCGGTCTCCCGGCGAAGCCCCTCGTTCACAGCTTTTGGTCTTAACAAGATAGCCCTAGAGAAGGATTGGCGCTAATTTCTGACAGGCGCGCCCGCAGGGGATGGCGGATAATCGTGTCGTTCCCTAGATCGAGATTGGTATTAGTTTTTGGATCTTTTCCCAGATGTGCGTAGCGCGACACGTTGAGAGCTTGCTTGTCTGGGTTCCCTGGGACGATATGTAAAGACAGCATCCCCCCAGCGAGCTGGGTACGACTGAGACGACTCTCCTGCTAGTCTACTTCACTGTTTCGTAAGGTGGACGAAATTCTTCGACCCAGCTGGGTTCACTAGCATCACTCAACAATACCAGCTAGCTAAGATGGCAAGTCAAGTTAGCGAAGGGCTCGGGAACATGGCGGGTAACGGTACAGCCAAAGCAGGAAGCTTCCTCGCTTTCCTAGTCGAAGACATGCAAAAGTCGACTTCCTCGTACGCTACAGTGGTGGTTCTCCTCGTCTTTGCGATCCTCGTACACAAGTTCTCGTCACCCGAGCTGGACGGCCGCGAGCCGCCGGCGATGAAGCCTCGGATGCCCGTCATCGGGCACTTGATTGGCATGATTCAGTACCAGAGTCGGTACTTCAAGGTCTTGGAGTAGGTCTTGCTAGACTCAGAAAAACACGGACGAGTAGCGTGGTGCTGACACTGACGCAGGCGCCGCAATATGGGCATCGCGACGCTGCCTATTCTCAATGGCAAAGTGTACGGCATCTGGGACCCAATCCTCATCCAGGCAGTCTATCGAAACCGGAACCTGTCGTTCGAGCCATTCGCGGTTGAGTTTGCGCAGAGAGAATTGGGCTTCAACAACGAGACGCTCAAGATCATTGAAGGTGGCAGCTTGTTGCCTGAGTTCTTTGAGGGTATCCACGTCGGCATGGCTGCGGATAACCTGCATCGGATGAATACCACCGCGCTTTCCTATGTGTCTGATGCGCTCGACGACCTCTGTAATGGGAGTGAAGTTTACGAGACGGCCAACTTCTGGCTTTGGATGCGAGACTTGATGACTATGGCGACTACGGAAGCATTGTTTGGCCCCGGGAATCCGCTGAGGAAGGACGCAAGCCTGATGAAGGATACCTGGTAAGTGACACTTCGTACAACCTGCAGCGACCATGGTCTTATACAAGTACAGGATCTTCGAATCGGACCTGCCAGTGTTGATGCTGGGCATCGCGCCATCGATTACAGCGCGCAGATGCTATCAAGCGAGAGCACGGCTTCAAGCGGCGCTGGGCGAGTACTACGGAAGCGACGGGGACTCGCACAAGGACACGTCGCAGATCGTTAAGAACCGTGCCAGCGTTTTGCGAGCTCACGGTATCCCGGGCAAGGAAGTCGGAATATTTGAGGTTGCGCTGCTGCACGTAGCCACGTCCAACACCATCCCGACATTATTCTGGTTCATGGTGCACGTATTCAAGAGTCCCGAGCTGGTACGCCGTTTGAGGGACGAACTCTTGCCGGTGGCGCAACATGGAGGCAGCGGGGAGGTTACCCTTGATATTGGCACCCTCGAAGACCGGTGCCCATTACTTGTCCGCTGCTATCGCGAGGCGGTTCGCATATCTAGCAAGGGAATGGGCAATAGACGCGTGCTGGAGGACACGACGATATCGGACGGCAACGGAAGATCGTACCTCCTCAAGAAGGGTTGCAACGTGCAACTGTCTTCTCAAGTCAGTCACAGCCTGGAGAAGGTGTGGGGGCAGGATCACGAATCGTTTGATCCAGATAGATTCATCGTCAAGACTGGAAAGGAGAACTCTGAGACGGAGAAGTTGAAACGGGCGGCCTATATCCCCTTTGGCGGCGGGAGACACCTGTGTCCTGGACGTAACTTTGCGTTTGCAGAAAATCTTGGTTTTGTGGCATCGCTGCTGCTTGGATTTGAGGTCGTGCCTCTGGACGGGAGCATGGAGCCGACGGTCGAGGTGCCTGATGCAGCGGAGTGTTCGATGACGGGAGCCGCAGTGAAGCCCGCGAATGATGGCGAGGGCTACGGAGTCCGAGTTCGGAGGAGAGAAGGATGGAAAGGCGTGAAATGGCGGTACATTAGCTGAAAGGGCTAGAGTAGATTTCTGGGTACAGTCAGCACTGAACGGATCGAAGTTTCCCACACGTCGTTGAGTGCATGGCCATGACCTCGTGAAGTGTCATTGCTTGATGATGTAAGGTAGGCGATGGTGTAGGCCCTTCAGTTGATCGCCAAGACCTCATGTCCGGAAACCAGGTTTGACTGCCGCCAGCGTGGCACACGAGAATTACTGATTGGAGTGATGAAGCTAGCTCCCTCGGAAATTGGGGTAAGCTGAAGATGATGATGCGAAACCAAGCTTGAGGCGAGACCGGGGTGGAGATGTCATGGCTCATGGAGCTTAGCTGGAGCAATCTGCCAAGAATTTTGGAGCTGGCGAGCTGGAGCTGGAGCTCCGGGGAGCTCAGCCATACAGCGCACGTGACAGTCATCACCCATTGACGTCATGGCAGCGTGGACGGGAGTTCCTGCTAAGAACTGGCGGAAGGTACAATTCTTGGCCCGGCAGAGAGCTCTTTCTGCTTCTGCCGGTGCTGTTTATTGTCCCTTTTGCCTTTTAAAACAATAGAAATGCTATTTTTTCCATAGTTGAGTGCACCATATAACCCACAATCCAGAAACAGACGTCGAAATGAGCTACGCGTTCCGTCGCGTATGCCTGCAACTCCCTGCCAGCTTCGGACCTAAGCATGGTCCTCTGCGTCAAGCTTTCCGCCCAGCCGGACCCGGCATTGTCACAAGACAGATCCCGATGAGCAGGCGCGCGTTTGGGCTCTCCACGAGACGGCAAGGCGATCTCGACGAGGCCAAGGCGAAGAAGACCAACCAAGATAACTTGAGCAGGGAGGAGGAAAAGGAGAAGCTGGAGCGCGACGAGCAGATCGCCTTGAGAAAACAAGAGGAAAGGCCATGGCACCGCGCTGGAGATGAGGTTGAGCAGCGGGAGTCGTCCAAAGATCCCACAAATGGCGATAAGACCCGCGGTATGCCAGCTCCAACGTTCCCTGCACCCGAGCACACATGCGGTGCACGAATGCTTACTGTTTCTCAGGACGACTACTCACAACACCAACGAGGCTCCTGAAGCTTATTTTGCCGTTGCCGTTCCATGCAGAACAGGCACGAAACATCCAGACTACCAGAGAAGACAAGGACGACGATGACAGGGATCAAATCGCCCCGCTTGCCCTCCTCGTCCACCCTCAGCAGCCGCTATCATACCTCGAGAGACTCCTTCAGGCTGAAATTCCACCCATCGACGATGGCCGCCGAGAACGCATCCCCAAGATATACTTCCGAGCAGAGGCAGATCACCAGGATGGCAAGGAGGACAAGAGTGCATCACAGAAGAAAGAGGGCAATGTCGCCTCTTACTCGGGTCTAGGTCACAAGGGCCCAAAGAAGGATCGCGATGACACGAACTGGGTCAGATGGAGTAGCAGTACCGAGGTCGGCGACTTCATTCGAGACGCTGCCCGTGGTCGAGAGTTCTCGATTGGCATCGAGGGCTACAAACAGGAGTTGCGTGTAGCTGTGCCGAGCTTCAATGACCGCACATACTACATGCGCGTTCGACTACGGAGAATGTCTCGCCGCGTCGAAGAGTTGGCGAAGCTCAAGCAAGAATGCGACACCCTCGCGCACCGTGGAGCGCATCGCATGGCACAGGGAGGATTCGGCCTCCTCGCCGGCTGGTGGGGAGTCGTGTACTATGTCACCTTCCACACCGATGCCGGCTGGGACCTCGTTGAGCCGGTGACATACCTGGCTGGCTTGTCGACCATCATGGGCGGTTACTTGTGGTTCTTATACATCAGCAAGGATCTCAGCTATAAGGCGGCCTTGAACATCACCGTCTCCAAGCGACAACAGGCGCTGTACCAGGAGCGCGGCTTTGATCCCTCTGCGTGGGAGGCGCTCGTTCACGAAGCCAACTCATTGCGTCGCGAGGTCCGCTTCGTGGCAACTGAGTACGATGTCGACTGGGACGAAACAAAGGATCTTGGCGGCGAGGAAGTAATGGAAGTTCTAGACAAAGAGAAGAAGGGGAGACGCAGAAACGACGAAGACGAAGACGATGCAGAAGAAGAGCGAGCAGAGCATAAACGCAAGGACGACAAGAAGAAGGAAAAGTCTGATGATGGGAGCGAGAACAAGACGGCATCATAGCAAGTTCCTAGAACCTTTCCAAGTGCGATACCCCTGTATGAATATAATAGCCACATTCTAGCATAATTAAAGCAAGTATATTCCAGAGGGTGAAGAGCGCACGAGGCCCCTGTAATTGTCTTGTCGTGGCCCTGTGGCTCGGTTCTGGCAGTGGTTGGCCATCTCACTGAAGAGGCATGCATCCGATGATCATGTGTGCCTCGCAACCAAGGAAGCATATCAGTTGTCAGGAGACTTGTCGCGTGGTGAGGTGGCATTTCTCCAGAGTCAGATCGCGGGGACCGATCACCAGTTGTCCGAGGGAAGATTTTCTCATGCTATTGAGCTCCATCGGGTGACCGGACACTAGCTTCGGTGTGTTCCGGTAAGGCTTGGCGAGACGCTCCGCTTTCAACCCTACTGGACGGCCCACCACATGGTAAATTCCGCGCCCCAGCAGCAAGGCGGACGTGAAAGGCCAAGGGAGCGAGGGGAGCCTTGAAAGGGAGGGGAGCTCTGACCCCTAAGGCGCCCAGACACCAGACAGCCCAACACCACCATCCCCGCCATAGACGCCAACGGGAGAGCTTCACCCCACTTGGTTAACGCATCATCACACCACCACCCAACCAACAGGTCTCTGTTTGTCAGAATCTCGCAACCTTCCATATGGCCCGTCACTGAATGGCTACTTTGATCTTCGAGAAGGGACACTAGAATCCATCCCCAGATCTGACGATACCTCTGCATCAACCCGGGGACAACGTGGTCCTCGACCGACGATCAAGTACAAAAGAACGACCGCTCGATATCACTCTGAGAAGCAGATCGACCCCGCCATTCTCCTCTTCCAGGCGTATCCCAAACGGCCACGAACCCAACCCCCCATTGGACAACAAAGACGCCTTCCTCTCTTGTCTACCGGTATCTGTCCTACCTCGCCGGGTCCCTAGGTACCCTGCCTTGCCTTGCGTGCTCGCCCTCCATCTCGTCCCCCTCCTACACCAGAAGCTAAAGCTCGGGCTACCTACCAAGGTATCCGCAGAACCGGTGCGGCAGCTCCACCCCGCGGCGATGGCCCCCCAAATCATCCACCTGCCAGACGGACAGAAGTTCACAGTCACACCAGTCTTTGCAGGCCTCTTTTTCAAATCTCATGATCTCAACACGCATAACAATCCTTTCCCCATCGGCTGGACCATTGTGCTCAACACCGAGGATGAGCCACTCGAGGTGGACAATGTCAACGGCCAGCAGGTCGAGGGCGAGGAAGACCGCGCCCGCCGGCGACACATACACAGCTTCAAACAGCCAACACTACAGTGTGATAACCTCTTCATCTCGTCGATATCACAGCCTTCGAGCACCGAGTTCAAACCCGCAGCGAGCCCGACCCGCCAGATCGCCATGATGCTCTGGGTCACGCTCTACTGGTACTTCCATCAACCACAACCGTCACCCTACCTCACGACCGATGCATCGAGACTGACGCCGGAAGAAGCGCGGCCCAAGGGCGAGTGGCGCATCAACATCAAGCGAGACGGGGTGCTGCGTGGAAGGAACCTCATACCAAAGCTTGAGCGCATGGGACTGATTGCATCGCTGGACTCGGCGGTGGGAACGAACCTCAAGGATAACGGCGAGGAATGGTCGCAGATGTTCGTCTCACGGCGCATGTTTTGGCAGATACCAGGGCGGCTCTTCTTGTTCACCCTGCAGCGCACCAGCGCCGCATCGACGACGGGCCCCGAGTCGCCAAACGGGAGCAGACCGACTTCACCTGCTCGAACCGAGTCAATCCACTCGAGGCATCACACGCCCATACACTCTCCGCATCAGTCCACGGGTGGCCGTTTCGATGTTGACCTCCCTGGAGGACCTCCACCGATGACCATGGTCACGACCTTGAACTTCCCCATTGGACCGTTCTATTCCAGCTCACATCTCCCGACGTACTACCCGCCGGCGCCTCTGATGTACACAGTCACAAACGGCGTGCGCCATCCCATCCGCCGGAAACCAGGCCGGATGGGAGAAGTCTTTTACTCGCGCTACGTCCCGAGCGTCGGACAATACCTGTCGTTCCGCGTGGCGTCACTTACACCAGAGCCGGTCCCCTACCTGGGACCCCTGGGCCCCAAACCCGTCGAGAATGGCCACCTCGCGAGCCTATCCGATACAGACCTGCTGCAGTCATGGCTGGCGAATCCGCGGGTGCAGAAGTTCTGGGGAGACTACTCGCCGGAGTTTTTGAGCAACGCACTTAGCTCCAAGCACTCGTTCCCCGTGATTGGCATGTGGGATGGAGTGCCGTTTGGATATTTCGAGATTTACTGGGTTAAGGAGGATATTCTGGGCCAGAAGCTGGGGAGCGATGCTGGAGACTACGACCGTGGCATCCATGTGTTTGTCGGCGAGGAATGGGCGCGGGGACGGGTGCCGGCGTGGTTGACCAGCTTGGTGCACTGGTGCCTTACTGACGACTATCGCACGATGCATGTCTGCTTGGAGCCGCGGATCGACAACGCAAGGTGAGCCCCTATCATCTACTTCCAGTGACATACCCGAGCTAACCTGAAGTCACAGATTCCTGCAACATCTTCAGTACGCGGGCTTCGCCAAGGAACGAGAGGTCGCGTTCCCACACAAGCAATCCTATCTGATGAAGCTGAATAGGGATGCCTGGGAAGGCCCAGCCCTTTGATGACTTGCGTGGATCTTGTTCAACCACATATACGGGGAAATGTTACAACACCAGAGGCTGGAGTACAGAAACCGGTGTTGGCCGCGTTTAAGCGCTTACAAGTGGCAGAGTGCGAATTTGCGAAACCGATGATGTGCTCATAATGAGCGAGAAAGGAGATACCCGATCTAAACCTCGGAATAGAGGATGAAATAGTCGAACAAAATATCGTTATAACACTTCATCTCGTCTCACATTTGCGGTCGCGACCAACATTCTTCAAGGGCTGTTTCTCTCAGGTGAGCAGCCACTTAACGTGACGACGTCACAGCGCAGTGGGTGAGTCGCGTGGCTGAGACGGGGGGTTCCCAGCACACTGAGCACACTAGCTTGTGTGGGTCCCGTCCCCTTCGGCTACATTATCCCGAGAACGTGGTTGGCTGTACGGCACGCGGGCGGCGTACCCCGGTCGAGTGTTGCGCTGAGGCACTGAGACAGCGGTTATCTTGTGACCGATGTCCGACAGTCGAAACCGTCGGATGCCAACCGCCCCAAACCTAAACCTCAGAACGACCGTCGTGATAAGACGATTTGAACCCGCCCCTTCTCTCGATGCCGTCTTCTCTCTGGATTCGATAACAGCGCTGTGAGGGAACTATGACTGGCCGATCGCCTTCGTCCTCCGGCCTTTTCCCCATGCCTGGATCACCGTCGTCGTCTTGGGCAATGTACCGCGCCCGCTTATCTGCCCTCTTTCGAAATGCTGATACCCAGGTAATCGTGGCCTTTTGGCTGCTCGGTGCGCCTCTCAGCTTCTTTCTGCTAGGTCTTTCTATGTGCTGACGTGTAGTTTAGGTCTCATCAACAACGTCCTCTACGTCATCATCCTCTCCGCCGCCCAAGACCTCGTCGGCTCCAACGTCCCGAAAGGCGTAGTCCTCCTCGCCGACGTCCTCCCCTCCTTCTTCACGAAACTGATCGCCCCCTACTTCATCCACCGCGTACCCTACTCCCTGCGCGTTCTGATCCTGATCGCCCTCTCGTGCTCAGGCATGCTCCTCGTCGCCCTCACGCCGCCCACGAAATCCGTCGCTGTAAAGATGGTTGGCGTCGTCATCGCCAGCCTCAGCTCCGGCGGCGGCGAGCTCAGCTTCCTCGGGCTGACGCACTACTACGGCCCCATGAGCCTCGCGGGCTGGGGCAGCGGGACGGGCGCGGCGGGGCTCGTCGGAGCGGGTCTTTACGTGGTGCTCACGGACTGGTGGGGTTTCAGCGTGCGCAACAGCCTGTTGTTCTCTGCGTGCTTGCCGTCCATCATGTTTGTGAGCTTCTTCGTCATACTGCCAAAGGGGCCGCTCAAGGCGGGACGGAAGGAGTATACGGTTGTTCCGGAGCAGGATTTGGAGGACGAGGACGTCGAGGAGCTGTCGCAGAACGCGGCGTCGTCGGCTCTGCTTGCACCGGGGCCCGCGACTACGTCGACGGCGTATTCGGTGCAGCACGCTGATGCGCATAGCTTTGAGCATAACTTGAGGAGGGCGAAGGCGCTTTTCTTCCCGTATATGCTGCCGCTGCTGCTGGTGTACATTGCAGAGTATACCATCAACCAGGGTGTTGCGCCAACGCTACTCTTCCCGCTGGCGTCATCGCCGTTCAAGCAGTTCCGCGAGTTCTATCCCATGTATGGATTCCTGTACCAGCTGGGTGTCTTTATTTCGCGGTCCTCGACGCCGTTTTACCGGATTCACCGCCTCTATCTACCTTCGCTGTTGCAGATTGCCAACCTCGTGCTGCTGACGTGCCACGCGCTATTCGACTTTATCCCGTCGGTGTACGTGGTTTTCTTCATTGTATTCTGGGAGGGTCTCTTGGGAGGCGCGGTGTACGTCAATACCTTTGCGGAGATTATGGAAAAGATACCGAGCGAAGACAGGGAATTCAGCTTGAGCGCGACGAGTGTGAGTGATAGCGGGGGTATCTGCATTGCCGGGTTCGTCGGTATCGTCATGGAAGTGCAGCTTTGCAACTGGCAGGTTGCGCATGGGCGGGATTGGTGCCGCAAGATCAAGGTTGGATGAAAGGTGACTATCAGGACGGGGTGCTATGCTGTGCAGCACCTTGGCAGCGCTTGTGATGAGCGTGGGGGGCCCGCGACTGGAGAGGGTTCTGGTACCATGTTTCGAGAGGGGTGCCGTTCACGATCCGGCAACGGGCGCTTGGGTTACACGGTGTCGGGGCCGGGGGTTGGCCGGACGGGGCGTTGATTGACGACGCTCAGCGCGGCGGGGCACGACTTTTGTTTCCCCATCGGAGTCAACCGCTTCGAGAATACAGTTTTAATAAAACAGTGTATCAATATATGCCTTTTCAGGCTTGCCTTGAAGAAAGGTTGACTGTACTGACGACTACTTTCCATCAAGGTTTGCAACCGGCATTGATAGCTTCAACCGGGATGGCCTCGATGGGAAGCAGTCAACACTACAGTCAACCTTTTTTCATGGCAAGCCTGAAAAGGCATATATCGATACACTGTTTTATTGAAACTGTATTCTCGTACTTGTGACTCAATTGGACTCATTTCGTCGATAACAAGGTACTTGGGTCAGCCACAGGAGAAACGTTCGGGTGGTCCCTTGTCTCTCTAGACTCGGCAATGCATATCGATTGGAGATATCAAAGACGGGATCGAATCAACCAGGGCGGGCCCAGGGGCGGTATTGGGTGTGGCAGGGTGGTGAATGAGGCTGTTCCGACGTCAGACATTGTGCCACTTGCACTGACGGAGTCAAAGGGGTCCACAAATACGTTATGGCGCGTCGCTTGATTTTCTGGCATGATTTTTCCGTCTGGTTCAGAGAACAGCTGATGCAACATGCCATGATGGGTCCTTTTTTCTTTTCTACCTTTTGATAACTACCACAATCATCAATGAGATCAATTAGACAACAAACCTGACGGCTTAAGCCAATCTGAGATTCAGGTTTCAGTGATTTGCTCATTGCACCATGATTCGTGCCGGTTGGTGTTGGCCGTTGTTGAAGAGATTTTCTTGGGCCAATTGAGCGTTGATACGTTCTCGGGAGGGTCCCGGGGAGGCTAACATTAGGGACAGCGCAGAACGGGATGTTCCAACGGCGTTGCACTGACCGCCGGGCGACCATTTATTTGCATTGTTTCCACCTTGGCGCGAAAGAAGATGAAGGGAAAATTAGAGAGAGAAAGGCTATCTGAGTAGCCTAGACGGACGTGTTCCGGACGGCGGTCAGCGGCGAGTGAGCGAGTGGCCAGCGACCAGGTTTTGCACTCCAACCAACCCGAGAAATTTTCATTCGTAGTCATTGTTCTTCGGCGTCTTGTCGTAGTAGCTTCTCATTCGCCTCAGGGTCTTAGTCTCGGTGGTAATAGTAGCCAACGTTGATTCATGCAGGAAACGATTACTTGCTATCCGCCACTTTTCGCGGTCCATTTCCTGAAATTTTCTCTCACTCTGAAGGGAAGGTACGGCGTGCGGTCATCGGTGTAAGGCAGTCACCGCTGGGCCCGTTCCGGTTCATATTCGCCCAGAAATCTGAATTCTCTTACACTGAGATTTGAGATCTGGCAGTCTCTCTTGACCAAGATTGCTCGACTCGCCTTATCTGCACGACACGAAACAATTCTCCTTTCACTCACCCCTGCTTTTTAAAGGTTGAGTGGCATCATCAGCCCAGATTCCTCGAATAGTCACCGCCTTTGGTCTGGTACTACCTTATTCTACGGGCACCTTATCCGAATACACAGCTACGAATATCCCACCCTCGAGTATCATTCACCCAGACCTCCCACCCCATCTCGACCTCGACCTGCCAAGTGGTTCTAGATTACGGATCCAATATCCGTACCCGCGTCGTTTCTTTCCCTCTGCACCTTCCCGCGCCCCTGCCGCAGCTTCCATTTCCCATCCCACCTCGACCTGAGGCTCGGCCTGCAACGCTCGCCCGTTGCCTCCTTCGGCTCTAACAACCAAAGGCCTGAGGAAACGGAAAGTGATACCACCACCGCCCAGTCCTCTCCTTCCCCTTGAAAAGTTGCCGCACCTCAATCGGACGACTTCTTTCCTTACCTACCTTTTTTTATATCTTCACCTTCTCTGAATCTTTCCGACTCTTTTTCCCCTTCACCACCGAACGGAGCTTTACCATTCTACCCTTCACAGACCATACGCCTTGGCAGCTTCGGTACACCTCCATCATGGACAACATAGTCGAATGCAAAGGCATGGCTCACCCGTATCTACCTCTCGGCAAGTTACACATCTTACCAGAGCCCGAATCCCTCCTCGCAGACCTGGCGAATCTAGATCTCTCAGAGGAAATCAAGCCACCCACATTCCACCTCTTCAAGGACCTCCCCGCCGAAATCCGCCTCAAGATATGGCGTCTCGCAGCACCCAAGCCCGCCGTCGCCGAGCGCATGCCCAACAACTTCACCTTATCCTATGGTCTCCAGCGCCCTGTCCCTGCGCTTCTGCAGGTCTGCCAGGAATCTCGCACTGAGATGTTCTACGACCCTGAGAACCCACGTGGTTTGAGAGATGAGCAGTTTGAGATGCTGTATCTCTCGCCAGGACACCGGGCACAGGGCAAGGGCGTGTATATGAATTATCGCGATGATACGCTGTTCATGTACAGAGGTCAGTCTCATTCAGTTTACCCTTTCACTCAACTAAGTACTTTCTTTACCTTGCTTTTTGCACCATCCAAACAAAGAGGAAAATCTCAAAAGACTAACACATTCACAGGCCCGTCTCAATCAATCATGCCCTCTGCCCACTGCTTCGCCAACCTCCGCCACCTGGCCATGGAATGGGGCCTTCGCCCCTGCTGGGTGCAGAGCCACTGCAACGAGGGCGTCCGTCTCCTCCGCCAGTTCCCCAACCTCAAGACGTTCACCCTCCTCGTCAGCTTCAAGATCTACAACGAGCTGCCTTTGGGCGAGTCTGGCAGCAAGCACCGCGAGCAGACGCAGAAGCGCCGGGCGCTCAATGAGATCAAGACTTGGGTTTTGGACGCCATTGACCAGGCTTTGGAGCGAGATGACAGTGCTTTCGCTGCTGCCGTTGCCAGGGCTGATGCCAACAACAACACCAATGTCGACACCGCCTCTGGCTCTTCATCTCAGTCTGCGTCTACATCTACGGCTGCGTCTTTGGCTTCGTCTGCATTTACCAACCAGTGGTCTCCGCCTGAGGTCAGAGTCGTCCCGAAGACAAAGTACTGGACCATGCCGGCGTGGGCCTAGAACTCCCCGCACGGCGTTACTCGCCAGTACATTGTTGGGATCATGGTCAAGGGTTCTCTGACGTATGGTCAGAGAAAGCGGGATGGGTACTACTACGGGCACCTTTATCAGGTCTATACTGGGAATCGCCATGCGCACCTTCGCTAAGGTCCGCCAGTTGGCCGGACTTGGGGGCCGGCGAGTATTAGGGGCGGATGCCGCGGATAGAGGAGAGAGGGGATGAGGGGATTCACGGCACATTGAGACTCACATAAGGGAACATGATGGTTCTTTCAGCAGCATGGCATTGGGGAGGGCCTTTGGCTTTTGTTTCTGGGTTTGATTTCAAAAAAGGGCACGATCGCGACGGGGCGTTAGCTTTTGATTTTCTTTGATACCAACCGATAGATAAATCGATGACACCACACCTCTCAGTTCCTACCTCTATGGTGGATTAATGATAATGATACCATATCCTCCATATATTTATAATTCCGGTTGTCAGCTCATTCCAATTGCATTGAAGCGTCCAACACAGAGTGAGCTGTGAGGGTGTTGGTGAGAGCCTCAAGACGGGATGCGACGTTGTTGTACAAGGTCCCTCAGGGGGAGTGGCCTATCGGAGGAGGCCTAGCTGCAGCGCTGTAAGTACGGCCTCGGCCGAAATCAGGGGAGTTACCTTTGACTTTGACTCGGCCACTGATGGGTGACCCCCACGCCAGCGATACCAAAAAGTGGGAATCGGAGCCAGGGCCTCTTGCAATTCGCGACGTGCTTGTTTCTACTCCTCACCGCATCCGTATCGTGGACGATTGTCTATCTCTTCATCACGGGATCATGCCTCGCCATCTCCGAGGGACGTGGTCTCCGCGCCGTCTCGCGCGAGTGCGAGGTGTGATAGGGACTGCTGTTCGGGAATACGATGGGTGCTTCGGAAGACGGGGGTGAGCTCGGTCGGACGTTGCGCTGTATGGTGGGCCGGGGCTGGTATGTTGGTTCCGATTTACGGGATGTATGTTGGTTTGGTTTGTGGGTACTGTAGTCTTGTTTAATGGAATTAGAATTCGGTGGATTCAAGTGTTGTATCTGTACTTTCTTGTTGCATTTGCTTGGCTGGCTGTTCTTGTTGATGAGAGATGGTGTTGGAGAAGTGCTTGGGGATACCGGTCGGTAGGTTATTGCGCCGTGGAATTAGGTAGCGTGTTAGTGCTGTTGATGTCTGTTGATTTTCGACCCGGATAGCTGGCATGGGGGTTCGCTCACATGTCTACGGCATCAATTGTCTCGTCATTTCAAACTCTTTCCGGTTCATACTCTGGAACAATGTTGCGTTCTACTTTTCGCAAGCTTGAAGCAATTACGATGGAAGGTGATGTATCTAATCGTAGAGCGCCCAGAAGTGAGGACTGGAACCTAGGTAGTGATCGGTGTCGACAGAAAGAACTCCGATAACAAGCCGGGATATTCTCTTCATTTTCCCCGGCCAGTGAATCGAATTGTTCTGGAAAGCTTCCACGCATGTTCTTTGCGAAATCCTCCAATCAATGAGTGACTGCTGAATCTTTGGGGGGAAGGAAAGGGAGAAATGATGCACCTATGACGCACCTGCCGCGGGCGCACGCCTTTCCCCGGATTCTCTCAAGCGTCTTGGTGTCGTCACCATCCAATTACAGGACAGCCTCCAAACTTCAACTTCACTTCGTGGTCTAGGCCTTTTGACTCGCAACATTGAACCTCATTCACGACACACGAGCTTTGTAAAGGATTCCATCGTCGATCAGAGAGGTTTTACAAGAAGAAAAGCCCGTATATCCGCCCTCATAAGTAACGCCAAAATGATCCCCGCAAGATCCCTCCCCCTCCGCCGCCTCGCCACCTCGCGACCCGTCTCCGGACTCGGAGCCACGACGGCACCCTTCGCAGCGGCGCGCCGGGTCCAGGTCCGGTGGAGCACGCATAACCCCAAGGAGGGCGACCTCGGTGGGCCCGGCGGGCAGGAACCTGTGCCGTCTACCAGCGGCGCCTCGCAGAGCTGGTGAGTTTATCTATCTCCGTCTTACCCCGAGTGACAAGATTCTCAAAGGGATCCTTGTTATTGTGCCTTGGTCATGCCCGTGGGCCCGTTGTTAACGTACGTTGGGTGGATTAGGCCGACGTTGGTTGCTATTGCTGCTGTGGGACTTGGTGTTGGGGGGTATCTTGTTCATATGACGGGCAAGTCCAAGGGGCAGGGGGCGGTTATGGAGAAGGGGGAGTTTGATAAGTTGGCCGAGAGGGTTGCGTCGAGGAAGTAGAGGTTGCTGGGTTAAAGCTTGGGGAAAGGCTGGGGTTTTCGGGCCGAATCTGTAAGGAAGCTGTGTAAGTTTGAGGTTGTGAATAAGGTTTGAGCTACTGGCACATCAGGTGGTTCTTTGCAGCAAAGGCAAGCATTCATTTGAGTCTTGACTCTTGAAATTGGTCAATTTGATGCAAGTCAGCTTTGCTGGCGGTGATGCTCGACCATAGGCATACTGTCTTGTGGAGGATAACGGTCACGATCTACCACTATCTTTGCTCGCGTCGAGTTCGGGTTTAGGAGAAAACTACGGATTTTGCGGTTTCTGATAAATCAGATGGGTACCGTGCGACCTTCAGCTACTGGAACACGGACATCAAGAAGATTGTCTTCCCTTCGTAACTAGTTACTCCCATGACCATCTTGTTCTCTACAGGAATACACAAAAAGGTCGGAGTGAGATATTTTGAGAATCACACTCACGCTGACTCAACGTCGTCTCCATTGGTCTGGCTTGGGCATCTCCATCCTTGACCTTGATCCGTAGTTGATTGCGTAGCAACTCTGAACTCCTCGAGACAGCCTTGAAACAGGAAAAATACGGTTTCAACAACTTGATTGGTTTTTCATCCGCTATCAGATCGCAATTCGGAATTAGTTGAATTGATTCGAGTCTTCACGCAAATTAACCAATTTTCAAACCTTTCTACCTCTAAACTAGAGCCTTGTAACTTCACAAGAGTTACTTTATAAAGTCCATGGTATTTTTTCGCTTCGGCTACTCGGATCTGTTGCAGTTAGGAATGTGACGAACGGGATTGAGGAGCCAATGTTCCATTGCGAGTACTGGGAATGCCCACTTTAGACTAGAGAGGGCTAATATAACGATAGATCCCTCCTGTCTACAAGTTTTACTCACCAAAGATAATGCAGACTGCCAATCTCGGGACGGCGTGCCACTTGGATTTAACTGCCAGGCATTTTGTAGACGCGATCAACAAGGGGCTCTTGCTAGTTGCCTGTGTGTCGCAAGAGATATGAGGTCACACATGAGACATAGAAACCATACCTCACCAAGTGGTGGACGGGAAAAGCACTGCACATTCCAAATTGCCTAACCTCGAATTCCCTTCTTTCATCAGATAAAAAAGTCTATAACGGAATAGAGCTGGAAATCAGAAATGGTGTGTACAGTACTCAATAAGATAGAAAAGCAATGAGTGAACGAGTGTCATCTCGGAGTTAAGAACAACAGGGGCATGGCCCCAAGTTTATGTATTCATCCCGAACTAGGAATCCGACATCGCTTGGAAAAGGAGGATTCTGCGAGTTATCGTGCCAACCAGATCTACCGAGCTTACTACCAGCGGTATAACCCAGGCATGTTCGTCTCAAGTTCACTGCTAAAAGTTTCCTTTGTTGTTTGGACAAGGGTTCGTTCTTTCTCGTTGTCAGTGGAGCATCCGATGCTTATTGTTCTCTTACTTAAGCGGCAAGTCATCCAGACCCAGTCGAGAAACCCACCTCAAAAAGTTGTTTTCGGCCCTTTGTTCTTTCGCCAACTCAGAATGCAAGCATGACACACATGGGGCACAGGTTCCCTTAATTCCCTTGATTGCTTAGAAAGCGGTAGCATAGACCCGTTTGTTGTTTGTTTTTTGAGATCCATGCCCACCTTCTGTATGTGTATTTCCGTAAACCCGTTACTTCATCAGATTGAGCATCTAGAATGTTGGTGAGGTCCACATATGCCAGATCTTTTCTACTTGGCGAGTGCGCTTGGCACTTGAGCTTGAAATTTAGCCGTCATAGTGCACCGCGTAACCTTTGAGATCTACCGAGCCGGCGTCTAGAATAGCACTTAGTTGCATTGAAAGGCCACCTTTGCGCAAGGTTGCAATCGTTTCCGGGCATGACGTGTGCCAAAGCTTTCCATGGTTCTCGTCCTCAACTTTGGACGACAGCTGCCAAATTCGTCGCGGGAGCATGATTCAACGTCCGCCACCCTGTCGGGCACTCTCTTCTGTCCTCAGCCCTCATTGGCCTTAGCGGGCTATGCTGGCAAGCCATGAGTAGGAGCCCCTGTAGGGTCCCGCCGATCTACGCAGATATTTCTGCAGCGACGGGTTCCAGATCCCAGGAACGTTGGGCTTTCTGATGGTTGATAAGCATCTCGCGCCGCCAACTACCGGTGGATCGGTCCGATCAGATATGCCCTCATTGCTCTCAGCGGTTGTTGACGACCAATGGCGTCCAGAACCGCTGGGCCCCAATTATAACTCGGCTTCTGCGGCTGCGCTGTACTCCGTCCTCCCGAGTCTTGAGTAAGTTGGCCCGTATGGATTGCACTGACGAAATAGGAGGGAGGATACAGCTCTTCGGTTAGCCCTCGGAGCGTTACTGCAAAATCCGGTTTGACGGTGATGGTAGCTGTTTGGATCCGCGCGGGTGACGTGATTGAGGGATTTGAAGAGCTTGGATTTGACTGCGATGTTGTTGAATTTTCTTTTCAGTGTTCGTTGATATAAACACAAGCCTTCGCCTTCGAAGCTATCGTTTGATCACCATCCCAGTGGACTTGTATACATTCTCTTGCCGCACGTGCACTCATTCCAGACCTTGGCAGTATACAGACAACCATGCGGAGCTTCCTCACCACATCTACCCTCCTCTCTGGAGCCGCGGCCTTGGCCGTCCGCTGCAACAACGCGTCCAGCAATGGCTACGACTACATCGTTGTCGGAGGCGGTACTAGCGGTCTGGCCGTTGCCAACCGTCTGTCAGAAAACCCTGCCGTATCAGTCCTGATCATCGAGGCCGGCGGCTCAGTCTTTGACAATGTCAACGTCACCAACCCTAACGGATACGGTCTTGCCTTTGGCACCGACATCGACTTCGCCTACCAGACGACCAAGCAGGCCTTCGGTGGTGGATCGGTCCAGACCATGCGTGCTGCCAAGGCTTTGGGAGGAACCAGCACTATCAACGGTTCGTGGTGATCATCGATTAAGAAGGCTGGACTCAGATGCTAACAACATCAAGGACTGGCCTACACCCGCGTCGAAGCCTCTCAGATCGACGCTTGGGAGCAACTCGGAAACGAGGGCTGGAACTGGGACGCTCTCTTCCCCTATTACCTCAAGAGCGAACACTTCCAGACCCCAGAGCCCGCGCGCCAGGTCGCCGGCCGTCTCGAGTATGAGGCCGACGTCCACGGCGAAGACGGGCCCCTCCTGACCGGCTGGACCTTCGGCCAGACCAACGGAACCATGCCCGCCGTCCTAAACTCGACCTTCCAGAACCTCGGTCTCCCCTGGAATGAGGACGTCAACGGCGGAAACATGGTTGGCTTCTCCGTCTTCCCCCGCACCGTCGACCAGGCCAACGCCGTCCGCGAGGATGCCGCCCGCGCCTACTACTACCCCTACCAGAACCGCACCAACCTCAAGGTTCTTCTGAACACGAGCGCACAGAAGCTCACCTGGAAGAACGCTACCCTCCCTACCGCCGACGGCGTCGAGATCGTTTCCGCCGATGGCTCCAGCAGCGTCGTCAAGGCCAACAAGGAGGTCATCCTCTCCGCCGGTGCCCTCGTTTCCCCTCTGATCCTCGAACTCTCTGGTATCGGCAGCGCCAACGTTCTCAAGCAGCACGGCATCAACACCGTCGTCGACCTCCCCACCGTCGGCGAGAACCTCCAGGACCAGATGAACAACGGCCTCTCCTTCGACATGAAGAACATGAGCATCGACGGCACCCTCACCACCGTCGCCTACCCCTCCGTCGCCCACGTCTTCGACAACGCCGAGGAGGTCGCCGCCCAGATTAAGGAGGCCCTCCCCGCCTACGCCGCAAAGGTCGCCTCCGTCAACGGCAACGCCACCCGCGCCTCGGACCTCTTGGAGTTCTTCCAGCTGCAGTGGTCTCTCATCTTCGAGTCCCAGATCCCCATCGCCGAGGTCCTCGTCAACGCCGGCTCCGGATCCTGGAGCAGCGAGTACTGGGGCCTCCTCCCCTTCGCCCGCGGCAGCGTTCACATTGGCGGCAACTCCACCTCCCGCGCCGTCATCAACCCCAACTACTTCATGCTGGACTGGGATCTGCTCGAACAGGTCGAGATCGCAAAGTACATCCGCAAGCTCTACAGCACCGCGCCCTTCTCTACCTACACTGGAACCGAGATCCGTCCCGGTACGGACGTCGTCGCTGCTGATGCGGATGATATCGAGGGTTGGGAGAGCTACATCAAGGGCAACTACCGTTCCAACTTCCACCCCGTCGGCACCGCTGCCATGATGCCCCGCGAGAAGGGTGGTGTCGTCGACGCCAGCCTCAAGGTCTACGGCACCGCCAACGTCCGCGTTGTCGACGCCTCCGTCTTGCCCTTCCAGGTGTGCGGTCACCTTGTCAGCACCTTGTACGCTGTTGCCGAGAGAGCAGCGGATCTCATTGCCGAGAGCTCGTAGAGAGGTACTTGCTTCATGTTCTTAGAACGACTTGGTAACATGTCGCTCTTCTTCCACATTTCTCAGTAAATATTACAAGCACAATTAGATGTTCATACCCATAGAGTAGAGTGTACAATAGTCACGCGACTTAGTCAATCAGGTTTACATTTCAAGTTTAGATCAAGTTCAGTGTCCGCATGGGAATCGACCCGAAAGCCGCCGACATCGCATGGCTATCAAAATTGCTTATGCAGGGCACCTAAGAAACAGTATTATAGACAATCTTCTCTCCACTGATGGGGCGCATGTGGTCTTTCGACGGGTCGTTGACTTGCTTCGATCCAAAGAGTGGGATGCCTTCCGCCCCGATGTTCTCAAGTCCTCCTGGCATCAGACGCACCGGGTTTGCCTGCAACTTGACTTTTCCCAAAGAGGCTTCGGATCCGAGATAGTCGTAAAACCGTGTTGCAAACTCACGGGCTTCAGGATTGGCTGGGAATGTGACGCCTGTACAAAATGGTCAGTAGAGGAACCTTCCCATTTCAAAGGACAACTTGACTGTGACCGCTCACCTTGATATTGGATCTCTACACCAAGACCCTCCCAGACCGCACCGGTGACCGGCTTGATCCTGAGCTTCAATGGATCGAACCCTGCGAGAGCGGGTGCCCGGAACACTGCCAACTTCCCCTCGGCGACCAACGTATCATGCACACGTTCGACGGACGGAGACTGCGAGACCGTGTCTACGCCGTAGTGGACCCCGCCAGTTGCACCACAGACCTGAAGTACCTTTGTTTGTCAGTCAGAGTCTCTGTAGTCAACTAACTCGTCGTATGAGTAAGGTGCTTGGCGCAGCATGTCATGCTTTGCCCTGCTGGCGGCACCGATGAGACGGATCCTCGTCCCCGAAGTTCTCTCAGCCAGGCGCACGAGCTGTGCGGCAAATAGGCCTAGTGATGTTGTTGCACCGTAGACGAACACGTTCACGGGCTCCCCGTCGGCGAGTTTGAGGTGGTTGAAATTCTGGGATTCGGTAAATGGCCCCGGGAGTTCAAGTCGGCGAAAGACACCCTGAGCGGCTGTAAGTCCACACAGACTGATAGTGACTGCCTCTTGGGATGGCATTTCGCTGGGAATATTCCATGTGAGGTCATGATCGATGACGAGATATTCAGCCAAGGCTCCTGGGCGGCAGTTAACCGAACACGCTACATATATCCATACTTAGCACCTCGCTCATCTGACTGAGAATTATGCATTGCTTTACTAACCGCCTTGAACGAATCCGGCTACATGAGCTCCGACCTTGAGGCGAGGGTCATCGATGTTTTGGATGTCTTTGCCAATACTGGCGACCTCTCCAGCGAAGTCGCTACCGATCACACGATACTCCTGCGCCGCAATTGGATTGTATGTGTAGAGGGCGTCCACATGATTAAGCGCAACTGCTCTCACACGGACGAGGGTTTCTCTTGGACCTGGCTGCGGAGTCGGAATATCTTGTACAAAAACGGAGTGATCCTTTGGTATCAAGGTCAAGGCTTTCATTGTAGTATCGGCAATGGAACTTGAGTCTAAGTTTTGGGATCAAATGGGCATGAAAATCGAGTGAGGTTCATTCAGAGTTTCTCCCAGGGAGAGAGTACTAGAACCTATATATGACTACCTATACTACAGGTACATTTGGGTTGAACAAAAAAGCCCCAATCCACGCAATCGAGTACCTTTGCTTTCAAATTCCATTTAGTGACGTTGCGAAAACGAGAAAGTCCGTGGACTATTATCATATGTAAACCCCGGTCTTCAAGCTGACATGGACTTAAGCGGACTGCTCTGTAAACCTAAGTCCGACCTTGTTTCCCACATATGAAGTCTTGCCTGAGTCATTCATTTGAAGGCCGGTAGTTTGTAGATTGATGATTTTGGGAACCTTGAGAGATAGCCCAGGACATTATTGTTCAATCGCGTGCAGGTAAGCAGCAACTTCGGGACCGAACATGCGATCTTAAACAAGGTAGCCCGCTGCCTCAACCAACCATGTCTGGCAGTCCTCGAGGGTGACCTTTTTGCCAGACGCATCCTTGTCATCTCTGTTAGTAAAGCATTCTGAAGGCATGGCAGGAATAATCGAAATGTTCGCAAAAAGGCACCTCGGGTGACCTGCCTGAAGGGCAATCATACAATGACGAGGCGGTCTATGCAGAGGAATCACAGTCGTTTAGAGAAGTCAAGTAAAAGCCTCACCTTATCGTCGGCCGCGTTCAAAGTCTTTCCCGGAGCCTTCGCCTGGTATGCACTGGCCTCGAAACCGCAGACAGGCCTCTTAACGATCTTTTCCACTCCCCAGTTGAGCATCGCGCCTTCGTCAAAGTGCTTGGCATCAACCCATTGAAGTGGAACCCTTTTGGTACGAATGTCGGAAGTATTTGCGAAGTCATGACTGCGTTTGACCTCGAATTTGAAGCCATTACGAACGTCGCCGGTCGCGTGAATCTTGACACCGATGTCATCCTCAGTGTGAGAGCGGACAAAATACGCCCAGTGGTCTTTGAAAGGTGAGCCATTATAGATCATCAAGTCTAACCAAAAAGGCTCCAGGAGGTCCTTTCGAGGGTACGGTTGGCGGCGTTGGGACCGGAGGTGGGGTGGGGGCCCTCTGGACAAGCGGCGGCGGTGGGGGTGGCGGAACACCGCCGGTAGAGAAAGACATCTTGGAATAACTATCGGAGGTTTACTTTGTCGTCTCTATTGGTATCGCTCTGTAAAGCAACGAAGGCCAGGTGAGAGTTCTTGATCCTCTTGAGGACCGGTATTTACAATCTGGCAGCAGCCGCAAGCGCTACAGCCCCGCAAATAATGTCTCAAGGCCCCTTTGTTGCGGGGAGATTGCTTGGTATCACGGAATGGAGCAATTTGTGAACTCGAAGCTTGAAATATTGAATCTATGAATCTACTATTTTCTCTGAGGATATCCAAAACAACGCTCGCTATATAAAATATGACATAATTAAGATATTGATATTTTCCCATGAAACATGAAACTGTAATAGTTGAGGCCATCAACTTATTGGGCCGCCGTCTCCTTTCCCTTGGACTCCTTCTTAGGCTTTGACGAGCCGGAGTTCCACTTCTTGACACGGACGAGGTAGTAAGAAATAACAGCAATGAATATGTTGAAGAAGATGAAAGCCCAGACGATGCCAAAGTTGCGCCAGCGCTCATCGTAGAAGATTTTGCTGCCGGCCAAGTACTGGTCGGCATTGCTGTAAGAGCAGTACCTGCAAGCCTCAGTGGCATCGGGGTTCTGGAGCTGGCCGGGAGCGAGCTTGAGGTAGTCTGCCAGGTACTGGCCGCACGTCTGGTTGGCAGGCGGGTTGAAGATGGAGGTCTCGGTGGCGGAGCAAGTGACGAGTCGGCCGGACAGCTCGGTACCGACGATACCGGCAACCCAGTATGTGAAGGGGGACACGCGGTACATGAAGACCCAGAAGCCGGGGAGAGCAGTAGGGGACTGCAAGACACCGCAGAAGGTCAAGCTCATGAGGACCAGGAGAGTGACGACACCTGAGGCGGTCTGGGCATCGGGGAAGGCGGCGATGGTCATGTGCGCGAAGGAGGACGCGTAAATCAGAAGCTGGATGGCGTACAGCATGACCAAGACCTGGCGAACGGAGCCCTGAATGCCGATGATGGGGTAGTAGAAGCAAGCCCAGATGAGGATACCCGTGACGATTTGGTAGGGGATTTCGACAATGATGTTGGCGAACATGAAAGCCTTCCAGGAGTAAGCCTTGCTGGGGCGTTCACGAACCTCGTAGAGGGCACGCTGTGTGACGAAGTGAGGCTGGATCTGCTGGACAATGGTGGAGAAGATGGTGATGACCATGAAGACAGCGAAGACAACGTTTTGCATGCCGGCCATTGTGCCATCGGCCTTCCAGAAGGAGAAACCGATGAAGAGACCTGCGCAAATACCGAGGAAGAACTTGGCGAAGACATAGTTGGGCATGCGCCAGTACTGCTGGAAGACACGACCGGTGACCTCCATCAGCTGAGTGCTGAAGGGCATGGCGAACTCAGAGTGGGCACCAGCATCTTCGCTTCCTGCGACCTCCTCGTGCTGCTTCTCGAGGTGGATTCTCTCGATCTCAGCTTCGACAACACGGCGTTCGCTGCTAGACTTCCAGACGCTGTGCCAGTCTTCACCCCTGGAGTTGGTACCGTTGTTGACAATCTCGAGCATGTACTCAGCGGGGTTCTCCTCATCGCCACATCTGCGAGCACAGTTGCCCTCGAAGTAGTTGAGAAGGGTGCGGGAGTTGTCGCCGATATCGCCAAAGTAGACGGTCTTACCGCCGCGAGCGAGGAAGAGAAGGCGGTCGAACTGCTGGAAGAGGATAGCGCTGGGCTGATGGACGGTGCAGAGAACAGCTTGGCCGGAATCAGCCAGCTTGCGGAGGAAAGCGCAAATGGCCCAGGAGCTCTGGGAGTCGAGACCACTGGTAGGCTCATCAAGGAAGAGAAGAAGCTTGGGCTTGGCTGCCAATTCGACGCCGATGGTAAGAAGCTTGCGCTGTTCGACGTTCAAGCCCTCGCCGGGTACACCAACGACAGCATCGGCAAAGTCCCGCATGTTGAGCATATCGATAACCTCCTCGACGAAAGCGAACTTCTCTTCCTTGGACACAGTCTTGGGCTGGCGGAGCATGGCGCTGAAGCGCAAGCTCTCGCGGACGGTAGCGGTAGCCAAATGAAGATCTGAATAAGGTCAGTTGAGTGAATAGATACTGCCAGGAAAGAGAAGTTGCTTACCCTGCTGCTGAACGTAGCCAGTCTTGCGTTGGAAACTGGCGTCAAGAGGCTTGCCGTTGACGAACATGTCGCCAGTGATGACACCCATGGTAGTTCGCTGAGCCAAGACATCGAGAAGAGTCGTCTTTCCGGCGCCGGAGACACCCATAAGGGCAGTGAGGGTTCCAGGCTTCACCCAGCCATCGACGTGGTCAAGCAGACGGCGAGGCTCACCCTTGATCTCAATATCGTAGACAATGTCTTTCCAAGTGAAGATATCCTTCTGGGGCGGGATAGAGTTAACGTTAGGCTCAGCCTCCTGATCCTTGACGGCCATCTCCTCGTTGGTGACGCTGCGGTTGAAGCCATCCTGAAGATGAGCAGGGACACGGCCGCGCTGGAAGACAAGGACCTCAGCGGCGCTGGTAGTGGAGGAGTTGAGCTCGGTAGCGACGAAGTAGAGGATCATGAAGAACAAGAGGAAAGCCAGGAGGATGCCGAAGTTGCGCCAGACGTGAGAGTAGTAGTACTGGTAGTTGGTCTCGATGAAAGCATCACCACTGACAGTGCGCTGACCAGCGACAGAACCGACAGCTGAGCAGATCCAAGAGTCGCCGATCAGGGGCGTGTACGCCGGAATGATCTCAGAGCAGACGAACTCGCGACCGTGGAACTCGTTGGCGATAAGGATCTCGAAGGCGTAGAAAATGGGGTTAATGAAGCGGATCCAACCGAACCAGTCAACCATCTGGGGAACTCTGATGACGAAGCCAGTGTAGATGACAAGCGCCAAGACGAGCACACCAGCCAACATCATAGCCTGAGAGATGGTCTTGGTGATAGCTGCCATGGTTCTGAAGACGGCGCTCATGACGAAGGTGGAGATGTAGGTGATCAGGAAGTACAGGAAGAATTGACCGGGTTCCCGACGTAGACCAGCGAGGAAGTACAGGATGAGGTTGAAACAGGTTGCCGTGACGAACTTGATCGGGATATCTGCGACAATACCGGCAATGGCTTCGGCTGATGGATGGTAGAAGGCGTAAGAGGCATGTTTTTCGACGATTGGCCGCTGATCGTATAAACTGTTGATTTCAGAGATGGCAGTGAGAGCGTTCATGAGAATAGCCTGAAACAGGACTGAACCCTTGGAGTAGAAACCGGAAGTAGCGTCAGGAGTGCCGTAGAAGACCGAACCAATGATGAGAGCCAAGATGATGTTGAGAATAGCCGCTGTAGCTGTTGCGGAGATGTCGTTCCACATCCGCTGGTAAGCGCGCTTCGTAGTAAGTCGCACTTGCATCGCCAAGCTGATGAGGTAGGGAGACTTGGGGCGAACGTGCTTCGCCTGCCTGTCGTTCTTCTGCTGGCGAAGCTCAGTAAGAGCATGGCCGTTGGGGTCAATCGGGTTCTCGTCAGTGTGCTGCTCAATCTCCTGGCGGAGAGCTTGGTACTCGGGAGATGCGCGCCAGTATGCCTCGAAGTCCTCGGGAGTTCTGGGGACCTGGCTCTCCATTCCCGGACGAGCCTTGCGCTCGATGGGGTTTGTGACCGAGGTCAAGAAGTCTCCCGTGGTCTGGCGCTGGGGGCAATCCCAACCCATGCGCTCAAAGTAAGACTTGGCAGCGGCAGCAGGGCCAAAGAAGATCTGGCGACCCTCGTAAAGGACGACAGCCTTGTCGAAGAGGTCATAGATGCCCTGACTGGCCTGGTAGATGGCAACAGCGTTGGCACTGCCGGTGAAGTCGGAGGCAAGGCGCAGCGACTGAACGAACTTCAGAGCGGTCGCGGAATCCAAGCCGCGAGTGCTGTTATCCCAAGCACACATAGGAGAGCCAGCAAGCATCATCTCAGCGATGGAGACACGCTTTCTTTCACCACCGGACACACCTGTGAAGAGTTAGTCGATTTTATCTCTCAAAGTTATGAAAGGTTTGAATCACTTACCACGGACGAAGTCATTTCCGACCTTTGTGTTGTAGGTGTGGCTTAGACCGCAGACGGCCATGACCACCTGGGCTCCCCTCTTGTGAGCTTCATCGCGACTCAGGCCCATGGGTCTGTTGGATGGTGTGCGGACGGCGCCGGCGAACTCGAGTGTTTGACCGACGGTAAGATGGGGAAAATGCTTGTCAACCTGGTTTGAATGTTGTTAGTTATAATCAAACAAAGTGTTGGTGCATGAAAACGAACCTCTTGGTTGTAAACGGTTTCTCCCTTGAACTCCTTCATCATCTTCTTTTGCGGAATGCCGTTGTAGTGGATGACAGACTCATCTCCAATACTCAGACCCTGGAGTTCACCAGTCATCGTCTTCAGGAGAGTACTGCATCCAGAACCAGGGCGACCAAGAACGATCAAAAGCTCACCGCTCTTGAGCAGGCCATCGAAGCTGTTGAGGATTCTCTTGGGCTCCTTCTTTCCGAAACTAATGTGCTCGCCGATTCTGAGAGGTGCTTGGAGCAAGTCGCCAACGGTCTGTTGCAGCTGCAAAGCAGCGCCGGTACCAGACACATTGAGGTCCTTGTAGGCGACACCAGCCTGCTTGAGAGTGATGCCCTCGTTCTGCATGGCTCGCATGAAGGCCTGAAGCCATTTTGAAAGATCGAATGACTTGCTTGAAGGGTCCAAGGCGGGATCATCTTGGCCGTAAGAGATGTGTGTCGAAAGGGGACGGCCGTTGCTCGCCAAACTTTGATGCCGTGAAAGGTTTGTTGCGATTCTCTGAAGTTCCCTCCTGTCCTCCTCGTCGATCATCATCGTGTCGCGGTGGGTATCTCTCGTAGGGCTGGACACGTCTCCATATTCTTCGTCGGATGAATAGCCATTCTTTCCCGTGTTGATGGGAGCAAAGCCACCGGTGGGCTGCTCGGATGAGGTTCGTTGTTCTCCGTGTATCGTGACTGAAGAGGTAGTTGTACCGTAGCTACCCCTTGTTGCTGTTCTGTCCTCCATGGTTGTAGATGTGTTGACCAGGGGCGAAGCTCAGATGAGCTGAAATTAAGGTTGTTGATATTAGTCGCAGACACAATGTGTTGTTGATGATGAGATGCTGTTAAAGTATTTTACAGTGTTTAAGATGCTCACAGACACTTTAGAATATTCGATAGAGATTGAAAACGGAATTGGGAAATATGGGTTTCGGATGACTTTATTATATCAAGACCCATGGTGGAAGCAGATTTACGGTATACGCATGCGGACATGGCCAACTCCCGGGGCCACCGAGCTAGAGCCGTGATCCTGCCAAGCCAACTGGGCTCTGAGTTTGTTGTGACTCTAGAGACGGCCGAGACCAATTGTGCGGAGTTCGCAGTGCTCCCGCCTACCGGCCGGCCTGTGGCTATGAGGTCACCCCTTACTAGACAAGAAGGCATTCTCCCGGGTGAGTACTCTAACCCCGAAGTCTGGTGCATAAGATATGTAAGCTAGGGGAGAGAAAGATTGTTCCTAGCGCACTGCATGCGTGCTGGCTTTCCGAGTTCCCACCAGCATGGATGGCGGACTGGGCGGGCTGTTGTCTGTCACCACAGTCCGTCCCCGACTCGGGGACTTGGAGTGACCCGAGAGGCTCGACAACTCTTCAAACTCGGGCGCAAGAGCCACGCTGCGGCCCTAGAGACGAGTCAGTATTGGGCTTTGCTAAGCTTGCTAAGCCGTTTACGGTCAAAAAATGGGCTAAGTGCAGTCGAGGCACCCTGCTGTTTTCCGATTGCATCATGGTGGCTAATTCTGTAGCGTAGGCCCACCCGTACATCTCTGCGTTGCTCGTAAATCTGGCGTCACATTGGGATGGGGCATCCGGTAGACATACGGGAGATTTACGCTGCGCAGGGCTGCGGCTGCTCATAGCGCACCGAATGAAGCTTACGCAGTAACGCGGTACGGATACTCACCACACCAATGGAGCTCCCGTCCCCGAGGCACCGACAAATGTCAGCCAGTGGGGATATTGTGTCGGAGTTTGTAGACTGTGGAGACAGCAAATTTCCCCCTTACTTCCAGAAGATGCTTATCATTTCTCTCTCTATGATGCGGGGTCTAGGTTTTCACAACCCAAGGTAATAGTTGTACAACTTGACTTGAGCAGCGAGGTAGATTTCTCAGTCGAGCTAAACAAAACTGCGAGTCCGTCTCCCCCAATGGACGTCACTTTGCAGCTGCCGAAGTTTGGCGCATTAGGCTCAGATGTTAGACCCATCGATGTGAGATTCACGTTCAGATGGAACTACGGATATCGACTAGCGAAAGGAGGCATTATTTAGTATCATTGAGTGTTTCCACATGTGGTGAACGAAACATTCATAATTCTCAACTGTTGTGATTCACCCCCTTTTTGATCCTTTCCCACATTCTCGGGTCTCGGGGTCCTGCAATCGGCGGAAATATCAGACCGCTGAGTCAGGCCTTGCATTGCAGGTCGACTCGCAGCCAGCGCGCTGTGCGACGCAGATCGTCCCTCCCGAGCGACCGAGACATTCCTAGAAAGCTCCCCGCCGCATAAGCTTCGACTAGAGCGGAAGTCCAGAACCCCTTTCTGCAGCGGCGACGTGGTTTCTTCTTCATACTTCGGTAAGCATTAAGATGGCATCTCTTGGCAAGAAAAGTCCGCTGCCAAGTAGAGTTTCCGCTGCGTCACTCGAAACTCTGTTGCCCATCTCGCAAAGCGAGAAGCTTCTGCTGTGGAGGAACGGGGAGAGTTACTCATCGTCCCGTTACCCCGCTGCCCCGGTAGTTCCCTCAATTCGCTTTTCTCGGTTTCCTATTTACTCCTTTTTGACACCCACTTTGCCGATCTTTCTAAGACCCCAAACTGTCACCAACAAGGTTGCACCGTACAGCGCGAAGCAGTACCAGAACGACGCCCGGTAACCCTCCAACAACGCCATCGGGCCCTCCTTGTTTGCGAAGTTCGACCGGGCGGTCACGGCACTCGCTATGGCGCCCGATGAAGCCAGCCCTACGCTTTTGCCGATTTGGGCAATGGCGTTATATACACCTTCGGCCACGGCCTGCTTCTTCGCCGGAAACAGCGATGTGATCAGCAGATTAGAGATTGTGAACAACGTGTCAGCGCCAATAGCCTTCATAAACATTGCCCAGAAGATGCAGATCCAATAGGACCACGCGGGGTCGGAGATCGCCATCAATAGCGGCGACAAACACGCCAGGGCGACGGCGATGAGGATCGATAGGTCTGCCCGGACGCGGTGTACCACGAAACCGGCGACGATGTTGGCCAGGACTCCGCCAACGGGGGCCGGCAGGAAGCGCACCGACGTGTCGATTGCGGAGAGTCGCTGGACATACTGGAAGTAAAAGGAGCTGAGCTGCTCGGTCGCGTTGAAGGCGCCACATACCATGAAGACGCTGGTGCAGATGCAGGTGAAGCTGCGGTTCTTCCAGAGCGAGTTTGGAATAATGGCTGGTTTGCCCAGGCGCTCCTGTCTCTCGACCCAAGCAACGAATGCGCCTATCAGCACACCAGAGATGGCGAGCAGAGCGATGTTTTCTGGTTTCTTAATGTCCCGGGTGCTGTCGGTGATCGCACTGTCATTGTCACGTTAGCTATGTCTCGCTCGCTCTCAAGTAATAGTGGGCGCATCTCGGACTCACGCAAGCACATAAGAGACCATTGAGAGGAAGGCACTGGCCAGGAATGCTCCAACTCAGTCTACCTCGGTCCTGAACCGGTGCCAAGTGACCGGATCTCTCTTGCCGATGCTGGGCAGCCACTTCAGCGCAATCAGGAAGATGACTGTGTTGATGATTGCAGCAATGTGGAATCCCCATCTCCAACCAATCGTGTCTGTGAACACACCACCAACACTGAGGCCAACAGAGAACCCAATAGGTTGACCTCCGCCCATGGACGCAAAGGCAATGTTCCTTCTCTTGCCTGTGGGGAACGCGTGCGTGATGATACTTACGGCAGAGGGGAGACACATTGAGATGGCAATTCCGGCAAAAGCACGAAACATGATGAGCTGGATTCCCGTGTTTGCCAACCCACAGGCAAGAGTGAAAACTGATTGCAAAAAACATCCCATGAGGTAGAGGGTTCGAGCACCGTAGAGGTCGGCCATGGCACCTGACAGCAGGAGTGTGCATCCACAGGTCAGGGCGTAGACAGAAGCAGGCCTTGTTGTCATTAGACTAGATGTACAGCCACATGGGACTTTGAGCACTGATTCCTACCACAATAGAAGATTGCCATCAAGCTTAACATCTCGAGCCATAGCTGGAATGCAAACAGTGACTATGCCGGCCAGAAGGGAGCTAATGCCTGTAATACAGGTCACTGATGAGATGACAACCAGGGTTTTACCCTTCGAAAGGTCGCCATGTTGACCAGGGTCAGGAACAACAGTAGTCTGGTTCGACGACTGCGATATTATTGACGTAGAAGCCGAGAGTTGCGCCAGCGGTATTGCCGTTGCGTTGACCAGCTTCATTGTGGTTGTGGTAGACATCGTGAGTTTTTAGTTTGGTGGTTGATGGCTGAGGAGTTGAAACACCAAGCAAGCGGACCGCATCCTTCACTTATTCACTCGTGGACTGGACATAACAGCGGGGATACTGTCAACTCGGAGGGAGTACAGGGCGCAGAAGACGCGATTTCATTATTCATTGCGCAAATTTTTGACCAATCTGCCCGATCTCGGCCGAAGTGGACGGACCACCGAGTTGGCCCATTTGGGGGGGTTGACATTGACGCCGTTGGAGGTTTGCTGAGTCGCAATGACTAATGGCCGCAGTCGAAATAACCATCAAGTTGTATTGGCATTTCTGTTGGTGTTTACGGATTAATAGAGCGTAGAGATACCCGAGTCTTGCTCGGAATGCAGCCATTTCAAAGACAGTCAACTCGGTTTAGGAGTCTATTAGGTGTAACTAGAATAGCATCGCCTGCAACAACGAACGCCACTGTGTTGTTAAACTACTGAAGAGAAGAACAACCCAGCCCTGATGGCCATTCACCATGAATCTAGCTCCAGAAGGACTACTAAACACCAGTTTTGAGTCTTGCCAGCTTTCCCTAGTACACTTTCCCACGATCGGAGATTCTCACGAACATGTCAACATTCGAAGACTTAAACTCAAAATTTCGGATGAGCTGATGAAACCCCAAAGTTAGCATCAGCAGCTCCATTGTGTTGTTGATTCTTAATAAATTGCTCACCTGGACAAAGATCTTGTTCATTTCCAAGAACGCAACAGACTTGCCTGTGCACCGCCATCGGCCAGCGCCAAACACAAGCTCAGTCTGTGACTTCCACGACTTTCCCGTCTCCGCGTCAGCTTCTAGCCAGCGCTCAGGCCGGAACACCTCAGCATCTTGACCGAAGAGTCTCTTATCGTGGGTCGTTGTTGTTGTTGTTCTATTTAACGCCATGGCGGCAAGGGCGCAGCCGCCCTTGCGGCAGACCTCCCGGAGGGTATGTGGCGTGAAGGGTCGCAGGCTCTAGCTATATACTATATAGTACACGCCGTATCCTGACGTCCTCCAAATCTTGCTCGTGAGCTACTATGTGTTCTATCCATCCCTAGTTCCCACTGGTGCCCTAGTTCCGTTATAACCATCTGGTTTCTTAATATTATCGTGGGTCACCGACACTACATCGTGACCGATTCTCGTGCCTGCAGGTAACGCCATTCCATTATAGATGTCGCCCTCAGGCCCGACCTGTTTCATCACCAAGCCTGGAAACGGTGGCCTCACACGGAGGGACTCGTATATGACCGCCTGTTTTGACCATGATTAGTAAAAAGCGTTAAATTGGATTGAGCAGAGCCGCCGTCTATCCTCTTTGCTAACTTACTTGAAGATAAGTCAACCTACCCACTTTTCGCCATCCCCCCCTTTTCGCCACCCCAATCAACATGGTCTCAAAACATCACCACCAACTTCCAGTCAATTAATTAACTACCTTCCACTGCCACTACAATACAGTCACTGCCCTCACTAAGTAATTCGATCCTTGCGAGTCGACTAGGACTAGCGAGACGGTCGCCTACGTCCTCCTGAGCTCTCTTTATATCCCTAATGTTCGCGAACTTGGTATTAGGATCTATTTGGACGGTTCTCTTCCTCCTTGGAGCCATGCGATCAATTCGGGCCTAGAGCTAACGGTTTCTATACTCTGATGTGGCCAATAGGTATTCCTTCTCGCCAAAGCTCTTTTTTATCTTTCTAAATAGTAGTCGTCGAGTGTTGAGGTCTGGACTGAGCTCTGTGAATAACCTCAAGTGCTGGCTAAGCTCACTGGCCTGCCTAGGAGTTGACCAGTCAACAACAGACGTCGCTGATACCCAGTCAACGGGTTCCATGGACTTGCCAGTCACTGCCTGCCCCTCTGCAGTGTTTTTCAATGGAGTGGCAGGGCTGGGGAGCATCAGTGGGCTCAGCAGAGGGTGGCTCATATTAACTGGCCATAGTCCAGTTGCCTTCCACCCACTTCGTATATTAGACAACGTCAGACTAGCCAAACGAGCTTTCTGGTAACAGTCCAATAAGTGCCGCTTTCCAGCGATAGTAGAATTGTCTACTATTTCGTGCTTTCTGAGCTCCTTCCTATAAGTAGACTTCACAGGTCCAAACACTGCCGGATCCAGGGGCTGGAGGATATGGGAGGTATGTGGAGGCAAGAATAATAAGTAGACGTTGTTGATATAGCACTCCCACATGAATTCTGTCGTCGTATGACTCCCATGCCCATCCATAATCAATAATCGAGGCTCCTTCACCCCACCAGCCCTCCTAGGGCCAGGGGGCTCAGTCTGTGGCAAAAACACCTCCCTCAACCACTCGAGGGCAGTGTCGTCTGTCGTCCACCCATTGTCTGTTGCTGTGAACTTCCAACCGTCGAATGGGTTAAGTTAAAGGGGGAACCACTGCTGTTGGACCGACTTTCCCTTGAATATGACCAGTGGTTTGATAGATCTGGCATCAGCAGAGATACACTCGATAATCGACACCCAAGCACGCGAACCAGGCTCCTTTTTCCGCACTGCAGTGGCCTCTGCCTTGCCCAAGACCAACCCATTAGCTCCCTTGCCCTCAAGGATGCCAGTCTCATCCATGTTGTACCTGTTGGACTGTTTGATCTTCTTGATCTCTGGGATGTCGAGCAAACGGAACCAGGGCCTGATGTCAAGTTGGGATGTTGACGCAGGGTGGAAGCTCTCAGAGGCCAACTGCAGTTAGGGGTAGAATGATGAATTACTGAAATCTACTCCTCCCTCGACGTGTACTCCCTGCGCTGTATATATATCTGAGCTGCTCCTTTGTCGCTTGGACTCCTTACTACCTCTGACTAGCCCCTATCCGGGAGGGCTCTGACACCTGATTACCTCAGTAGTTGCTCCATTAACACGTCTAGAATCAATAGTTCGGCTCTTCTGGACCTTAACTGAGGGATTCCTTCGCAGGAAGGCTTGGGTCCATCGCTTGCTAACAGGCTTACGGTCACCCTAAGCTCTCAGAACTCGCTCAGCGAATTCCCTGACTTGTTCATGTGTAGGAGAGACCCCTAGAGTGTGTTGAATACGAATCCACTCTGCCAGTCGGTCTTCCTGCCATGGATTTAGTTTCTGAAGCTCGGAAAATACGGTAAGTCTGCTCTGATGCCCCTTGAGTCGACTTCGTAGTGTTGATCGTGGTACAGCCCAGTCAATCGAGGTCCTATTAATAGGGGTACCGTTCAAGATGGCATCAAGTGCTTACTGCACTTAAAATTCGGTATACGAGACCATTACATATCGACAAATAAGTGTGCCAAAAAGGAGTGTGTTTAGACGAAAATTGCAATTGTTGTGGTTGTTTGAACAATGGGGGTAGGATAATAATGAGGAGGCTGGGAGGCATTTTTGGGGTGGCGAAAAGTGGGTAGGTTGACTTATGGCAGTTGCTGGGCTTCTTGATATGTGATGGGATCTGATATTCTTCCTTCGAGCATGGCGTCCTCAATCTCTTTCACAAGAGACTTATACACAGAGATATTTGAAAGGACATAGTGCATTGTCCATTTGATGGCCTTTGCTGCTGTGTCAGAGCCAGCGACCATTGGAAACATTATCTCGGACTGCGCTGAGCGCTGATCAAGACCGCGACGTATGAATGATCCCTATCGAGTTCCCGTTAGCGGAAGGCTGAAGAACTTTGTGACCTTATCGTGATAGCTAATAAGCTACGAGTAAGTCAGGCTCATCTTTCCCATCAGGACCAAATCGGGCGGCAATGTGCTCTTTGGCAAGTCTGTTGACCTTAGTTTTGTGTCCGGACAGAGGCGACAAAATGGAATATACATAGCGGCTGCAGAAAGACTTACCCCACGATCTTTCCAAAGCCATTCTTGTCCGTCGGTTTCGGGCCAAGCAGCCGTAGAGAAAGGTCTGAGGTGAAAATTCGTTGAAGAGGCGGAATATCAGTGAAGAATTGTAAGACATCTATGGCAAGATTCGACATAGCAACCAGTCCAAAGACGTCCGAGTCTTTCCGAAGAAGCCCAAGGGGTTGTCCAAAGGACATCCTCGAGCGAGCGTCCATGGCATAGTAGTGCGCGAGTCGGCCGAAGTCTACAGGCGTTTGCTCCGAGAGTCTTGGAGTATCTGCATCTCCTGGCCCCTGCGGGTGATGCTTGGTGGCGTAGCTCTTTCTAATCAAGCTTACCAAGTCTGCTATTCCAGAGTCGATGCTAGCGTCCAACCCAGCAATGTCCTTACCAAGGTACCCGGGTTGCAACTTTGTCTTCAGGGCATGATGAACAGACTTATCGAGCACGCTGCCCATCATGTCGTGGTATGGGTCTAGCCGTGTGGCTTTGTACCAACTGCTTCGTCCATACATCGACTTGGCCGCCGACATACGTCTGTTGGTATCACAGGCGTGATACATTTCCTCATGAGGGTGTATCTTCGGCAACAATCACGTCGATGTCCGTGATAATTGCTGTTGTTGTTCTTGTTACTTCCTATTTTACATTGTGGGCAGGGGTCGGTCGAAGTAGGTGGTGACGGCCTGGGTGGTTGCCCCACCTTAACCGGCCGTGGTGACTAAGCCAGTTGTCCCACTTCGCCCAGGGCAGGCGCCAGCCAGCCCACGATACCTGCCCATTGCTCCTTATCAGCCTTGCCGTTCCGACAACGTCTTATGAGTTCTGCGTCGGACGTGATCAGGTCGTTGGGGCCTATGCGGACAAGCTCGCCATATTTTGTCGACAGTTTAAAGTACTCATGGTACCCATGAGAGAGAGCCACGAGTACGGATCCGAAACATTGTCCAGTAAGATAGGGAAGCAATAAAAGGGCCAGGGATTTGCGATAAACGGGCCCATGATCTCAATGTCGTAGTGAGTAAGTACACCACAACTATGAGACCCAGAAATTGGGCAAGAGGCGTCCAGGGCAACGCAACTGCGGACTGGTACAGTAGAGAAGGCGTTTTTTTCCGTGTCAGAGGACAGCTTGGAATTCGAAGTCAACAGGCTTTATGCCAGGGATTGCAGAGTTTAGGCATCTCTTTTGAAGTCTCTTTAGAGGACACAGAAAAATCAATATTTTAAGTCCGTTTTGGTACCCCTTGTAAGTCTGTACCCATAAGAATATTGAAGGAGTGGGTATCATGATCGTCCGGGGGCTAGACCAGCTTACGCCGAGCTAGCGTGCTGCGTCGCTGACCGTCAGCTCGCACAGAGAACCTATGATAAGAGGAGCTGAAGACTATAAGTGTGATGAGATCACGGCTTCTTGTGGGAGAACGGCAACCCTCGGCCCTTTTACAGGTTTTTGCCGATGTGCTCAAGTCAACGAAAAGGTATTACGATCCCGTCGTTGCCAACTTGATCGTTCTCTCTGCTCTAGCCTTTGTCAACTCAAACGCCATTGAGATTCATCACCAGTACCAGACAATCGTCTTGTCAAAAGAGACAGTCAGCTGGCCCTACTACTTTCGAGACAAAGAGGGCCTTCCAGAAGTGTACACCTACTTCTGCTTCTACAAGGAGATGTGCCCAGATATTGCATGCTTCCTGTCAGCTGCGCCCGAAATGGGCAAGTTTATCAACTTGACCAATGACATACTGTCGTAAGTACTCGGATCTAGCTTCAAGTTACTACGTGTAAGTCTTAGGCCTTTAACATGTGGCCTGTAGGTCTTACAAAGAGGAAAAGGCAGGTGAAGTCAGGAACTACATTCACAAACAAGCTTTAAGCTTAAACCAAAGTCCCTTGTCTATACTAGAATCCGTCATTCTGGAAACTGTGGTTGCGTACAACCGGTCCCGGGCAATTCTGAACAACAGCCATCCGTATGAGGGCATATGGCACGCCTACGCCATGGGTTGTGTTGGAACAGCAAAGGCTGATAAGGAGTAATAGGCAGGTACCATGGGCTGGCTGGCACCTGCCCTGGGCGAAGTGGGACAACTGGCTTAGTCATCACGGCCGGATAAAGGTGGGGCAACCACCCAGGCCGTCACCACCTACTTCGACCGACTCTTGCCTACAATGTAAGATAGAACAAGAAGAAGAAGAAGCAATAGGATCACCAACAGACGAGTGATAATTGCTACCACTATTTGTCGTATACGACCCCGTGGAACCAACAGGTTGTGTCGCTATGCACTTGAACAACCGCCGCTACTACCTTTCTGAGATAGTTCTGTAGACTTCTCCATCACCCAATAGACAGTCTTGGTACTGAAGAAACGACGTCAAGAAGAGAACCACAAATCCTGTCGGGATGTGCCCCACGAATGACATTCAAAAAGAACTTTGTACACTTGAGTCTCGGCTAGAACGAGGTACTAAACCCCGGCCGCCGTTGTCCAGTAGGGTTTAACACCAGCTTAACTTACGGAAGTTCGGCTCTTATAGGATCCCGATCGAAGCCGCCCCGCGCCCCTGCAGCCCGCTATCCATGTCGAGACCGGAACCGAAAGCGGTGCCTGCGTCGGGTCGCAATCGGGTTCCTCGCCTACTAACCGAACGACAGATAACGTCGCAACAAGACGTTATGTTGGTTCATCCGCTATTGTTATCGAGGGCGCCTGTCTTGGCACACTTGCGCGATACGTGAATTGACTTTTGAAAGCTTGGTAGTCGACGGTCCCAAGGGAGACGATGACGTCTGAAGAGATCTTCTCGGGTTCTCTGCTGAGCACCTTGATGCATGGAGTGATGAGATGAAGTTGCGATGCGACCAACGTTCTAGAATTGACGGGCGAGGCTTGGCGTGCCATGTGATTAATGTATGCAACGTCCACACACACTATGATATGCGTCCACTTTCGGAACCTCATATCTGGACCATGGCAAATCAACTCCTCCCACCACTGTAGACTTGCCGAGGGCTGGTCCGACCCGTTCCCGGTTCCAAACTAGTTGACCTCAGGGCATTGGCTCGTTGTTCCTCGTTATACTGGTTCCTTAAGGGAGAAAAGTCTGACGCGGAAATCGAATATCCCAAAAGCCACGAAATCCTACGAGCCTCTGGATTAAAGCGTGTGTGGCGGTAGGCTTGGGTGTGAAGACTGGCCGCAGTTGCGGAATCATGTCGATAGACCAGAGTCTCTCTCAGTCGACTTCTATGAAGAGATGGTTTGAATTGAGTAGTTTTTGGTGGCGAAATTTAACACCGTGGACCCCTCGGACCTGGTCTATCCCTTGGGGGATACTCTTCCAAGAGGATACATGCGCCAGTCCCAATGCCGCAAATATTTGTACACTATTACACGTCTTTATACACTCTCTCAACTCCATGCAGCTTACAGCATCTCGGCAAAGCGAAGAACGCAAGCGGCCCAGGCCCTCAAGCCAACCCGACGCCTCTCAGAGCCCTCATCTTGACGCCCTCCCAGCTGTTCAGCTTCGGCCTCACGTCCAAGTAAAAGCTGGGCTTGCCGCGGGCGTCGGGGCGTCCGGCGTAAAAGTCAATGACGTATTCGACCTGCACGCCGCAGCGGTCGACGACCCAGTCGTGGCGGTCAAAGGGCGGGGTGTAGCCCAGCAGGGTATTCACGCGCGCCTTGGGGGACATGTTTGTGCTGAGGCCGAGGAAGGAGTGGAGTTTGGGGCCGTCGCAGCTGTTGGCTTGTGTTAGCTTTCTTGTGCATTTGTATGGTAGATGGATGGATGACTGGATCGAATCCAGAACAACGGGAAGTTAGGGGGACCTACGCTGTGCCTTCGAGGTAAGGCGCCTCCCATTCTTTAATCTCCTTCCACGCCCTCTCGTTGACGGCATTGTGGATCGGCACCACTGTCGCCATATCCTGTGCGCGGGTATCGTGGCCCTTGCGCTTCATCGCGTCAAAGAACATCTTTTGGGAAGGGTAGATCCAGTTTCCCGTCGCCTCGTCCGAGCCCGTCTCCTGTTCGTGGTTGGATGGGCGACTGTTCCCAGGGTACGCTGAGGTTGCTGTCCGGGGGATCGTCGAGACTTCGCGGTCGGTGTCGAGGCCTGATTTGACGGCTGATGCGGAGGGTGGGATGTTCGGCATGTTTTTTTGTGTGGGTGCTGGGGAGGAGGTGAAGGGGATGTAGGACTTTAGGGACTGTGTCCATGATTGCGAGAGCTGTGGTGATGATGGCGCGGCCGCGAGTGTTTGGTGGGGGTTTGGAGGTAGGTCGGCGGGGTATGGTGGGTGAGGATTTGACGAGGCGTTCGCGGCGGAGGCGGCGGAGGCGGCGCGGGCTTGTTCGAGCCAGGCTTCGCGGGATTTGTGGTCTACGGGACAGACTTCGGCGGCGGCGTCGGCGGGGCCGGAGGTAGGTTGTGTCGCGGAGGCGTTTGTGGCCGTTGAGGGCGGCGGGGCCGAGGAAGAGGAGAAGGGCGTCAGAGATAGCAGGGACTGCGTCCAGGATGAAGACTCTGTGTGCTGCGACTGTGGTGATCCCGCCTGGGTTGGAGGTATCGGGTGCGGCGGGTGAGGAGGATGCGCTGAGTCCGGGTTCGCGGCGCGGGCGTGCTGGAGCCAGGCTTCGCGGGCCTTGTGGTCGACGGGGCACGTCTCGGGTGCCGCGCCGTTGCTGGAGTCTGACATTGTGTGGTGAGGGTGGTCTTCGTAGTCGATTGCGACGGAGGAGGATATGGTAGCTGAGGGTTGGAAGCGGGTTAGGAAAACGAGGTCTACGAGATCGGCGTTCATTTTGGAGATTCGATGTGTGGTTGAGTAGAGATTGTAAGGTTCATACCCGTCAGAGATATCCAGGAATCAAAATCCTCCAGGTCAAGGGATCCGACTCTTTTGAACCCCTCGATGGGTTTGGCGGCGTGACGGGTAACCAAATGCGGGAGGGGGCCTAGATCCAGAACCCGGGGATAGGGTTGCACTGGTGTTTCTTTCTTTGTTTGTCTAGATGTTGGGGCGTCGTAGTCGGGAGGGGTCTTGCGACGGGAATCGCATTGGATCTTTGCGTTGGCGCAGTGTAGGGAGAGGGCGCGTGGGTTTCGTTGGTTCTTGGCTGGTTTCGTGATGGGGGTTGATTCACGTTTCCGCGACGAACGGGATGCAACAACTTTTTTGGTGGAGCTTTCTCTTGTGTTCTTCCATGCGCATCTGTTAATTTTTATTTTGGGATGATGTGATTGACGCCTTTTGATTGGGCAGTTTGTTTGATGGATATGCCTGGCGGATGCTTCCGATGACGCCGGGATGGCCAAGGTCCACGGGAAAGCTCTGGCAGATTGATGTGTCAGCGGAATCCCGAACTGCTGGATCCTATGATCCGAATGTCCCACCAACAGCTGTGGCTCAAGCTATCGATGTGTGGCTGGTGCTTCCACCTGGATCAGTCGAGGATTAATAATATTGGCGATGCTATTTCACCTCACTTGGAGGGGCTTTAGTGCTTACTGCCACGTGATATTAGATACCTCACTGCTTGTTGACTTGGGATCGCATTGGTACCTATTTGGACAACTGTCTGACTTTGGACAGAGTAACAGAACTTCCACAGGTCGCATCACACCTCAAAGCTTCCTATAGTTAAACGCCTTGCGTAAAGCCCAGACTCTAGCAAACATGTCTCGACAGTTCAGACTCTCCCATCTATTCCCACTATTCGTTGCCATCGCTCATACTATAGGCGGGATCGTTCCCTTCGTCGCCAAAGACGCTGGACTCCGCTCCTTCGGTCTGCCGGAGAGATTCGCAGAGTCAACTATAGCGCAGTCATGCTTCATCCTCGATGGCGCCCGACTATCTGTGCTAGGGACGGTTCAGCTAATCATGTATCTTCGCGGAGACTATGCGGCAGTGGACATCATCATGGCTCTTCTGGTGTATGTTGGGCTCGTTGATGGGTACGTATGCTGGCGGGAGGGCGAGCTGGGATCAGCTGTGTTTAGAGCTACGTCGGGGATGGTCATTGGGGCATGGGATGGGGTATGTTGGGGTTGACGTCCAAGCTGTGAACACTTGGAAATTACTTATAGACATGGACACGATTTATATGCATTTACCGCGTACGTGTTGGCGAGAATGATCTTCCCTCAAGGATCGACCAGGTTCTAGTGAAGTTTAGTCGTGCATTCGATCCTGTGAGTGATCATCGTCATTTTTTCGACACGCCTGGTGTTTCTTTCATCTGAGCGTCTTGCGTAGACTATAAGAATCTCAGAGCCGAATTAGCCGCGAAGTGGTACTTGATCTCACCAAGATTCATAATATCAATGTACATCTCAACCCGCTCAGGTGCCGTTCTGCACAGACCAGCAACCGACGTCAAGCCTCGGACCCAGGACAATGCAAAATTGGTGGCTGAGGCTCCAAGCTCGGGTGACGTTGGCAAGTCGGCTACTTCGGGAATTGACGGAAGCGGGTAGCTCAAGCCTCAAGGAAACAATCGGATGATTTTTGGGGGTAGAAAAACGTCCAAGCTACCTATGCTTTTGCTGCTCAACTTGGATGCCTAGGTATAATAGCTGCATATTAAAGAAACGAAGCCGACAGCTTTCCCCACGGGCCAAGGGAAATCAAACGTGGCACGATTTCCCCAAACCGCTCCCGGAGCTACGGACGCAGGTGCGCGTTTCTCCAAGCTGCGGGAGAGCCTATCACATGCGGGCTAAGTACGCAGTAAGCCGCGTCTGCTAAGCATTGGTTTGTGAATTCCGAGAGATGGTTACATTTGCTTTAGTTGCATGTGCTTTGCTATTATGTAGAGCAGCTTCACATGGGATTCCTTTCAACGAAGCTCGGCTCGTAGAGCACATGGTCACGAAAAGTCCCCGGAAGAGGTGGTCTCTCCAAGATGTTGAAGTAAACTTGCTTTTATGCACAGGGTCTGTTGGTGTGTGTGACGAGTCTAGACTATCGGTACAGGATTCTGACGTCGACGATTAAGGAAAAGTTGAAGACTAGGTATGGAAAAGGCCAAAGCAAGAGACAGGTCTTTGTCGCCTGTATATGGTTGGGGGGTTGAATGAACCCCAGTAAACTCCCATAGTATCCCAGCAAAGCTCCCGACTTGATGGGCGGGAATCGCTTCCATCGCGATGGATATCACGAAGCCGCCGTGGTAATTCTCCCTGTTAACTTTTCCCTTGCCGTTGGTCACGGGCGTCCGTGACGAATCAATATTGCCGACTGTTCCGTGGCCTGCCGAAGGCCCCAATCCCGGGGGCTTTTTGGTCGACGGACCGGACAGATGGTGATTGTCCACCGTCGCTGTGGTCTCGTCGTTTCGTACACACGTTTGTCGTCGCCTAGTTTTGTGAATCTCACCAACTCTCCCCCGTTCTGTCTCTTCCTCGTCTCCGCCTTCGTCGCTCATTTTTCGTAGTCCAGCCCGCGGATGTCATGATGATGTCTCCCTCAACCCCACCCGACATCGTTCGTAAAGGGAGTGAGATAAAGAGGGCGCGTTCCGTTTTCCGTGCGATGTCACGCTCAGCCGAAGAGGGCAGCGCCGCCGGACTCGACAGCCTCAATCTCAGCCATGTCGAGAGGCTGGCGGCGGAAACGGGCCGGGAGCTCGGAGCGGTCGAAGGCGACGCCAGAGGGAGGAACAACGGAGCCAAGCTGGTGACCGGTAGATCCGCCTACGCCACCGCCGATGGTGCGCTGGAGGGGACCGTGCTGCTGGGCGTGGTCGCGGTAAGAGCTGAAGCTGGTGTGCTTGGGGGAGGCGGAGCCGTTGCCGAAGTGGGCGGGAAGCTTGCCAGTGGGCGAGGCCGGGTGAGGGGCGGGGCTGTGGTCGATGGAAGCTGGTAAAGAGTTTTAGCATTGCGGGAGAGACAGAGACGCGTGAGCAGAGTTTTGACAGAGTTGACGTACAAGGAATGGAGCGGCGGCCGAGGAACTTGATGCTCGGGGTGCGTTCGGCATGGGCGGCAGCCTGACGGAGGACTCTGGTAGCGAACATTTTGAGGGTATATAAAAGAGTCGAGTGGAAAAGGGCTTGAAAAATGCGTTGGAGTGGTGATTCCGAAAGTGTCCGAAGCTCGTTTGTCGGTATGGGTGGTGGTGGTGGACCGAGGTATGTGTAGGAGGGAAAAAGAAGTTTGGTGGTTGAGCTCTCCTCCTCGCCTGTGATGATAAAGCTGGTGGGTGCGGTACGCGCTAACGACGGGTATCAAGGTGGTATAAACTTTTGGGTGCCTGTGGCTTTTTGTGTGTTTTGAGGTAAATGCAATTGGGTGTCTGGCGCGTGGCAGAACTTTATCAGCAGGGGAGGAGAGCGATCTGGTCGGTTTGTTGAAGGAGGGAAGAAATGAAGAGAGGAGGGAAGAGAAAGGCTGGCGGAGGTGTGGAAGGCAGGCACGTCTTATTTCAGCAACCCAAGGTGAATGGTATGGGGAATTTTCTTCACAGGCCGAGAGACACCGCGCCGCCTCCGCCGCCGGCCGTGCCCGCCTGCTTCTGAGGTACTTCACCATGCTGGCGGCGTTTGGCGCTCTCTCCCTCTCTCTTTTTCGTTTTTTCTTTTTTCTTTTTCTTCTCCTCCAAGGTTCCATTCTGTGTTACAACGCTCGGTTGGGGGTTAGCTGTGGGTTCACTGGGTTGGGTGTCGCTGCACGGCCTGCTCACTTCAGCCAGATGGGCGGCTTCGGGAGGAAAGGAGACAGGGAACGGACAGGGAGGCAGGGGATGGCAGGCCGAGCTAGCGGTGCACGCTGCATGGTGCCATGGTGGTAATGGGTGGTGGAGGTGGAGGAGAGGAGCACAAGAGTACAGGATGAGGGCTGCACAGAGGAGGGGAACAGACGATGGAGGGGACAGGGCACCATGAATGATGGATCTTGTTCATGTCTTAGCGCGCCAGCCCCGAAACCCGAGCCTCGGGCAGAGATTCCCGTCAAACAAGTCGTCGAGTTTCCAGAGACTATGAATGTGGTGTCTAGAGTTGAAAGCCCCGAGGAGACTCTCGGTTCGGCTAATGAAGAGTTGACATCGTCTCTCATGACTTGTCACTAGAGTTAAACCGATGGATGCAACATCATCATCCAACATCTTCATATTCATCCACATCGTCTTGCTCTGAACACAAGTTGAATAGGCAAATGGAGCCCCTCTTGGGCTCTTGGGTTCTTGGGCTGTCGGGTTCTCACAACTCGACTCAGTGACATTCGTTTCTAACAGTCGTCCAATGTGCTCCTCCCCCGTTTCAGGCAATCTCCACAACCCCAAGCGTCCTGGCTACATCCCCAAGTTCCAACGTCGGACCGACCACGCCATTCCTAGACCACGTAGTCATTGGACAATGGACGCCGGCCACATTTGGGAACCCCGAACGCGTGGGAATTTCAATGTCCCCGATCTTTCTCACCCTTGTCGTCAGTCCTTGACTTGTTTTCCATTGTCCTAAGATCCTAAATGGTTGACCATGGCCAGTCCAGAGACTCAAGACAGAGACTCAAGACTCCGGAGCCTAGAGTCAACCGTGATTAGATGAACAAATGCCCCTCTTCTTCTTCTTTCCTCCTCCGCTGTTCCGTCGTGTCGGAGTCTAGTAATTACTCTGTAAACTAGTAGGTTTAGTTCGTTCTCCGCTCTGACCGGTGACGGGACCTCAGTGACAGGCCACCGCCGCCGCCCTCAGCCCGCCAGCCAGTCGCCATAATGCGGGACACATTGATTTTACACGCGAATTGCACCTTATCTCTGAGCTCCCGCGTCATGGCACCGGACATCGAACCATCCTTCCCCTCATCCTCCACCCATGCAAAAAGTCTCCATGTCCCCATCGTACAGAGACAATGATAGGGACCACACACACTAGATCCATCAAGAGTCGGATATCCGTATTCAAAAAAAAAAAAAAACACACCGTCTCAGCTTTTTGGGTTGTGTTTGCAATATCGTCTCTTGTGTGGAAAACATCTCTTGGCAGCGGCAACTTTCGCAACCAACTACCTTGCCTTGGATGTTGATGTGACCGGTGTGAATCCCACCCGTCCAACAGACATTGTCACAACGGTAGCATCGCAAACCCAGTCTCTTTCGATCACTGAGATACAATCCGCATTTCGGCATACCACGGTTTACCACCTAGGGCAATAAGCTCTCGAGGGCCGAGACAATTTCGTCCGACCTTTTGTGCGAGCGAAACCGAGCTCCAGTGGTCACCCTTGAACTTCCCCAGACTCTGGCACAGGCCAAAAAATCTGGAGATTAGACTTTTTTTTTTGCTACTCTGCAATGTCTCTCTTTCTCTCCCTAGGCCTCCAGTGTCTTGTCTGCTTCGGACTGTCACTGTGCAGCATGCTACTTGGTACCACCCCCAGGGCTCTCTACCGTGAGTGACAACAACTGCCGCGGCGTTCGGGATTTTTAGCCTAGTGGTAAGGTCTGCCTGGGAGATCAGTGATCACCATCGCGCGGGGAAGAGGAAGGGGGAAGGGATGGTGATGTGATGGCCACCTATTGGCAGACTGGCAGTATTATCAATCAACTGAAAATGCCGGGGAACGGTTCGCGAGACCAATGCCACACCCGGGGGACCCGGCGATACGCGATGCTTGGGGGAACTGGACGAGCAAAACCAAGAAAGACAAATGTTCCTGAGCAAGGAGTAATCCCTTAGCCTGTCCCTCCTTCTCCTCCAAGCTTCCCGATCCCGGTCCATCCACACTCACGAAACCTCTTCAAGCCCAAAAGAGACAGGATTCACAGGGACGGAGATGGGCGCGCTGCATCGAACAAGATTCTGCGGGCGACCGGGACACATCTTTGAGCCAGCCAGTGGGCGCGAAACCGCGACCGAGACACACATTCACATCTGCACACCCCCCCGGGCAGTTTTTGCCCAACACGGCAAACCCTTCCACCGGATCTAAGCCATGCCCACCTCCAACTTAACTCCAGCAAGCCGGACAAACCACAGCACAGCCAGCAGTGACAGCTCAAACCCCCACGGCACGGACGATGGGATGCGCAAAGATGGGGGAGGAGAGGGTGGTGTTACAGCAGATGGCCGGGCCAGAGTGGACTGGCATCCCGGGGCCCTGCATTGCATTGCATCAGCGCCGCTTGCGCGTGCGGCGTTGCGCTGCGCTGTGCCTGTGTCTGCCTTCCCGCCGGGGTCCTGGCCGGTTTGGAAGGGCTTGGGTGGCTACCGGGCCGGCTAACGAGGTAAGACGGCGCGAATAGCGAGCCGCTGGGCACGTTTTTTCGTGGATTTCTTTCTTTGGGCTGAAGTGACTAGTGTTCCTTCGACTCCAGCTACCTTCTCAGTCGGGTGTCTACTGTGTGTCTGGCATCTGTAGTCTCTTCTGTGGAGGAGGAGACTTTCGGCTCCGATTCCTACCACATTTCGGTCCCGTCGTTGGAAGAATCGTGATCAAGATCGTTTCTGAAATCCGACTTGTGCGCAGGGCTAGCTTTCCACCACCACGTCAGTATCATTCATTAGTGAACCACCCGGACTTCCCACGTCTCCATCTCCCTTCTCCGGCCGATGACGTGCTCCCGAAATGAAGACGTCTGTTTCCCCCCCCCTGCCTGCCGTCTTCAAGAACCGAAAACCGGGAGTCGAACCATTCCCGGCGCAAATCGCGCTGCTCAGGAACGTGGGATTGCCACTCACTATATCCGTAGCACTGTAGTCTGTAGCAGCCCTTCCGATCCCGGTTGTAGACGGACCGGAGGATGGACGTCTACCATGGTGGTCCGATAACGGCGGCGCGGCTATGGTGTGCTGGAGCAAATTGGTTTCCAAGGCGGGAGCGCGGAGCCCCCAAAATTTGCTGCGGCGATTCGTGCGGCTAGGAAAGAAATTCTTAGGTCCGCCTCAGCCCTCAAGAGCAAGGAAACACGGAAGTCCCCTGTCGAGCTTCGGGCTGCCTTTCCCTTTTTTCTCTTTCATACTGGCCCAAACCGACCGGGCTGACCACGACGTTGATCGGATCCGAATTGATCGACATGTCCGTACCGGGATTGACGTTCTTCTCCCGGGATCTGTTTCCCGTAATGTCGCTGTCAAGAGGTGGCCAAGTTGCAGGCCTTGATGTGATGTTTAAGGCCGATGTTGTGTTTGTTTCTAGCGATGAAGTCAAGAAGTAACCCTGGCCTAATTCAAGCTGGAAACAAAAGAACGAGGAAGGCTAAAATGAACGACTGAGTATCCGCTGAGGAAAGGCCGTGGACAGCTACGAGGTCACAAAGCTTGCATCCTTCTTCCAAAGTCTTGCTCATTCAAATGGTAAGCCCTTTGCTCGGCTCACATGGCATCACTTTCCACAAAGATAAGGTGCAGTGTACATCGAATTGAATTGTTTTGCAAAAGTGACGGCCTCAGATCGAAAGGAGGGTCACAGGTATCATCAGCAAATCGTACATCATGAGTGTCATCCATCCCAAACGCCATATTCCTCCCTTGAGCCAACCATTGTCCCTGTGAAGTAATCGCCTATTCCATCAGCTTACAGCTCTTTCTTGTCTTCGAATCCGATGCTGATACGTGGAGCAAAGGCGTCCAGGTTGGCCTCATTGACATCCCAGCCCGCCTCCTCAAGCGCCTTGAAGTCCAACACATCGGTGCTTTCGCCCATCTCAATCTCGTCCACGGAAATAGCGCCGAGAACAAGCTTCTTGTTGCCAGCCTTCGACCCCAGAGTTCTGTCGTGGGCAAGCATGGTGGCGTAGTACCACGCCCTGAGGGTATTGATATCGTTTGCCTCCATGGGGGAGCGGTCTCCCAGAAGCAGGATTCTGACGGTGGCCATGTCTCCTCTCTCGCAGAGGCAAAGGATGAAATCCGGGTGAGCTTTCTGACCTCCCTTCTCGGTTGACTGCTGATTGTGATCTTCCTTGTACATGGGCATGACAAAGCGGACGCGGGCGCTCTTGAGGTCCGCAGTCATGGCATGGGCATAGCTCTTGGCGAAGCTAATCTTGGTAATCACCTCTCCGCGATGATCCTTGACGACGGGGGTCCAGAAGACAATGCTCTCGCGCACGGCGACCTGGGCGGGGGAAAGCACGCGCTTCGTCTGCAGGTAGTGCTTGAAGAGGATCGTGGTGCGTTGCTGGTTGAGGACGTTGAGCTGGACGCAGCGGACACCAAGGTAATTCATGCCGAGATGAACAAAGACGAGCGCGACCATGAGCGCAAAGACTGCCTCCCTACTCTCGACGTAGCGCACAACGATAGAGCCTACGAGCAGACCGACAAGGCCGACAGCGGTCTCCTGTGATGCCTCCTTTGCGTTGAGCTCACTGAGGTTGTTGCGGCGGGCAAAGTGCTTGGAGAGAGCGGCCTTGCTGGCGCCGGCGGCGACACCGCACATTGCGCGGAGAGCTTCTGCGAGCACGAGGGCGAGGACTTTGGTCCAGGGGTCAAAGTAGGGGCTGAAGAGGTCAAGGAAGAAGGCGCTATCGTTGAAAATATCAGCGAGGTAGCGGTATCTCTTGCACTCTGGCTCGATGACCAGGCCGAAGCGGTAGGCGAAGACGATTGTAGCGACGCGGGAGATGCCATCCTTGAGGATCGTCAGGAGCAGGGCATAGGTGGCGGACGAGGACGCGTCGCCGACACCGAGGCCTTGGAGGATGGCGCGATTGGCGAGGAGGCCAGTGATCGTGGAGAAGAAGGCCTGGAGGGAGTCGAAGGTCTGGTAGCCAATGTAATCGGGAGTCACCGATTCCGGATAGCCGATTGGCAAGAATGCGTCGTTTAGGATTTGACGCATGTTGGCAAGCCCGGCTGTCGTTGAGGTTGTGAGGGCAGTGGTGAGAGTCGGGATGGTGTTTTGGTGAGACGGGCGCACTTGTGTTATTTTTTGCGACTCGGTGTTGTGCAGCCAGCGGTGGGTGATTCTTCCGGTTCCATCTCTTTCCTCAATGAGAATTTCTTTCTTCTCTGCCCCTTCCATTTTTGTACGTGGTTTGTTGTTCGCTTGAGAAGGCAGGCAGAGGGATGTCCAAGGAAGGAGCGATGTGGCAGGAAGGCAGGAGTGAGATTGAATGGGAAAAGTGGGCCCCACCTTGAAGGTGTTGCAAAATGAAGAACATCACGGTGTTGCCCTGAGATACATCAGTCAACAGCCTCTCCAACATGAAGGTATCGAATTTGGAGACATTTTTTCCTCAACTTCTTAGTCATGCCGCCGCTATTACTTGATTGAATTGCCTACCTTGTCCATGCTCAGTAGCTCCGGTGTGCTATATGGCTGACATGCTTAAGGCTACTAAGATGGAGTGATCATAATGCATGTTCACCCTTAGCTGTGCTTGACTGATAGATTCATTGATACTAGCAGTAAATTCGAATTGGTATTTAATTAAGTGTTTCTATACGCACAAAGATGACTTTTGAGCAACTTGAAGCTTGTTTAGATGCCGCCAAAAAATGGACTGAACATATTACGCCTGAATCGGCTCGCCGTTCTCACCAACAAGGTAAATGTCCGACTTGATAGGGCCCTCGCCAACGCCGGTCTGGATGACACGGCTGACGCCACTCTGGATGATGCCAGCGACAGTCTCGTCCAGGGTCACGGAGGACTTGAGATCCTTGGCGCCCTCCTTCCATCCACCGACGGATCCCAGGATAGGGGAGAAAGCACCGACGACAGCGGCGGCGTTCTCCTCAAGGTAGTAGATGACAGCGTTCGGGCCCGCGTCGAAGGTGTACGCGGCAACAGTCTTTCCAGCAGCAGCGTTGATCTGCTCCACGGCGCGAATGGCGGCGCGCGAGATGTCGTTCATGTAAAAGATGGGAGGGTAGGTATCCGCGCACGAGGAGTGGAACGAGTTGGAGTCGCGCATGGTGACCTCGGCAAACTTCTCAAAGTCGCGCTTGGCGATGGCCTCCTCCATCTCGCCCATGTGCTTCGGCACGACCTCAGCGACGCGCTGCTTGAACAGGCCCGACGTCGCAACCGTCTGCTGCATGCCAGAAGTTGACGAGACGCCCTTTTTGGCCGCGCTGACGACCAGGATCAGGGCGCGCATGTCGGGCCAGTGCGACGCCTCGGCAACGAGATCAGCCTTGGAATCCGTACCGTCCGCCTTATCGCCCATTCTCCACGCGACGTATCCGCCAAACAGACTGCGGCACGCGGAGCCGGAACCCTGTCTCGCGATCAGGGACAGCTCAGAGGGGGACTCGGGGAGCTCGTAGAGGTCGGCGATGGCGCGGACGAGGGCGGCGAAGCCGGCGGCCGAGGAGGCGAGTCCGGCGGCGGTGGGGAAGTTGTTCTCGGTGACGATCTTCAGGGGCAGCTTGGAGAGCTTCGGGAGGGAGGGGGTCTGCTCCTCGAGGGCGGCGCGGCGGGCGCGCAGCTCGCGGAAGCAGGCCTGTGTGCGGGCACCCGAGACATCGGAGGCTTCGCCGTTGAGGATGAGGCTATCGCCTTCGGGGTAGGAGGCGGAGCAGGATGCGGTCGTCAGGGTTCGGAGGTCGGCTTGGGAGAGGGTGACGGAGAGGGAGCTGTTGGTGGGGAGGTTGAGCTTCGGGTCGCGCTTGCCCCAGTACCTATGTTTGTTAGTATTGAGACGTCTTGTAGGTATGGTTGTAGTTCAATAGAACATACTTGACAACAGCAATGTTGACAGGCGCCGTGGTGCTGGCGCGATAGACCTTGTTGTCCGACATCTTGCAATCGAGTTTGCGGTCTGCTGGAGGCGGTCAGTGGAAATTCAAGGCGGGGCAAATTATATGAGGTGATACTGGGATGCATTGGGGATGAATGGGGTTGCTACATACCTTTGGGGAAAAAAGAATAAAGACTTGGGTATCACAAAGAAGAATCAGTACTTGGAAATGTGGTAAAATGCTGGAGGTCCGAATTTCTGCGGACAAGAACACTGGGATGGAGTTGGTGAAGCCGGACAAGGAGTGACTTGGCGGGGTTGCGAAGCTCGTCCCCCTCACAAAACAATAGGCAAACAATAGCATCAATTTGGTTTACATGCGATCTTTGCCTGAAAAGGCTTAGTGCGGGGTCCTCAGGGGAAACGGCGCTTGGACCCTGTCAAAAGTACGTACACACGTACTCTCCAGTGAATGTCTCATGGAGCTTCATCTTCACTTCACTCATTCACTTAACAACTCGGCAACACACATTCACTTTGTTCAGCTTGTTCATGGACAACTCATTGTATGCGAGGGGAAATCATTATGATTGTGCGTCTATGAACTCCAAGTTCGTAATGGCTTCAAACGCAGGACGCTATGCAACGCTCCAAAACTCCAAGCGATCCCAGTCGCTTAGTGCAAAACCCCCCCATTAATCATCCAATCGTGTCTCATTGCTCAAATCTCATGCTCGTCATGATGTCCTGAGACTACTGAGTTTCATAATCACCAAGAGTTGTAGGACTTGAGCCCCTGGCATTGTCCCTGTGTTGTTTGTCCTTCCCAGCAGGCCTTAATTATGTACTCTGCATCATCTTCCTGCATTCCATCTTAGTCCAAGAGCTCAGGGGGAATGTTCTCCTTGTTCTCCTCCTGTTCCTCTTCATCGTAATACCAGATGCTTTGAGCGACGGTATCGATGGCTTCAATAGCGCGAAGGAGAAAGGGGTAATCGAAGGTTTGGCCACCTGCAATTGCAATTTGGTCAACTTCGTAGACATTCTCCGGCAGCTCGACGTTCGGCATATTCTCGTCGACGCTGATGCCGTGATGCAAGAGCTCTTGACGGCGTATGTCCAGCAGCCGCACGATGTGGCGAAGAACTTGTCGGTCTTCGTAGATGAGGGGATCGTGGAGTTGGTCGATGGCGGCATCCATTGAGAGATTCCGAGCGTAGCGTTGGATTTGCTCAGTAGTGAGGTATCGGCCTTCAGTGGCCTGATCGGGATCGGGATGAAGAAGATGAAGGACTTCGAAGAGTCTCTCGTCGGCAAATGCATGCTCTCTGGTGACGGTGACGGATAGTCGACCGTAGTCTCTGTTGTGGTCGATTGCTCTGCCCATGATGTTGGGAGATCGCTCCTGGAGGACGCTGACTGTTCCTTGCAGTTCTGGGACTGTGACTCTCGTTCCATCTTCGAAACGGACGTCTATGTCGCCGTTGGCTGGACGGAATCTCTCTTGGGAACCATTATCAAAGATTGTGAAGTCGTCTCTACTAGTAGGTTGTTGCTCCTCAAGATTGGCGCTGTCTTGGCTGAGAACAGGGACACTGTCCAGCGACATACGACCGAGAGTGGTTGTGATTTTGTTCTGAGCCTTTGAGGCAGAGAAGAGAGTAAACCCGATAGAAGCCATTTTTGTTGCTGTAGTAGAATTCAAGGTGGGTTGTAAAGAGAAGAGAGCCTGAGCTACGACTGATCTTGGACCTTTTTGTAGAGGAGGCAGAGATATGAGACGAGGAAAGTGGAAGTAGAGGGTGAGTGAATCGCGGCAGTTGTCAACCGAGGATTGGATGAGTGAAGAGAGTGGTTGTGTTTGTGCAAGGTGAATCTGCAGACGAAAAGAGTAAGAAGTAGGGAATGGTGTGGCTTTATATGAGAGAAGGAGTGGAAATTCGAGAGGGTAGGGCGGGACTGAATAGAGTTGTGGTACTCAACCTTTTCGAGCCCTTGACACTGGAGATAGCAGTCGACGACCTAAAGACAGTGACATCGTGAGAACCGGGATGGACCGCTACTGTATATTCACATAATTTTGAACTTGTCAAGGTTCATCAAGGGTGACTACACGGTGCGAGGTATCAAGATCCAGCCATGTGGTCTACATCAGGTGCCTCTTGCTGTACCGTTTCGTCCCAGGAAGAAGAAAGTCTTCAGCCACGGCGCATTTCGACCGGGGCTTTCTTGAAGTATCGTGGGTGACTCTGAAGGCATCGCTGATAAGTAGCTGGGAAGCCACATACCAGTTCGGTGCCGCACCCTTCTGGCGAGGACGGGGCAGATAAGAAACAGTGAGGACTTTTCCAGAGGACAGTTGCTATTATTCCTCTCCACGGAGGGAGAGGGCCATAATGGGTAGTCAAAGTCGTGGTTCATCTGCGTATCTTCTTGATAAAGCACAACAATCATGTTGTAAATGAAGCTAGATCTTTCAAAACAGTGCGACCGAATAGAGTCGCTGATAGGTTGGCTATTGACCAGAATTGGAACTAGAGGATGTGGTAGACATGGTAAGATTTAGGGAAAGGGCTGGGGAAGACGAAATATAAATCTTACAGAGACTCGTCGAAGGCGACTCTGTTTAAGCTACCAGAGATAAACATCCACTACATCACAGAAAGGCCCTGGAGGCATCACCCCTTGTACAGGTAAGATCCTGATCATGGTCAATCTTTCCGTACGAAAGAACGGGAATCAGGTTCTCTTTCCTGAGCAGCTTCGACCCATGCCTCATCCACACCACCCGAAACGCGGGCCTTCTCCTGGGTCTTCTCCTCCTCCGGGATAGGTACTCGAACAGGATTCAACTGAATGCGTTTGACCTCTTCTCTCCCCTCGCCGTGCATTTTTTTTTGGCGTTTTTCAAGTAATCAGTGACAACCAGCTTCTTCTCCTTGTTGAAGGGGCTCAAAGACACATCCTTGTATGCGTACCGGCTGGCCCGAAAGCCGACTACAATGTCATCAACCTCGAATTCAAAGACTGTGCTTGTCTTTTGAACTTCCGCCTCCATTGGCCCCAAGCTTGGTACCGGTATTAGGCTCCGTGGCTGACGTCTCGAAGTTTGCACTACGGGCAGCGGCGGTGCTGGAATTGAAGCGCAGTTTCTTGGCAACTTTGAGGCCAGTAATGAGATACGCATCATGTGCGTAGTCGGAAATACTGAGGTAACTATCTACTTTCTTAACTGCAAGACTCTTTGCTACGTAGTCGTCGTCGGGGTCGAAGTAGCTGGTGATGATGCTCTCGCACGACACTGTGCTCTGGGCTTGGTCGTCAGCCGATGCGCCAGCTGAAGCCCCAAATCCTTGAGAGGCGAAGGAGGTGGCCCAGATGCTGCCGCGGCCTTCACGTAGACGGGAGCGAGTCTCGATAAAGTCTCTTTGAAAGACTGGTGTGTATTTGAGACCATCTGGGATCGGGATGATGTGCTCCCGGTTCAGTGGCCCAAGGGTTAAAAGGGTTTTAACGACGGTTCCAAGCTGATAAATTTTCTCCTAGGGCCACAATCGCGGGCATCTAAAATCTTCGGAAATCCCTAGACTTAAAAGATAGATTGAGTTTTTATTACCGTTGCCTTAGACGTAACCCAGTATATTCTTGCACGGGCATATGATAGTGGCTCATTATCTATAGTAGTGAGCCGTTCCAAGGGCGTCGACTGGCGATAACGAAGGCGTGGACACATTAGAGCAAACGACAGTCTTTAGTTAGATAATCGAAGTATAATGAGGCCATCGCGTCTACGATTAACAACTTAGGAGTGTTCGATCACTGGCTGGATGGTTAGGAACAGGAGCTAGTGACATCTTAAACAAGTGAGACAAACATGATAGCAGCTCTACCTACCAGTGAGAATTCACGCGATGCTCTTCGTTCTCACTTAGGCTCGCAGATCGAGTCCGGGAAACGACCAAGATGTATTACGAAAAGTTTCTTGCCATTTTTAACTGAAGATTGTGTCGTCATAGTTCGCAGTGGTGGAGTCGGCATTGCAGACGGTCATCGTGATACTTCACCTCAAGCAAAGTCCTAGGCAATGTTTCGCTACAGCTATTATTTTTTTCCTGTTTCAGATATCTATGGTAGAGATTTGATTCGTGCTTCTACCCCCTCTCTCTGCCAACGACGGGTCACCTGAGATCATGGTTGCTTAGTTGCACCGAATGAACCATGAGTGACTTGTCAACGATTTCTAGCCTTCTTCGGGCGTTGGTGACCCCTGAAAGGATCAGTTATATGGAATATTTGTCTGACACGGAGAAAACTCACTGACATTGGAAGATGGAAAGCCCAATAACAAAGGTACCAGCTAGACATGAACATCCCACTGCGGCCCATCCAATCGCTCCTACGTAGGCGACAAGTCCTAGCGATAGAAATAAGAAGGCCAGAACCAGAAGTAGATGAACCAGTATCGATGATGCGATACCGACTGTATCCCAGTTTCGGTGCCAGGATTGGTCATCTAAATCTTGAGCTTTTTGGCGTAGAATAGTAAGAAGACTAGAGCTGTATCCTGCAATAGCTATGGTAAGGATGAAACAAAGCCATGCCGCTGCCAAAAATCTTCTCACTTCATGTAAACTGAACGGTGGCTGCTCGGGCTTCCAAAGCTCGGTTGGATCTTCCATTTGGCCAGCGATAATCGCGAAGGTGGATGCAACAAAGATAGAGATTGTCAGCGTGATAGCGATAAACAACTGGTAATCTTTGACAGATAGATCTGCCGTCCGATCGTCCATATGCTTCAAATCCATCTTCAGAGGACGACAAACTGGTCGTGATGAGCTACTAGGCTCAGGCGAGCACCGTGGTGACGAGACTTTCCTGTGGTAGCGTTGCTGGTAACTGTGGTATCTTTTCCCATGATTGATCAGCTTGGCTGCGCCTCATTCATGTGAAGTGTGGTCTCGCAGTAACAAGATTCCCTTATGAGACTTGTGTTCTTTCTGCTGAAGGACTTTGGCCAGAATTGAAGAGACTTTGAGAGTGATGCGTAATATAGTAGGAATAGCAATAGTCCAAATTCCCAGGCAATTGCTCCCTGTTGATGACGTGGTTTCTGCCTAAATATCTTGGCAGTTTGGTGACGTACATGGTGAGGGCAGTGAATAAGGCAAACTTACGGCTGACAACTTGGTTCGCCATCTTGCATAAGCAATCTATCACACACGTTGGCAATCGGCCGACCAGCTTGCGCATTAATCAGTATCGCCCATCCTCCGGTACATATCTGACGATAAGCCCACCAGCCACTGTCTTGCTTTTATACTCTTAGAATGATGCATAGGGCATACCTTAAAGGCTCCGGTGCCCCAAACAAGCATCTTGTTGTTTGATTCTCGTCCAGCTTGCACCCACGCCCGTATGGTTGAGGAAAAATGATCGAATACGTGAGTAGACCATTGGTCCTGTTTGCAAGAACTATAAAATGGCCTGGCAGTATCTGATTTAGGCCACTCCTATAGGCAATATTATTATTTTACATCTGCTGCACCGTTGCGCTAGCCGTCGTCGATGCTTCGGATTTTGGGGGTCTAGGACTCAATCTTCTTGCTGACCCACAAGATGCCGAGTTCGAGTAGGTCAGCCCTATTGATGGGTACCCCCCTGCCTTGCCAACTGTCTAACTTTACGAACAAGTATTATTGCGATCCACGGTCTAGATGGGCACTGGAGAAATTCTTGGACTTCAGGCGACGGTGTTTTTTGGCTCCAGGATCTTCTTCCGATACGGGTTCCACAAGCACGAATTTACTCGTATAGTCATGACTCTAGGACCAGAGGAGGCGAGGTTCCCTTCACACTTGATATGTCAGACCATGGAATTGCACTGGTAAGAGATCTGACCATTGAGCGAGGGCTCACCGCGGTTAGTGTTCTATTGACTCCTAATTCGCGTTATTTGGTCACGTTACGTATGGCTTTGAGTTGTTGAGCCTGAAAACTGAGTTAAACCAACGCAGACCGAACGGCGGCCTATCATTTTTATTGCACACAGTCTCGGAGGGTTGATTGTGAAGAGTGTGAGGATACCCCATCTTTGTCTTTGTCGGATTGGAAGTCCAATTCGGCCGCGAGTAGGGGCAGAGCATGGGCCACCTCTAGGGGGTACACTTAGACCTCGACTACCCACCCAACCTCCGGTTGGAATCTCCCTTCTACTCCTTACGCAGAATCAATCAATACAGAGATATTGATACTTCGTCACCCCCAGGACCCTACGGTTCGAACCAAATTCCCTGTGAAAGGAATACCAACACTGATCAGTGGTTAAATTCCACTATCGCAGATCAGCAAGGCATCTCACGAAAGCAGAAGAGACGACCCTCTAATACCGAACGGGATAGAGGAATCGTGCTCCCTTGACCTCTCGAATCTCACGAGAGGAGGCGTCCATCACGTCAGCAACGCCTTTGACGGTCGACCGGCCAGACGTCTCGAGCGCCCGACGACCGACGAAGGACCCTTTTCTTATACCGACTTCCTCGCGGCAAGACCGCGAATTTGAGTCTGTCAAGTACACCAACCGCGGCCAGCCCGCGCGACAATTACATCTATTTTTCCGCGGCCCGCGACTTACGCCCGCGCGACAATCCAACAACTATACCTTCCAACGCGTAAAGCACGAGCCCTTCGACCAAAGCACGAGCCCTTCGACCAAAGCACGAGCCCTTCGACCAAAGCACAAAAGGGCACCACGCGGCCAAGGAAGAAGACCAAGATGGCGGCTGAGCCCGAGGAACCCACGGCAACGAGGCCAGGAGTAACGACGAGATCTAGCGCCCGTCAGCAAGGAGAGGCGGGATCGAGCCAGACCCCGTCGAATCAGGCCAGCGACGACAGTCTGCCGCTGCCACGCCCGATAAGCGGCTCGACCTCCAGTCCACCAAGATCAAACACGCCGACTGTCTCTAGTACGAGCACTAGCCAGGGTACGGTTATAAGCGAGTCAACCAGAATGGCGATGACTAGGGTGCCCATACCTCTCAAGTGGCTAGACATCAACAATTCATACTGGGGAAAGTGGACTTTCAGACCATCGGATACACCGAATAACGAGCAGGTCGACGCCGCCCTCGTTTTCTTGATGGAAATCTACGCTAAGCAAGGACTCGAGGGGCAACCCCTGTTTTACCAGATTACCGATGATATCGGCCACTGGCCAGGCGAATGGTTTGCAAGCGCAAACGACGGTATCGTCAGAGAAGTCGTCAGATTCCTTCATGGCCGAGGCGTATTACCAGATTCGTCGGCTAGGAGAGAACCTCACGAGACCCTCGCAGCCACACTTTCGGCATCAGAATTTACGCCTTGGAATCAACAGCAAGTCGACCGCGCAATATACCGGCTTAGCGAGTTCAAGCAGCGCATTACCAAGCCGGAGTTTCTCTTGATGATCACCAATGGCGCAATCGGCCCCTATATGAGACAAGCCAACAGCGTCCCACCTCCAGAAGTACGTCAAGCAACGGTTCCTCCAATTGCAATTACAAGCCCAAGGTTACCGTCGACATCGCAACCCATGGGCCAAAGCGGTGATATGCGAATAGAACCGCATTCAGCTACACAGAGCCAACGATTCAACTCGACACCACGCGAATCACGCGAGGAGCAGGATCCAATCCTCGCCAACCCACGGCAATTAAAGGACCTCACGAAGATATTCCCAAAAGAGAAGAAGTATGCAGGGGGGAAGTAAGAGGTCCTACAAGAGACCCTGACCATGTTCTACGACTACTGCGAGAAGGCAGGAATCAAGGAACACCAATACCACTCAGCTATCACGATTGTACTCACGGGTAAGGCAGAGGAATATTACTACCTCGCGGTGCGTACACTCGACAAATCAGACTTCCTCAGCGTTGTTGACGCAATCCGAAGCCGCTTCGAGACACACGATAGGAGCCTCGAGCTCCTCGCCGAGCTAAGGGCACTTTCCTATGGATCTATCGCTCGCGGAATGGAGGGCAAGCCACGCGTTGAGATTCTCGAGGAGCTTATCGACAAGATCGACAAGTTGGCCAAAACCCAGCCAACGGAGGGAACCAACAAAAGAAAAGTCTGATATCTCTGTACAGCGGTCCAGCGAGTCCCCGAGGCAAGGATGACTTTGCACGCACCGCCAACCGACTACGAGATCCTCTGCTCACGGCTGAGGTCGAGTTTCAACATCGAGGCCAGGATGCCCAGACAACAGCAATTCCGAGCCGTTGACGGTCCACACCAACAACACTGGGTCGACCGTACTTACAACGGCAAGGGAAAGGAGACCAGGTACGGAAATCGGTCAGGATCAACTACAACCGCAGGATTTAAACCACGAGATTCTCGACCTCGCGGGAAGTGCTGGATCTGCAAGAAAGACGACTGCTGGTCAACCAGACACACCAAGGAAGAGCAGAACAAATCGTACGAGAAGTACAAGCAGATGAAGGGCACTGAGGGCAAGACCAGCCCAAGGCAATACCAGCAATTACTCACTTCCTACGAGGGCATCGATCCGTCCACAACCAACGAGCACACTGGCGATTCTGACAGCGAGGAAGATATCACCACCTTCGACTACGCCAGGGCAGCACAAGCGACGGATCCAACAGATGAGGATATCGCGGCTCTCAACAAAAGGCTCAACTGGCAGGCCAATCGCCTTGATAGGGGATTAACCTACTATCCCCTGGAATTGGCATCAACCCGGCTATACGTCTTCGTCGACGGGTCATTCGCGAACAACGCGGATCTGACTTCCCAACTGGGTTATATCATCATACTGGCCAACGAGACCATGATGGAGGACAGTTTCTCCATCCACGGCAATGTGATCCATTACTCGTCGACAAGGAGCAAGCGAGTCACCAGAAGCGTCCTCGCGTCGGAAGTCTACGGTATGGTCAACGGCGTCGACCTCGCCCACGCGATATCGACGACATTAAAAAGGATCACCGATCGACTAGACTTACCCACGATACCTACGGTAGTTTGTACAGACTCATACTCGCTATACGAATGCCTCGTCAAGTTGGGCACCACCAAGGAGAAGAGGCTTATGATCGACATCATGGCCTTACGGCAATCGTACGAACGACGCGAGATAATGGAGATCCGTTGGATCAATGGCGACGACAACCTCGCCGACGCCTTCACCAAAGCGAGCCCCAACCAGGAGTTGGAACACTTCATCGACAAGGGGAAGGCCACGGTACGAATGGAGGGATGGGTCACACGAAAGGGACCTCGGAAGGAGGAGAAAGGGGCACATTAGACAGCACAACTTCCCTCTCGCCTAATTTTTCTTGGCATCAACTGCTATTGTAATAAGTGGGCTACCACTAAAATCCTTAACAGCTGAAAACCCTTCACCTCTCCTCCGGCGCCCTCCCGCGATGGCCTCGTAGCCTCCGGCGGGCTCTGGACCGTTGCCGGCCTCCTCGGCCGGCCCTGATCGAGGCTCTGGACCCTCTTCAGAGCCGTCCCCATCATCAAGGGCTAAACGCCGCCGCGAAACCGAGGCCTAGCCACTCCGGCCCAGCCTCGTAGGAAGCCAGCCCGACGCCCTAACAATAACCCCCTTAACGGCTAAAGGGCCCTCGACTATAACTAGGACAGCTACTGGAGCTGTCCTTACAGCTCTTAATGAAGAGGCTAAGCACTATAAAGCCCGAAAGGACGTCTTTATGGCTATTACTCAGTCTATAGATAACGTGATCTCTTGCTTTGAGGGGCCTAGGAAGCAGATTGCAAAAGAAGCTACAACCTATGTAATCCAAGCCTTGAAGAGGATTATGGGTAACGAGACTACGGCTCCGGCTCCGAGCCGGAAATAGACTGACGTAGTAGCCTCGGCTTCAACTACAGCCGTGGCCGTAGCCCCGACCCGTACCCAGGACTCAATTGTTGTAGCGGACGTTAGTGATGCGGCTAGCTGTAGCAGCATGGATGAAGATGAGAATGGGGCTGAAGCAGAACGGCTGCAAGCCCCTGACGACCCAGTCCTACCCCCCCTACCCAGCCAACCTACCCTAGCTACCTCAAGCAGCAGGGCTCAGCGGGTGGCGCAGAAGCCTGATTACAACGTTATTAATGCCTACACCCACCTCGACCTCGACTCAGAGCAGTAGGCTCAGGCCAGCCTCCCCACGGGTACTACGAGTCGCCCAGTGTAACGTGGGGAAGAGAAGCCCAGCTCATACAGCTCTCCTAGAGCTCTGCTGGGCGGATCAGATCGATATAGTACTGATCCAGGAGCCCTGGATAGGCTATAGAGATAAGATGCAAATCAACACACACCCAGGCTATAACTCCTATATCCCAGTTGACTTCTGGAACAACAGAGATACAAGACCTAGGGTTATGACCTATATACGCAAGAGTCTAAGACTACAAATACAGCAACAAAGGCCTACCCAAACGAGAGATATCTTATGGGTTAAGGCTGGCAACTTCACTATTATCAACGTATATAGGCCGCCAGGTGAGCCGACAAACCACACGACTACTGCTCTCCTAGGATACTATCCGCCAGAAAGAGCTCTTATAGCAGGGGACTTTAACGCCCGCCACCCTACCTGGGAACCAGGCTCCCCTAGCCGGAATCGGGGGGACGATATTGCAGAGTGGGCTGAAGGCTACGATCTTTCGTTTATTGGGGAGGTTGGGGTCCCTACCCATACTCATAGGCATACCCTCGACCTAACATTCTCAAATATCCCCTTTGCTGAGGCTTATATTAGCCCACACCTGCACCCAGGGGCTGACCACCAAGCTATCACAACAACTATCCCTATAGGCAAGGCCCAGGAACAGAAACGCCAGACTGGCCACCTCTCAGTCCCAGAGTCAGCCCTACCCCGACTTATCGACCTAGTAAGAGCTGGATCCTCAGCCTTACCTACCCTAGGGGAAGTACCTAGTCCAGCAGAGCTGGACACTCTAGCTACCCAACTAGTCAGCCTCTTCTATACAGCTATTCAAGCTGTAGGTAAGAGACGGACAAATCAGGGTAGGGGAGCCCCCTGGTGGACAGAAGAGTGTGCAGAAGCCCACCGAGCTGCTATCGAGGCTAGGCGCCAGCAGGCCCAGGAACCTGGGCTAGTTATACCTCCCCCCATCCTAGAGGAGCAAAAGACCTTCTTAACAACTGTTAGAAGGGCAAAACGCGCTTACTGGACTACTAAGATCGAAGGGGCTAAGACAGACCAAGACCTATATAAGATAGTAGGCTGGCGGAAGGCTGGCTTAGCTGTTAAAGGCCCGCCTCTTATAGTGGAAGGTCAGACAATCGACAACAGCTACGATAAAGCCCAGGCCCTACGAAAGGCCTTACTAGAGAGATTTAACGCTACAGACGACTTACCTGGGGACCCTTTCGCTATCCCAGTAGTTGCACGGCGTCTAATGCCCTGGCAGGATGTGGTCAGCATGGAAGAAGTACGCCAGGCTACTCTAACAAAGACTACAACCCCTGGGATTGACGGGATTACTACAAAGTTACTACAACACACCTGGGAATCAGTAGCTAGGCCTATACAGCAGCTCTTCCAGGCCTGTATTCAAGTAGGCCACTTCCCTCGACCGTTCCGCAAAGCAGAAGTTGTCATGATCCAGAAGCCAGGGAAAACAGACTTCTCGAAGACTGGGTCTTGGCGTCCGATATCCCTTTTATCCTGCTTAGGTAAAGGCCTAGAGCGGCTAATAGCAAAAAGGATGGCCTACCTTACTATCCTAGAAGGGGTTGCTAGCCCACAGCAGGTTGGAGCACTACCAGGCAGGGCTGCAGTCGACCTAACAGCCTGTCTGACCCACGAGATCGAGAGGGCTCTAGACTCAGGGCTCACTGCAACTCTTGTGACAATGGACGTTAAAGGGGCTTTTGACTCTGTCCTAAGAAACCGACTTATTATCAGGCTACAACAGCAGGGCTGGCCTAGTCATCTGATTAGGCTGATCTTCACCTTTACCTCTAGCCGAGCAGCCCGGGTCAGGCTAGAGGATACAACTACAGAGGATTTCCCTCTATCCTGTGGGCTACCACAAGGCTCCCCACTATCCCCTATTCTCTTCTTACTATATTTAGCGGATATCCTAGCCGACGATCAAGAGCTACGGTTTGGCTATGCGGATGATATAGGCTTAGTAGCTACTAGCCCGTCGCTAGAAGGAAATGCTATAGCCCTAGGCCAAAAGATCACTCATATCCTTAACTGGGGCACTGATAACAAGGTTGCTTTTGACCCAGCTAAGTGTGAGGCAGTCCACTTCAGCAGGAAATATAACCAGACAAAAGACCTACCAGATATACAGGCGACGGGCCTAACTATTAAGGCCTCAACTAAGCCTGTACGATGGCTAGGAGTCTGGTTCGACAAGAGACTCACCTTCCGTCACCATGTCGAAACTAAGGTGGCAGCGGCAAAGAAGGTAGCCCAGTTCCTACGGCACCTAACAAATACCAAAGGGGGACTCCCAGCAGCCGCAGTACGACAAGCGGTTATTGCCTGTGTCCTTCCAACAGCCTTGTATGGAGTTGAGACCTGGTATGCGGGCCTAACCAAACCAGCCCTAAACAGCGGCACCAATACTAGCAGTAGCACTGCTTTACAGATACCTACAGTTGGTACAGGACAGAAGGGCCTGGCCCGTAGAGTTAGCAAAGTTATTACAGCAGCAGCAAGGGCTATCCTGCCTGTCTGGAGAACCACACCGACCAGTAGCCTCATCCGAGACGCTGGCCTTCCCACAGCAGAGGTAGCCCTCGAAGCAGCGCGACTACGCTTCGCTATACGCCTGCAGAAGGTTGACCAACAGCATCCCTTGGTCCCAAGGCTGCTGCAGTCAGGGCGGCAACAGACCAGGCTTCAAAGAACAGCTGGCCTTTTACCTAAGTGTCCAAGGCCAGCGCTCCTACAGCCGCAATACCTCCCAGGGTCCTATGACCCTATAGTTACACAGACGAAGGAAGTAGCAGCTAGGATCTTCCAGGCCTGGCTCAAGACTGTGCCAGGTCAGCATACAGTCGTATACTCAGACGGCTCCAAAGCTCCTGACGGGGCTACAGGGTTCGGCTTTGTTATCTACCGCAACAATAAACGTATAGCCCAGGGCTGCGGCCGTCTCGGCTTAGCAGAAGTGTTTGATGGTGAGGCGGAGGGGGCGAGGGCTGGGCTCCGACGGGCCCTTCAGACCTCCCAAGGCCAGCCTATACACATCTGCATCGACAATACCAGCGTTATTCAGGGGATTCGCGGTAAGGTCCCAGACTCCTCACAAGCGGCCTTCCTTGAGATCCAGGAGGTAGGCAGGATACACGATATACGAACCCATTGGTCTCCTGGGCACCAAGGTATTAAAGGAAACGAAGAAGCAGACAGCCTAGCTAAGGAGGGCACAACACTACTAGTCCCAAGGGGACAGCTAGCAACTCTATCAGGGATCAAACGGCTTGCTAAGGAGCGTATACGTCGCCAATACAAAAAATGGTGGAAACGGGAGGCAACATCCTGTTATACCCAGCTAGGACTCAAGGCCACCCTCGCTTGCGCTCCCGAACTAGCCCTGCCGCGGGCTATCCTTCATCATCTCCTAGCAGCCCGATCAGGCCATGGAGACTTCGAACAATACCACCAACGCTTTAACCATACAGAAGCACTGCTTACCTGCTCCTGCGGGGAGGCAAAGGCGGTAGACCATCTAGTCTACTGCCAAAAGATCCTAGTGAGGAGGCATCAGTGGCCTACCCTCCACCCTTCTAGCCCACTCGATCCTATAGGATCTATAGGATCTCTTGAGCGGTACTATAAGGGGTTAATTACTGATCCTATTGGCTTCCAGGCCTTTCTCCGCGTGACAGACTTCTTTCAGAAGATCTGCCCGCGGTACTAAGGACTAGGTCTTGACCTAGGCCCGACTAACGAATTTCTCCTCCTAGAGGGACAGACGGTAACAACGGAACTAGGGAACCAGCGGGAACTAGGGACGGATAGAACAGACAGTAGCTCACGGGCAAGATTTGGAGGACGTTAGGAAGAGGCGTGTACTATAGAGTATATAGCTCGAGCCTACGGCCCTCCACGCCATATACCCTTCGGGAGGTCTGCCGCAAGGGCGGCTGTGCCCTTGCCGCTACGGCGTTAAATAGAACAACAACAACAACACTGGACGAAGCCAGCAAGGAAGTTGATATCGGCCCCGCTGTTTCGCCGAATGCCCAGAGCCGGGGACCCACGCCCACGGACACCCGACGCACGGCAAAGGCTGAAGAATCCAAGGTACAGCACGATGCAGGAGGCATCGACGGTGTAAAGGCGGACAATTCCGCATGCCTCGCGGGATGGTAAGGGCGGGTTTCCAAAAGACGAAAACCGCCACATCGGCAGGCGACGGTGATGGTGGGGCTTGGCCTCCTCGAACCATTGAACACCGTGCTCGAATCCCGGCTACGGATTGGCTCCCCGATTGAACGACGCCAAGCATCCATCATCAGCTTCGCAGCTCCCTTTCTACCCATTTCCAACGTGCCGCGTTCACTTTTGCAGCTTGTCTACACAGAGATTCAGCATGTTCGCCCTGGCCTGATGCCATGGTGACTTTCAAGATGCAGAGCGACCAGAAACAGACCTCGTGGGGGCCTGATTACATGCATATCCATCGGTGTCCACAACGAGCTGCGTCCCGAGCATGTCGTCGCATCCGCAAGCTCCGGCCATCTCAAACCCCTGGACCACTATCTCGAAGATGGTGGTTGAGCGGAGGCCCCCCAGGGATCACCATTTGCCCTGTCATTGACGTCTCCCCCGCCTCGTGGTCCAGCCCTGGGACAGGAAAGCCTCGACTACTTTCGATAAAAGACTGCTAGCCAGAGTCTGCGTCCCCAGCGAAACCTGGAAGCCACTACACACATGGAACCTCTGCAAGCTCATCCTGCAACAGGCTAGGCAAACAGCTTGTGCCCCGGCACCCGTGTCGACGCGAGAGGCCCGCAGCTACGGACTCAGTCCCGTTTCGATCTCGGCTTACGGCAAGGTGAGCCCATGGGCCATATAACCATCTGACCTAGTCCCCCGGAACGACAAGGTCGCCATAATGATCGATCAGCGCCCACTCTCTATCCCTCTCTCACCTGCGAACAATCGTTTTGTGTTGAAACGGCGCCGCCACCTATTGAGCTGTCAAGACAAGCATTACCATCGTTGGGCATGAGATCGAATTAGCACATCATGTCTGCAGGACTTGGGCTCTGCCGAAGACCCCGGAGCCGACGACAACATCAGATCAGCCCATTGAATCCTTGGACCCGAGACCGTTCTTGAGTCCGAGTGAATAGTCAAGACCGTTTCTACGAGCGGGTGTATGGCCAAAGTCGGGCAAGCTATCATGGCCGCCGCACTGCATCAATATGACTACATCTTCGCCATCACCACCATCTTCTCCTTTATCGATGCGTGGAACATTGGTATGTCTCACTTATCTGTACTGGAATAGACCTGTTGCAGAACTCAATGGCGCTGCCAAATAGACACACGGCTGATCATGTAAACCCTAGGCGCAAACGACGTCGCGAACTCCTTCGCGACCTCGGTCTCCTCCCGCTCCCTCACAATGAAACAAGCCATGGCCATCGCTGCCATCGCCGAGTTCTCCGGCTCCGTAGCCGTTGGTTCCCGCGTTACAGACACCCTCCAAAACAAAATCATCGATCCGCATCTCTACGCGGCCCGCCCAAGCGTCCTCTTGCTCGTCATGATGTGCGCCATCTTCGGTTCCTCCGTCTTTCTTAGCATCGCCACACGCAACGGCTTGCCCGTGAGCACGACGCACTCAATCATTGGCGGGCTCGTCGGCGCTGCGACGGCGAGTGTGGGTATCTCAAAAGTTAGTTGGGGGTGGGACGGAGTGTCCCAGGTGTTTGCGGCGTGGGTTGTTGCGCCGGGGTTGAGCGGGGCGCTCGGAGCCTTGATGTTTCTCGTGACGAAGAGGTTTGTCTTGACCAAGGCGAATGCTGTGCGCAATGCCTTCTTTACGATTCCGTTTTACACCTTTCTGACGTTTGGCTCGTTGACGAGTGAGTCCTCACATCTCGTTGCCCTCCCGGTATTGCAGGGAGGGTAGATATGATTCCGCCAGGCCGAGACTGACACGTCGAACAGTGCTCGTAGCTTGGAAAGGCGTCCAGCTCCAAGTCGAACTCACAGCAACCCAAGCCCTCATCGCAGTCTTCTCCGTCGCCACCGGCGCGACGCTCCTCCAAGCCTTCTTCCTCCTGCCGTACCTCTGGCGCAAGATCGTCAACGAGGATTGGGAGCTGACATGGCTCATGATGTGGAAGGGCCCCTGGCTCCTCAACCGTCCCTCACCGCCTCTGCCTCCGGCCGGAGTGCGGAGGGTCAACATCAAGGATTACTACCGCGGTCACCTCACCGCCGACGAGCTCGCCTACATGAGGGCCTCGGAAACTCTCCTCGAATCGATACAAAGCAGCCAAACGCCCTCAGACCTCTTCAAAGACGACCGACCCATCCTCTCCCCGCCAGTCCTCGCACCTCCGCAGACCCCAGCCACATCAACAACATCAGCCTCCACAGTCACAGACACCCGCCGACCCTCCTCGTCCTCCTACACGTCCACCTCAGAACACATCCCGCCCCGCCCGCCAGGCTCCAACACAAGTCTCCCCGTCCTCACCTGGCGCCTCAACCGCCTCCTCCTCCGCGGCCTAGAACAAGACGTCATCACAATGCAGAAGCGCACCGCCGTCCTCTCCTGGGACATCGCCGACATGCACGCCCGCGCCCCGCACTACGACAACCGCGCAGAACACATGTACTCCGCCCTCCAGATCCTCACCGCCTCCGCAGCGAGCTTCATCCACGGCGCAAACGACGTGGCCAACAGCATCGGGCCCTTTGCGACGGCCTACGACATTTGGAGGACAGGCGGGATCGAGACGTCGGTGGGCGTGCCGGTGTGGATCCTCTGCTTCGGGGGCGGGGCCATTGTTTTGGGGTTGTTGACGTACGGGTACCACGTCATGCGGAACCTGGGGAACAGGTTGACGCTGATTTCGCCGAGTAGGGGATTCTGTATGGAGCTTGCGAGCGCGGTTGTGGTGATGATGGCGACGAAGCTTACGTTGCCTGTGTCGACGACGCAGTGTATTGCTGGCGCGACTGTCGGGGTCGGGTTGGCGAATGGGGATTGGCGGTCTATCAACCCGCGGCTCGTGGCGTGGATTTATTTCGGGTGGTTTGTAACTGTGCCGGTGTCTGCGTTGTTTTCGGGGTCGTTGATGGCCTTGATACTTAATGCTCCGCACTGGGAGGCGGCTATGAAGTGAGGATAAGGCGCGGAGCTTCCTATCCATGATGGTGATGAGGCCAGTGCCGGGCTTTCGTGGATGCTGAGTCCTTGAATATGTTACTATACCCCAATGTCTTTGGTCCATTTGAGCGGGAGTTGATGGAATTAGAAACCAAGTTTTGAATATTGCGCAACGAATATCAATTTTCAACTAAGAAGCAATACCGTGAATCCGTGGGTACTACCGCCAGGTATCCTCGCTCCCACAACTCAATGCAGTGCAAAGATCCGCGTGTCAGACTCTTTAGGCAAATACTTCAAAGCCCAGCCCACATGCCCATCAAGATACGCCTCCCCAACAACTGACAAGTGCTCAAACGAGACATCACCCTGCCCAGGAACCCTCCACAACTCCTCCTCCTTCTGCTCGTTCATCATCGTGACGACGCCACAGCCAGGCTCCCTCAGGGACTCCAACAACATACGTTGAATCTCTGGCCCGTGAACCCCAGCGTCCTTTGGGCGAAACACGACGGGCGTGTTGCTGCCTACTAGATACGCAATCGCGTCCCCTACCGAAGCTTGCGCCGGCACAACACTCATCCTGCCGTCTCTCGTCGAGGCCAATCGTCTACCTTCGAGGTCGGAGTCACCCTTTATCCTGGCAAAGTATCCGTACAGACGTTTGATGACACCGCTGGTGCCCGAACCCACAAACTCGCGCTTCTTGGTCGCTTCTGAAGCCAGCCACTCTGATAGGACTTGGACGAAGCCGGCATCTGCTTGTTGCTGGCGGGTGCTTGAAACAGTAGCAGAAGTGAACTGCCCGCCGAAGGTTCCGAATGCCTGGACCCAGGTATTTCTGACAACGTGGCAAAGACGCTCGTGCTCAGCCTCCTTGCCCTTGAGCGGAACATGTCGATACTGACCAAACCTGTCTCCGGAGGCGTAGGCATTTCTATACATCTCCATTAACTCTGATTTCGCGGCATCGTAGTCTGCAGTCAGGTGCGAATTCTGCAGACCAGCAGGCAAGACACAGCTAACGTGCTTGATCTTATCCACCTTCATGCCAATGTGCCCCAGAACAAGCGGCAAATCACTGTTCGAAGACTGAGTAAAGGCATGGTGGACTCCCTTCTTCACTCTGATCCGGCTCAGGCTATTGTCCTGGACCATGCACAGCGGATTCCTCTTCGTGTAAGAAGCTTCTAGTTTCCAGTCCGGCGCCCAGGAAGGAAGCCCTTCTACCCGTTGAGAAGCGGGAGCATCGTCTACGTGAAACATCATCTGCTCAACACCGAGCTCGTAAAACATGTACTCGGCAACTTTGCCAAACGTACGGCCAACCGACATGTCATAATCGACCGTGAGGTACCGCTCAACAGTCTGGAGATCACTAATGATGCCAAATGTAGCGTAGACGAAATCGGCCGGGTTCGTCGCGCCTAGGCCTCGTCGCGCCTTGACGGCGCGGTGGAGGGGGAGCCTCGACTGGCTGGCCCAGCATGAGTTCATATCTGCCAGGACGCGCTGCCTCTCCTCATCATTCTGCGCCCTCGGCGACGAGCCCGAGCCGCCACCGAGGAAGTAGGCGCAAAACTCACGCCATCGTATCCGCCGGCTGCCACATTGAACCCAGGGATCTCTCGAAAGGACCAGCTCCTGAAAAACCCAGACGCGTTCGAACCACGTTTTGGACAGCAGGCTCCAAGGCCCTCGCCCCGTTCCCCCTATCGCAGCGACGGCGGTACTTTCCCCGTCTTCCGTCTCGGGCTCGGGAGCGAAATCACGGGGTACGGAAAACATTTCAGTGACGTCGGGCGTGAGATGGCCGAAGTGGATGACGGTGCTGTGGGCAGTCGAGTAGATGCGCCCCATCAACCTGACCTGGGCGTTGCGCTCGTGGACGTTATCCTGATCAATGCAGAGGGCGTCGGCCCAGACCCTCCTTACGCGCGTGGGGTCGCGCAGGTCGCGCAGGGCGTCGTCGAGGGAGGCTGTGATGGCGAAGAGGTGACCACGGCCGCCGTCATCAACGAGTCGGATCCGACATGCCCTTTCTGACGTGCCCCATACGTACGACAGGGCTGTGTACGGGTCGATCAGGTCGTAGTCGCACTCGGCGAGGGTGGTGTTGCGTAGGGATCCCCTGAGTTGGTCTGCGCGGGCGGCGGAGGGCTCGAGGAGGAGCAGCCTGAAGGCGTCGTTGTTGTCGCCGCCGCCGCCGCTGCTGCTGCTGTTGCTGCTGCCGGTGCTAGTGGACGAGAGCGGCTCGTAGTCGTACCTGTGCTCGCTTTCACGCTCATCATACGCGGACATGGCGGGCGGATGGGGTGTCGCTGGATAGCTGGTCGGGGACCCGGGGTTTTCTGAAGGTGCCGTCGGTGATCGGTCCGATGCCGCTGACTGCCAAGTATCCGGTTCCGTGAGGGCCTGGGCGGATGGTGGAACCCTGGCTCGGCGGGAAGGGGTCTTCCTCAACGATGGACAGATAGAATCTTAGAAAGACGGATGCTATTTTGGCAGACTCGGCGATAATGCAGATTCAAACTTTGCTGATGTTCGCATGTACAGCTCGTTCCGACGGGATTTTGCCTTTTTCCTAGTTCTTGTTCTTTTGGTACACCTCCTCCCCTGGATCGTCTAGATATGAGGCAAAACAAAACGAAACTGGTATCTGCCCGTGTCTGGATCTTACATTTCGTCCCAAAACGGTAGACGGGATGACAAGAGATCTGACTCCACGTGACTCGGACGAAGGCCGATTGTTTCTGGGCCGAGTCAGCTTTTAGTTTCACTGCAATACGGTTTTCCTTCATCTGATGTGATGTTTCTTAGGGGTGCAAATTTTCAGGGTCAAATGGCGAGCAGACGAATCAACTCGGGTATCGGGATGAAGAATGGAATGAATGATTCGAGAACACTGTTCTTTTTGGGGGGAATATTGCGCTTCATCTTGCCACGTCGGCCGTGCCGTGATAACCAGTATTAGACGACTCGGCCGGGCAATTTGTGTGTGTGAGGGGAAAATGATGACCAGCAGCGGTGGCGACCGAAACAGCTTGAAACCTTAGTCAGCAGGCTCAACGTCTGGGGAGAGACAAGGTTATGCCTGAGGACAGGAATGGATTCGGGAGCTCTCCACCTCTCCAAGCGGGGGAAACCCATCGGAGGTTAATCCGAGGTTCGCGAGGAACAATGCGAGTTAATCCGAGAGCTCGTGACTGAAGCGAGGGGTGCCGTTGCCGGAAGCCAATCAAACGGTTGCCGAGTGGAGACCCCGGCACTCCCAGGCCCCTTGATCTTGGACCGTCCAGAGTCGAATCTCAATCGGACGGGATTCTGGGTCCAGGCCCAGAAACCACGTTTAGTGTCGTATCCAGCACGCGAACCTCTGCGCGCCAATCCAATGCTGGGAAGGCGCACATTCAAAGGCTGGCACGCTGGTAATGGCATGTTACTCCGTAGACAGCATGCCTTTCTCCAACTTTTTGTGTCTCTCCAAAGTAGCAGCAGCTCTAGCTCACACGCCAATGTCATGCCCGCGGCCCCCCTAAGCCATCCGAATTGGATGATGCCGCAGCTTGCAGGAACTACGGCTCGATGGGATCAACAGGAGTCGAGGAGACAAAACGCTGGAGCCAAGCATGCCACCGCCACGGCTATGAGCCTGTGAGGAGAGGGGGCATAGTAAGAGCTGAGGAGGAGAATGATGAGCATCATCATGTACAAGTATGATGGACCAGCCGCCAAACGGAAAACGACCAAACCTCTTTCTGCTAGGTCTCCGCAATTGCGTATTGGCACCCTCCTTTTGCCTCTCTCGGTCGTATCACGCGTATGGGATTTGCGCTTTCCAACTGGGCATCAGCATCTCTGCATGCCGCATATTCGGATCGTCTTGTGATGTTCCTGCGACATCCCACTTTTGATTGCTGCTCTGGCTTCTGGCTTCATGGGAACCCATTCAATCTAATGATAGTTACGACAGCAATGACGTTGATTCTCTCCCCTTTGCTTTCTTTCTCTTCATCAAATGTGGCTATCCACAGTGTCAAAAAAACGAAGAAGGTGAGGAAAAGCTAGGAAGTTTGAAAAGTTGCATAGGAGATCGTCGTCTAGCCGAACCACTTTTGTGAGATATTCTTGGGAGTTGGCAGAATTGGCCGAATGGTTGTATCCAAACGACGCACCAGGCCCCCGCCCCTCCCAAGACCTAATAAGTTGTCCCCCTCTCGAGTCTTCCTACCCTTTCCCATCAATTTCTTGGACCCGCGGACGGGCGAGCCCCATGACAGACCTAGCCACTCACTGACCACTGTGCCACTCAACGGTCTCGAACATGGATACGGGATATTACGTACGCGGCCTTACTTCCGGGTACCTACATTTTTCGTGTGGCACTCACTCCATTGGCGATGGCACGTCGCCAGGCTCGCACCTTTTCCTTGCTGCTTCGCTCACCACACCCCTGGGCCCCGGCCCTTAGTCGTGGCTGTTAAGTGGGGTTCCTTCGATTAGATTCCTGGGATGACAAGCATGGCAGCTGTTCCAGTTCCAGCCCGCTCCCGCTTCTTCAGTTCAATCTAGTGGTGGTGCTGCTGCTAGCCTGCTGCAGCGGATTCAGCCAACAACCACAGGCCGAGAGCTCACACACACCTCGGCTGCGAAGTACTCAGCTGAGCGCCAACTCTGAGCTGACTCTCGCTGGGCTGGCTGGCTGGAACGCAGGCTGGCACGAGCTCGGTGGAAAAAGTCTGGAAGTTCTTGTTGCCGAATAGGAAATGAGTCGGGGAAAACACGCAGCTTTTGCGTCAGGAACCTGCTGACGTCGAGGAATTGGATGCAACCACCATCCCGCAATGGAAGGCCTGCAGCAGCAGCAGTAGTGCAGCCCAGCCTGCAGGAAAAAGATTACCTATCTTACCCGAAGTGATGGGATGCCAATTGTTTGGTGTGTATTGTGTGCCTCGTCTCATTCGTCTCGCAAACACGGAAAGAGATAAAATAGAGCAGCAAGGGAAAAAGTTAGATAGGACGAGCCCGGAGCACCCCAACAGGTAAGTTTTGGAGTTTGCTGCGACATGACGCTTTGTCAAGAGCGTCAATTTCCAACGAGATTTGTTTTCTCGGCCGACCACCTCTCACGCAGTACGGGCACAGCCTTCAGATGATAGAATGCCGTGCCGTGAGCTGAGGTTAGATAGATGAGTAGATTAGTATTCGCGAGACCGCGGATAGATAGGTAGTAGATAGATCGTAGAGGCATGAAAGGCTAGAGGCAGTCGGCGCCGTCCATCATCTCCTCCCGCTTCGGGTTCGCAGTTGACGTTTTGTGGGATCATTGCGAGGCGCAGTCGGCGGCGCCAAGAGGAAACTTCCGTTAGCCAAAAGGCTGGAGCCTGGGCCTTTTAGCCATATTTTTACGGTGTTTCCCGTTTTGCTACCGTGGGTGCGTTGGTGACTGGCGGCTGCTTCCTGATTACCTATTCCTTTTCGTCGTTCTTTCCGTCTTCACTATCTCTTCCTGCCCCACACCTCGGGTTGCGAAATGCCCCACCTTACACCCCCGTCCATCATCTTTTCGTTGCGTCACGGATACATGTCTGATTGTGTTCATCATTCATCAATTTATCTTCCCGCGGGTATCCGTATATTGAACTCGTTATTAACGGTGGATCATTGGACTTTCAAGATCAAAGCACGTTCGCATTCGAACGGAGACCGTTGCTCGGCAAGCTTGTGGCTTTCCAACACCCCCCTTGCCCCTCTTTCCCCTGGCGGCGCCCGGCTGCCTTGACAGGCGCGCCATTTCCCTCGGGCCAATTTCGTCTGGTTCCGCCCCAACAGCTCGGCTCGCTAAATGAGCCACCACCTGGCATCACCTCGCACGGGGAGGAAGGACCAGGGGAGGGGGACAAGGTGGACAGTGGACGGGGGTGGACGGGACCGCGTACGGTAGCCGAGAGAAACAGTTCCCTTTGAGGTCAAGACCACCTGGGCAGCTCTGTGAGACTTGAGAGTATTTGCCTGCCCTGTTCAATGTCTTTTTCGGTGGCTTGCCATGTGCAATCAGAAGTCAAGGAAAAACCAAGAAACCAAGAGACGAGACAATAGGATTGGACCAAACGATTCAAGTAGCCGCTCCAACCAAGACTGCTACACACACACAAACTGGGCCAAGGCTGCACCCAAGACCAGTGACAAGGTGGGAGGTCTAGAGCTTGAGCGCCATATCCAGAAACATTCTTCCGCGGGTTCAAAACTCACTTCAGACTCTCCCACCCACAGCTGCAATTGTCAAGTCAACAACCATGGAGAGTTGGAGATGGATCTACTACCGTAGGAGGGGGTTTCCGAACTAGTCAAGACTCAAGAGTCAAGGCTCGATGGGAGGAAAGGCTATTCCCAGCACAATCGCCACACTCCTGGGCAGTCTCCCAGAGCCGGTGCCGTCTTTGCGTCTATGTGTCCTTGGTGTCTTTCGCGGGACGGTGGAATTGAGTTTCAAGGGTCCTGGGTCCGCGTCCCACTTGTTCTTCATTCTTCTCTGGCGCACTCCCACTCAAGACACGTGTTCTTGGGGGTTCTTGACTCTTGCCAACTTTTTTCTTTCTTCGTTCTTTTTTTCTTCTCTCTCCTTTGCGAGGTGCGAAGTGCGAAGTGACTGCCTGCAGCCTGTGTGCGGCTGCCAAGTCTGTTGGGGGCACTTGCTTGGTCTTGGACGTGGGAAGGAGCCAAGGCGAATGAGGGAAAGGGTAACGCGAGGCCCCAGGAAACCAGGAAGGTGCAACTTGTAAGTCTGGAGAACGGGCAATGGCGCTGCGGCGCATTTGCACCCGCGTACTTGCCAAGATGGTCCCCGCCCCTCCGTATCGAGTACGGTCCTTCCTTCCCTGCCAAGCCATTCACGTATCCAAGGTCCCCCCAAGGTTGAAGATGGGAAGGTTCCAAGGTGCTCTGCTCTTTCCTCGGTTTTCCTCAGCCGTGTTCGGTGACCGTCACGGTCCTCACCCCAAGGCTCTCACGGTCAATGTCAACCCTGAGCCTGAGGTCCCTGATGCTCAGGTAATACGCGCACTGCGCACCGCACACCACCCGCGCACTTCGTACCGTCTTCGGGTCCCTGCCTTGCCTTGTGCGGCGTGCCTTCCCTCCCAGAAATCCACCGCCTTCTCCAACATTGGAAAGTGCATGATTCGAGAAGGACCCCGAAATTCATCGTTTCAGTCTTTCAGGGTCCTGTCAAGGCTCCCAGGTCCCCGCCCGCGCAAGGTCAACCGGTGTCAATCAGATAAGCTCCGTCACCTTTTTTAATTTTTTTTTCTCTCTTTCTCTCCTCGCTCACTCCGGCACACACGCCCATCCATTTCAATCTTGATTCTCGAGTCTCACTCTCAGTCAACCTCTTACAATTGCTTCATTCTAGAGTCAGTCAGTCAGTCTCGGCTGCCGTGCGGGATGGTCTCGAGTGAGGAGTGCAAAGTTGCACCTTGCAGAGCCCAGCCCCCATTCTCCAGCAAGGCCCAGTGGCACCAATCTCTCCAAGAGGCGAGAAAGAGAAAAGCAGCAACGCAACAAGCTGCGCCCCCGGGGCTAACGAAAGCGCCAACGGCCAATTTGCTAGATTGGATCAGGGGGCATTCGGGAAACAAGATTAGCAGAGGGAGGGGCGTGGCCCACCCTTTTGAGACGGGCGCGTCCAGTCTGTTCTGTCAATCTGCCCGTGTTTTTTGCGAACTTGCGCGTATGTGTTCATGCTAGCCGTACGTGCTCCGTACCCATACGAGAGCACACGAATACTCGCTGTCATTCATTCTGCCCTACATTTCTGCATCTCAGTATCATACTTTCTTCCACACAGACATGTTTCTTTTACCTCTCCTTACCTGTTCATACCTTTCGTTGTCACCAACCAGCCAATTCACCACATGTCTGATTGCCATGTCCACAGGTACGCCATCGCGCATACTCTGAACAGAGAGTACACCGCAATCAAATACCTTGGCTGCAACCACAACCACCACAACCTGGCTGATGTTCGGTTCCTTTTTGTCTTGGCGGGAAACTGGGAGTGGGAAGCTAGTCGGGGAGATTGGAAAAGAGAATGTCGTCTCGCACCCGAACTGAGTGATGAGAGTCTCGTCTCTCAATCGGTTTCCCCCTCCGCCCCCCCTGCACCATGTCATGTCCATGGCATGGCCCATGTCCCATCCTAATCCCAATCCCCCATACTGCGTATCCATCCCGTCCCCATCCAGTCAACTTGCCTCTCCACCAAAAACCCACGCACACTGTTTCGACCTGCCTAACTCGAAGACAAGCTGTCCTTGATGGTAGTCTCTCTCTCTCTCTCTCTCTCTACTCCGTACCTTAGGAGCAGTAGTAGCACACACTTGTGGCCCAGTGGGTGTGGATGCAATGGAAAAAGATGATCCACAAATCTTTTGAAGAACCACCTTACCTGGGCACCCTCGCCTCGCTCCACGTCTTGGTCCCTGTTCACTCGTACGGGGATGAGCCACGGGGTATACGGAGTACCGTACCGTCCCTGGCATCTTGTCGCCGCTTGCTGGTTGCTTTCCTCTTGGACCTTACCTTGGTACTGGTGCTGGTTGCTCTCTCCTGATTGAGCTGGTTGTTGTGTGGCTGCTGCTCCTTTCCATCCACGTTTCTTCTCAGATCCTCTCTCGCCTCGTCTCTCGTCCCCAGTATCCATCCATTCAGTATTCCACTCTCACACCCCCGTCGCCTGTTACGTTGTCCCGTCTGCCCGTTTCTTGTCTCTCCCGTCTCTCTCGACTCTCTCGCTCGTTTGTTCTGCCCTTTATCCTGAGCCTGCCCCCCCTCCCTTTTCTTGCTTCCCAGGTCATGTCCATGTCGTCTGTTCTCATCTGAAAGTGGCACGAGTGTCGACTGCTTCGCCTTTGCCGTAAATTATCTCTCTCGCCATCCTGAACCGAAAGCTGTCCGACAGGGTTCTGAAGCTTTCCTGTCACCGCGGATCCTGCCTGCCGCCAGCCTACCCTCCCTCAAACCACCCAAGGTCGATAATACGTAAAATACCGCATCGCCCACGTTCAAACAACCAGTTCGTCCCCGGCGCATCACCATCACCATCACCTACCCAGGTTCACCACCAACACCGACCCTTCTCTTTTTTTTCTTCCTCTCTTGCGACTGGACGTCAACTGTCTGTCGACCTCGTACGCAATTGACCGGCGAGAAATTAAAGTTCGATCGGGTTTTTGTGTGCGTTTGGCAAAGTTCGATCACGCCGTCCCTTCGCGCCTTCCAGTAGTCGCTCCCTCGAATTCACCACGTCGACGGAACCTCGTCACTATCACCACGAAAAAAAGATTCGACCATCATCGTTTTTTCGACGAATCTGAAATTTGGCTAGCAAGCACAAATCTTGAACCGAATAACGAAACCATCGTACAGTTGCGACAATGGATCGCGACAGCAGAATCATTACTCCCCGCGAGGTGGAGGGCATGATTGCGGATGGACGCACAATCGTCATTCTTGACGAAATGGTTCTTCGCCTCGACGGGTGGATGGGCAAGCATCCTGGTGGCCAGTTGGCTATCCTGCACATGGTTGGAAGAGATGCGACCGACGAGATCAAAGTGTAAGAGGCTTGACTTACCTTCCATGTCCAATTAACCTTTGGGTGCATCGCATCTTCCCCCTCCCACCATCTTCATCTTGAGGCTGAGCCCCCCTCCGAATCTGGACCCTTATGCGGCGTCGGGTTCCCCCATCATTCCCGCGGGTTCGGATAAACAATCTGAAAAGGAGTGGGACGCCGGAAAGAAAGAAGCATCCGGGAATGCGAAAGCGACTGAGATATAATCAGAAGTCTGATTAAGCTTATTTTCCCACATGGTCCAAATGGTGGGAGAAGAGGGAAAGGGGAAAGGGCCAATTAATATTTCGGATTCGCTGGACATTCGGACTCCGTTATTGATGCGTTAAGTGGAATTAGTGTGCTGACATATCGCTTTCGACAGGTACCATTCGGCTGCCACACTCAACACCATGAAAGCCTTTCGGATCGGCCGGAAACCTGCGGGTCCCTGGATCAACATGACACCACCAATTAGGGGCGGCGTCTACACCAAGCAGGAGACCACAACACCCACATCTGCATCCAACGGCATCACTCCCGCCGGTGCTACTGCAGATGATCCCACGGACGCTGCCGTCGACTGCCCCTCGTCCGATCTCGATGAAGACGACTCCGCCGACGATGCCGTCTCCTATGTATCTGGCGGGAGCTCCCGCACGTCCCTGACTTCGGATTGCAGCAGTGCAGAGGTCGAGGCCAAACCCGAGCCCCAGACTGAGACTGGCATCAGACGTCGCCTTGCTGCACCTGCAGACCCTACCGACGATGCCCTCGCCGCAGGCCCCGGTTTGTCGGGCCGGAGCCGTATGACCGCTGACCAGTACACCGAGTGGTCCATCCAACAGAACATTAACAAGGATCTCGATGAGTACCCTTCTCTCGACCCTGCCGTCCAGCGCGATATCCAGGAGAAGTACCGTCTGCTCCATGAGCGTATCAAGGATGCCGGTCTCTACGACTGCCCCTACTTGGACTACGGCAAGGAGATGTGCAGATACTCGACTCTGTTTGCCCTCTTCCTCACTGCCCTGCACTATGAGTGGTTCATGACCTCGGCCTGCTTCTTGGGCCTCTTCTGGCATCAGGTCATGTTCTCTGCCCACGACGCTGGACACGGCGCCATCACCCACAACTTCACCTATGACACCCTCATTGCTCTCTTTGTTGCCGATTTCTGCTGCGGCCTTTCCATGGGATGGTGGAAGAGCAGTCACAACGTGCACCATCTCATTACCAATCAGCCTGTAAGTCGAGCCTCTTCGTCATGTCCCGAAATTGTCACTAACACATCCCAGGAACACGATCCCGATATTCAGAACGTCCCTCTCTTCGCCACATGCCCTTCATTCTTCAAGTCCATCAAGTCGACTTACTACGATGGCTTCGTCTTTGTCTGGGATGCCGCGGCCGATGTTCTCGCCAAGTACCAGGCTTACACCTACTACCCCGTCATGGGCATCGCTCGCTTCAACCTCTACCTTCTCTCCTGGCTCCACGTCCTGTCGCGTAGATCCTCCTCCCTTGGTGCCTCCAAGGCGTGGTGGATTCGCCCGACCGAGATCGCTTTCATGTGCTGCTTCTGGTACATCTTTGGCTGGCGTCTGATTCTCAACACGCTGCCCACCTGGCCCATTCGTGTTGCCTTTGTCCTGGTCTCGCACATCATCACCATGCCTCTGCACGTTCAGATTACCCTCTCCCACTGGGGCATGTCTACCTCGGATCTTGGCGAGTCCGAGTCCTTTGCCCAGCGCCAGCTTCGCACCACCTTGGATGTCGACTGCCCCGCCTGGTTGGACTTTATTCACGGCGGTCTTCAGTTCCAAGCCGTTCACCACCTCTTCCCGCGCGTCCCGCGGCACAATCTCCGCAAGGCGCAGGTGTTTGTCAAGGATTTCTGCAGGGATACCGGAATCCCTTACTCGATCTTGGGTTTTGTCGATGGCAACAAGAAGGTCATTGGTAGACTCGAGGAGGTCAGCGACCAGCTTCGTACACTGCTCAACTGCCAAAAGTTCATGGCGGAGACGGGCGAAAGCGCTCTGCATTAGACACAGCATCAATGCATTGTTTCGGCGTTGGAGGGTTATTTTCATAGACTAGATAAAAGCTGTCTGCTGTCTTGATGTTCAACTGTTCATATATTCTTATTCTATATGACATATGATGCGTCCGAGTGACCGTAAATAAGGCATGGGTGAATTTGTGCCGATCACCGTTTAATATCAGAAACGGTGAAGCAGGAACATCCCGTCCGACCATCTCCAGAACTAAGGAAACCAGTTCACGTTGTGATCGAGATCTCGACACGAACATCCAGATAACTGGTTCTGGGGAATCTCCACAAGCCAGAGAGTCTAAATGTTATTCCCCGGATGGAATACACTGATGTGATCCCCACGGACTGACGACGTTGACACAAGATTAGAGTATCCGTAGGTTTAAGGTTACTAAGGCAGCTTGACCACCTCCCAGGACCGGGCACGCATGCGGTATGCAAGTGGAACATGGAGGCATATCCTGGTCTGGCTTGGCTGGGGCTGAAGGCGGACCATCGAGGATCGAGATGTTCGGACTTTGGAGAGGAGATATTTGAGTCCGAAGCTAAGGTGAGCTAAGGTGTGGTAATTGTCTGGTGGATCCGCCAGGGTGGCGCTGAGTAAGTGGACGGGTTACCGGTGCCGATCCCGATCCCGGGACGACCGGGCTTGGGAGTTGGGTATATGTATTGTGTATCTATCTCCCTTGTTTGTCTCCTGCTTGCTTTCTTTCTGGATTCGGTTTTGGTGTAATGGTGTTTGAGGTGTCCCGTCTCTGGTCGTGGTGAGGTACGATGCGAGAATTTCCCATCTGGAGTTTCGGGCACTCCTCGATATCTACACCAACGCCCATTCTGTCAACTCGTCCTCTCTATCAGGCCACACCTCCCCGTCCATAACCCCATCGACGACGGCATACCCTACGATCACACACCCGCTTCCCCTCGACCGAACAACGAATGGGAAATCCAACCCCGAAAAGACGCAAATCAAATCACCTGGCTCCGGCTCTGCCACGCAGAACCCGAAGTGGCCCTCTGAGGTTAGGAACATGCACCCGGAGCCCATGGCGGCGTTGATGTTGCCAATCTTCAACCAGGTCGAAGGTTGCCGGGAAGCTATTGCGTCCGCTAGCGCCGAGGGGGTTTGGAGGGCGTATAAGGAGGCGGCGTCTGTTTCTGTTCGCGGGTTTGCTTGCAAGATTCTGACAAGCAGGGCTCGGGTGCTTCGAAAGGTAAGGGATGCGGTTTCATTCGCCGCTTGATTGTCTTCGCTTGCGTCGGTAGGCGGTGGTGGCGACAGGATATCTGAGAGGAAAGCCTGGGAGACACGCCTCGCATCGCCTACCCAGGCGAGCAAGTCTTCCTTGTTGTCGGCTAGGACGAAGGAATGGTCGAATAAAGGGAGCTTGGAGCTTATGCGGTCGCCTACGCGCGCGACGCTCCTGCCTTTGAGGTATAGTGTGCGGGTGTCGGGTGAGAATCTGTAGTAGGGTCTGCCGCCGCGGGACGATGACGCCGGGACGTCTAGGAGCATTCTTCCATCCATGGCGTGGTTGCTCCAGTTGAGGGCCCAGGAGGGTAAGTCTGGGACCAGGGGGAAAGGAGTACTCGGTGCTGATGTTGATGTTGATGTTGATGTAGACGTGTCTCCTCCTTCGGCACCAAGGAGGAGGAGATGGGTAAGAGTATCCTGCCCCAGGATATGCTGCCTCGTCGCCTCACGGTAGACTTTCTCTACCGGATCCGTGTAATCCACCCCTACTTTTCCAAACGTCTCTGGAAACACGGCGCGAAGGGCGTAGATTTTGTCACGGGGTTCCGTGGACTGTAAGTACAGCAGCCACCTGAGCTGATAGACGTTCAACTTCCCGCGGCGCGCAGCAATCTCCGCCGCTTCCTTCTGCTCCTCGGCGGATACAGCATCAGATGCATCCGCAGGAAGGGAGGAGAGGATTTTCCGGCGCATGTGGATGGCTAGTTGGGTCGGGCCCGGGTGGGTGCGGTGGGCGTCGCCCCAGTTCTGGAGGATGTTGGAGAGGGCTTCGCCTCCGCCGTCGAGGCAGAGGATGAAGGCGTTGGTGTAGGCTGCTTCTTGGAGGGTCCAGACGCGGAGCCAGTAGGGGGCGCGTTGGAGGATGGAGAGAAGGTTTGGGTCTAGGGCTTTTTGGGGCTGTGTTAGTGAGAGGGGCGAGGGGCATCGAGGGGTTTCGAGGGGCTAGGGGCGTTTCTTTTTTTTGGGGCAAGTGATGTAAGTGAAGATGTAAACTCGTGTTGAATGTGAATGTCCAAACTTTGCGGCACTTACCTCGTCCCTGTTCGTCTCTTACCCTCGGAACACCTTTGTACAACGCAAGCACCGAAGCTGGCACCCACTCGTTGCCCAGCCATACAAAGACGTATTTCGCCTTCTGGTAGAGTTCCGCCATCATGCCCACCTGGACGCTCTTCTCGTTGTTGGAGGACTGGTTGATGCAGACGGCGTCAACCCAGAGCGAGAGATCGCGGATCCGTGGTCCGCGTAGGATGTTGAGTACGGCGGCGCAGTTTGGGGTTATCATTAATGAGGGTTGATGAACCTGTTGAGGGCTGGTGGTGGGGATGGTGATGGCCGTGGCGTTTACTACTGTTAGAGGGATATTCGATGGTTCGCCTCCCCAGGTATAGGAGAGGGCTGCGTATGAGACTGGGTTGTCGAGAGAGGTTTCTCTGAACTCGCATTCAAGGGGCGAGGATTTATCTTTGGTGTTGACGAGGCGGATGAGGCGGATTGACTTCGGGGTTGGAAGGGGTGAGTATTGATATTGAGAAGTCATTTTTGATCAAGTACTAGTCTATACGCACCGGTGTTTGTGTTGGTCACGGAGTTTTGCGATCAAGATGGCAAGGTCCTGGGAGATGGTGACCAAGTCTTGAAATGTTGTTATTGGCAGTGATGAAATTGGTATTTAGAGAGTTACACCAGAATTGTTTGTCTAAAAGCCTAGAAGCTGTTGATTGCGGACAGGATAATCTGTTCTTGATGATGTGAGGTGATTATAGCTTAGATGTGCTAGACAGACCAATGGAGACTGAAGAGGTTGTCGGGAGGCTATCACGTGGGACCTAGCCAAGCGGTGGAGGTTCAGCCGCACTTTTCAGCTGCGACTCGATGATTACCAACCTAGGCTAAGTGTCCTCAATTATCATTCGTTGGGTTACATTGACAAAACATATTCTAAGGACATCATCGACTCCAATCAGCCTGAAACTTTTATAAAGAGTACCTAGTTCCTGCAGAACCAGTTTCAACTAGTGCTAGCATCTCTGATCAGTCCTCTCTGTAAAGCCTAGCAGCAACAACGACTAGGTAAGCAACAGCCAGAGTCAAAACAGCAAGATTGTGGACTTTTTGAGATTTTACTGAACTAGTAGCTTAGAAAGGCCTCCCTACTCTCTCTGAAGTATGGCTGAGGGTTTTGGCTAAGGGAGGGACAGTGGGATGAGACGACTCATTCAGTTTGACTGGCTCATTTGCGAGCTCAACATCGAGTTGGTCGGTCAATGTATTCATGAAAAGAACCAGGCCCCAAACCTAGCTGAGGTTCAAGGTCAATGCTATTAAACGTAGGTGCGATGATTTGTATGCGGTTGAAATTGCCTGAAAAGCTAGTACTGCCTAGTTAATTGATGCTTATCCCATCGAGTGCTGACTGACGCCATTTTTGCCAAGCCCCAAAATCCCCACTATTTACACTTTATTACCCCGCATTTAAAGGGGTACATTGACGATACAACATTTACCACTATGCTCTTTTACCTGTTATCACTACTATTACTAGCATTTCAATTGATGCTGCAATGTCTTCTAGTGATTCTGATACCTCTATTGCTTCCAATACCTCTATTGCTTCCAAAACTTCTGTTACTTCTGTACTCAGCACTATAGTAGTTGAGGTCTACCCAGAAGACCTAGCTGCTGCTTGTAATACAGCTTGTAAGCCAGACGGCTGTGACGAAGCCACAGTCCGGCCCTGTGAACCTCCGGCTACCGAGCATGGCCCTCCGGGCTCCTTCCGGCCCTTGAAGTACCAGCCCGGGCCCAAGAGGTCCGGGGGCTGCCGGCAAGCCCGCTGGAACTATTCCTCCAATACGTTCCGCAAGACCTCGTGGAGCAGTGGGCCCAGTGGACGAATACAGCACCGCCGTCGTCTAAAGAGGGCCCCTGGCTTAGAACGTCTAGAGTGTATAAGTGGCGGGAGACCTCAATAGAAGAGATCTACCTCTTCCTAGGGATCTTATTATATATAGGGATCCATAGGGAATCTAGATTATCAACCTACTGGTCAACCCAACAGCAGAGGGAGGATCCCATCCACCTATTTACGCGGTTTATATCCCGGGACCGTTTCCAACTACTGTTTCGGCGACTGCGGATATTCAATACTGCGGATTTCCAGCCCAGCCAGCCCGACGAGCCCGTCCAGCCCGTCCAGCCCGTCCAGCGCGGGGGCCAGCCAGGCCCAGCCGAGCCAGCCGAGCCAGCCCGTCCAGCCCAGCCAACGAGGGGGCCGGGGCCGGGGACGGGGACGGGGACGGGGACGGGGACGGGGCCAGGCCCGGGATCGAATGCCCGATGTATCCCATCGAGTGCCAATTGGCAACAGGTACATGCCCTTGAGGGGAACTGACCACTCAGGAGACAGCCAAGACTTCTTCTAGCCAACCAAAAAGCCTAGATTATGGATACTTCTGTTGTCTATATACTCTGACTATGAAAGAGGTACCAGCAATCATCCGAGTTACAAAGCGCTACTCCACACTGCAGGCACCCTGACCTCGTCTTTTTTCTGTGGGATCGTGAGTGTTGTTGAACAGGGCCTCATACTGCGGCTTCATTGGTCCACTGTACCCACGATTCAACCAGCCTCAAAGGCACATACTGCTGAAAAAGCTCTAAAGGGGTAGTAGATAGACCCCGTACTGTTGCGGCGCGGTAGGGCACGTCGAGGGGGTTGAATTGGCCCGGTGTGCCCCTTTCTAGCGGAGGCGATTCGTGTGGGCGTACAGTTGCGTTATCACACCTCTCGGGCCTACATTGAGCTGTACAGGCGCTATCAAGGTCTTCGGGAAGTACTGCGACGGTGATATGTGAAAGCGCTGACGAATCAGACGCATGAGAGTCGCTTGAGGACATCGCGACAGTTGCCCATATGTAGAAATGTTAGTTGTGGTGGTGAACGCAGCTGGGAAAATATAGGGGTTGATGACGTACCGTCATGTATTCCCGCGGTGAGGGGGCAAAAATGGGTCAAAACTGGGCATAATGTACCTGTTGCCAATTGGCACTCGATGGGATACCCCTTAAACGTCGTCCCTCTTACTAGCGCAGCAGTGCCCGTCTAGGCTAGGTCGGCGAGTCAGGTCAAGCTGTGTGCGAGGTGGTCGAGTAGTTAAATAAACAAATGTTCCGATGAGCTCAAATTTCGGATTGACTGAGGAACGCACTGTTCGATTCTCCTTTCAGGCAGGGGCGTGAATTATAAAGTCAGCAAACCCCCTCATAATTCTTTCCATTTTCCCCCCAGCGGTTTGAAGTAATTTCGTGGATGTCCAGAGTGATCGCTCCCCCTCTCCCACCACATTCCCTCGGTACGAAGACTCGAGAGAAGTCCGGTCCTCCTGCAGGATTCCGACTCAGTTTTTCTTGACTTCAGACGAATTAAGCATGCCAGCGTATGCATGAGAAGATCCAAGATTCTCGAAACGAAACACCAAGTTTGATACCCGTTTCTCAATTGGTGAAGCTGGTGTCTGACTCGTGGCATCACAGTAGCATGGTCTTTTTCCCACTTGATTGATCAATTCTTGTGTACAGACTTTTCAACCCTTATCATCTGCATAGAATCAGGAAGACCATGGCAAAGATACAACAATCTCGTGTGCTCACTGAGTCCTGGATATCGCCCTACTTACAGATTAATACGGCTTCGCTTTGACATAGCGAGCTTGGAAAAGGCTGTTCGGAGCTGCCGGGATTAGCAAAGTCCGTTACCACAGCGGGCCCCACGGCTCCCACGGGGACTTAGGAGAGTGAGTGTGATGAACCCCTGGCCCTACCTTACTAGTAACTTACACGTAATCTGTGTGTGTGTGTATGTTATATTTAACGCCGTGGCGGCAAGGGCGCAGCCGCCCTTGCGGCCGACCTCCCGAAGGGTATATGGCGTGGAGAGCCGTCGCCCTATAACTATTGCTAGATACAGTTCAAATCGTCCTCCAAATCGTGCCTTATGGCTACTATACGTTCTATCTGTCCCTGGTTCCCGCTGGTGCCCCAGTTCCATTCTTGAATTTTGCGGCTTAAGGCCGGATATGTCTGGAGAGGGCGGCCTGCCGAAACAGGCCCCTCGTACATGTTCTGATTTGTACAAGACCATTCCTGCCCCAGTACTTGGTTGACGACGTGTACTCGCCGCATATCCACTTTTTCTTGGTCGGAGGGTGTGGATATGAAAAAACCCTGGCGAGGGCCCGGAAAGGGTCCTAGGCCCCGCATTGGGCTCTGCCCTACCCTTCCCACAGGTAGTTAAAGCAGTTGCCGGCGGCTGGAATCGAACCAGCGACCTCTGGGCTCCAGAGGCCTTGCCAGGTGTATGCCACTACACCACGCCGGCTACACGTAATCTGTCTGCAGGCCAAGAAACTCAGTTATCCTCAGCAATGCTAAGTCAGGACTTCCAGTTGATCCGAGTTCACCGCGAATATCGGGACATAAGCCAGATCCGCTTAAGCCGGGAGCTAGGGCCAGTTCTGATTTGGCGCGCCGCGCAGATCAAGAAGCGAAGGCTATCGTACAGAGAACTCTAAGCGTAAAATTGCCTGGGTTGTAAATCCTCTGAGCTTGTATGATGGATCCTGGCTATAAGGTAGGAAGAGAAGCCTTGATGTGCGGAGTATTGGATCTTCACAGGTCTGAGGCTTTCCAGGATAACAAAGACGGACGACGCATCTGCATAGCCAGCGATGTTATACACTCCAGTACATGTACTCCGTATAGTTCTGTAGCACCAACTCTCTCGTACCGAGTATTCGGGTTCGCTGCGAGCGATTCGGTGCAACGCCCGAACTATGATCTCCTGTTTGGCAATTATTACTCTGCTACATGGGACGGAGATTGGGTAGTTGACTTTACGCTTACCTGAGCTTTGAGCGATGTAGCCGCCGGCGAACGTGGGATGCGTGGATAGTTGTCAACGACTAGATTAAATCTGATTCGTGTATATAAGGCCGCTAGAATAGGTGACCCTGCAAGCCGTGCTTCGTTAACGATAGAGTTTTGCGAAACCATTTTTCTGTTACAGGAGGAAAGTTTAAATCGCGCTTGTTCAGAAAACTGTGGGAGGGAAACACCAATTTGGGACAAATAGGAGTGTTAGGCACGAATTGATCGGTAGAAATATTGGTTCTCATCCCACTTTGCCGAAACAAAGGCCAGGCAGTCCCTGACAATCTTTCGGGTATCATGTCCCCCAAGTGCCCAATGCTCCCTCCCCGACCGTCCGGTCCTTTCTTATTCTCCAATGTCCGCTGTTGCTGTCGTTGTTCCCAAAATTTCCTCCTGCACATGTCCTACTTGAGCCGCTTCTGATAGAGACAATATATTGAGGCTACTGCCCGCAATTGCTGTCGCACCAAAAGCCCCTTGCAGAGAGTCACAGTGGCCCCTTTAGCCCCTGAGGCAATCAACCATTGAACCTCGAAAGCTTGTCGGAATACCCTAGATGGATCCTCATGGAGACTCCGAACCCAAATTGACGGGTTGAAACAGCTTGATGATTTTAGAGTCTGTTCGGTTTCGAATGGGACGGTCATGCTGTTCATCAAAAGTATATAGCTCGACGTTGCTGCCACCGGGGACTTCAGATGATTCAAGTTAGGCACAAGCTTCGCTTTTCTCAACTTCAAGTCACTCCTTTTTGACCTTTTTCACACTTTGTTGACCAACTCAGCATCTGCACTTTGCCCATCATGGCGCTTTCCATTCTTTCCGCTACTCTTCTTCTCACCAGTCTCGTCTCCGGTCAGGCGCCTGGCAATCTTACCGATGAACACCCCAAGATCGAAACCTTCCGCTGCACCGTCAAAGATGGTTGCCAGAAGAAGACCAACTACCTCGTCGTCGACTCGAGTCAGCATCAGATCGAGACGTCCAGCGGCGTGAGCTGCCTTACCGACAACAACCCGCCCAACTCCACTGCCTGTACCACTCCCGAAGAGTGTGCGACCAACTGCCACATTCAGGGTATTTCTGATTACAGCACCAAGGGTGTCACTACCCACGGCACGGACATTCGTCTAACCATGTTCAACGCCGACGATCAAAAAGTGTCTCCCCGTATCTACCTGCTGGAGGAGAACAAGCAGCACTACGAGATGATCCATCTCACGGGATCTGAATTCAGCTTCGACGTCGATATGGTCAACTTGCCCTGCGGCATGAACAGCGCACTCTACCTGTCTGAGATGCTTCCGGACGGTGGCAAAAACACCAGCTCCTTGAACAAGCTTGGTCCCGCGTGGGGCACCGGCTACTGTGATGCGCAGTGTTTCAAGACCTCCTTCATCAACGGAGTTGTAAGTCCCCTTGATACACTTGCCCGGCGCGATGAATTAGGTACTAACACGATAAACAGGGAAACTTTGAGCAAAAGGGCTCTTGCTGCAACGAGCTTGACATCTGGGAGGCCAACTCCCGCGCAACTCACATCGCCCCTCACCCTTGCAGCCAGCCCGGCCTCTACAAGTGCACTGGCGAGGAATGCGAGAAGGCTGGCGTCTGCGATGAGTCCGGCTGCGCTTGGAACGCCAACCGTTTGAACGTGACCGATTTCTACGGCCGAGGTAATAACTACAAGGTCGACACCACCCGCAAGTTCACCGTCGTCACGCAGTTCCCCGCCTCGAACGGCAAGCTCAAGGAGCTCCGCCGCATGTACGTCCAGGACGGCAAGGTTATCCAGAACAACGTCGTCAACATCGAGGGACCCCCGAAGATCAACTTCATGAACGATGAGTACTGCCAGGCCACCGGCGCCTCCGACTTTATGCGGTTGGGTGCTATGGAGGGCATGGGCGGCGCCATGTCGCGTGGTATGGTTCTGGCCATAAGCCTGTGGTGGGATGACTCGACCTACATGGAGTGGCTTGACCAGGGCAACAACGGCCCTTGCAACGCGACTGAGGGTAACCCCACGGTTATCAAGTCGATCGTGGCCAACCCTGAGGTGACGTTCAGCAACATCCGCTTTGGAGAGTTGAACTCGACGATGAACATGAGGCTTTAGGCTACAATATTAATTGAACAATACTAGCCTTTGGCATACTTGCATTGTCGTCTCTGTTACTACGTCTGGGTATCCGTCGGTGTTTCCTGTGACCGAATCTGAGTCATACTTCTGAAATTGCGCCGAAGTCTTCATGACATGCTAAATACAAGCTTGAACTAAAGCTTTAGGAAACATGGCTTGAGAACTGAGTGATGCCTGTTGCCAAAGCGCGCTCAGTTGGGAAAATCTCTCATACTATAATCTCATCCAAGCGATCAGCTCAGCACTTTTTCATAGTTGAACCAATGATCTCAGCGGCTTGCTCGGCCAAAGCGTAGACGGCCACTTGCAGGTTGGCCGAAATCGAGACAGGAAACACAGATGTATCAACAACGCGAAGACCCGACACCCCAATCACGCGCAAGTCTGTGTCCACAACGGTACCCATGGAGGCTGTGCCTGCAGGATGGTAGCATTCTCTGTGATATGTGTTAGAAAAAAGTGTCTTCATCACCAGGAACGAGTCACTTACCGTCCCATCTCACGCACACGAGCATCGATTTGTTCGTCTGTAGAATTCACCATCAACGTTTCTGCCGCCAACTCGCCGGCTACCACCTCTCTTCCTAGAATAGTGTCGTTGGACTTCAGCAATCTGATGTTGCGTCTGATGGTCTCTCGAGCGGCGTAGCGATCGACGTTGGTACCCAGAAAGTTGGGATCGATGAGTGGGGCATCCTTGATGTCGGAGGATTGTATGGTGACAGAACCTCGGGCAGATTTGAAGAAAACGACCGAAATCATCAACACGGCTGAACCATCCGCTGACACACCCGAGTACTGAAGTAAGTGAGACGAATGAGCGCGATCTTGCTTCAGCAAGGGGTGCACAGCAGGATCTGGGATCGATCCCTCGTCTTCGGTGATAGCAGCAGCCAAACCTTCTTTCTCGAGAGAAGTGACGGTCATGAAGTCAATGAAAGCCCCTGGCGCGTATTGAGACTGGTTAAAAACAGGGTTGCCGGACTCCTTGGCGTATCCCGCAGATGCGTCCTTCAGCTGCCAAATCGTTGGGATCGGAACATGATCGTGGAAGTTCTGACCGATCGCTGGCTGGTCTAGAAAGATAGGAACATCAAACTTCTTCAAGGTCTCGGCGGGGCCGATGCCTGAAAGCATCAGAATCTGTGGCGTGCGGTACGCCCCTGCAGACAGAATGGTTTTTCGTCCCAAGATATCGGTTCCGTTCTCAAGCCTGACCCTACGAGCGACGAGGTGGCCATCTTTCGGGTGCTTCTCAACCAGAACTTTGGCGACCAAGCTATCAGTCAGAACCGTAATCCCCTCGAGAGAATACACGAGCGAGGCAAGTTGACGTTTGCCCTGATCCCTGTTCTCCTGAAGATCTGCAACACCAAGGTTGTTCCCGGCATTGTTGTTCAGTTGAGGGAGTGCGTCGATGCCGAGCTCTTTCCAGGATTCAAGTAGAGGCTCACGCAGAGGGAAAACACGACCCGTAGATCCCGGCGACTGAACTTTGACAGGGCCGGTGTGTCCGTGCGAAAGAGGGTTGGTGAAGTTATCGAAAAGCGCCTCAGTCTTCTTCATATACGGAAGTTGACCTTCATAGCTCCATCTTTGGTCGCCTACACTCTCTGCCCAGATGTCATAGTCGACCTTGTGACCGCGGGTCCAGGCAGCTTCCTAGTCGTTAGATGACGAACATCGATTTTGCACCATGGCAATTGAACTTACCTCCATTGATAATTGTGCCACCCCCAAGTCCTTTGCCGACAGGCGATGCAATCTCCCGTTTGTCGAGATGGGTTTGTGGGATAGAAGAGAAACCCCAGTCGTATTCGCCGCCAATGGCATTGTTCATATCAATCCATTCGATGTTTTCGACAGCGTGGGTGTTGGTGCCAGCTTCAAGGAGCAGGATCTTGAGGGTCGGGTCCTGTTGCAGTAATCTGTTCGACACCACGGAGCCGGCGATGCCGCCACCAACCACGATACAGTCCCACAGAGTCATCTTGATCGGTTGGTACCTTGAGTCTGAAGGAAGCTAAACAAAGAGAGAGAGGAACCAAGAAGACGCAGTTTGTCGCGAGGCGTGAGCCTGGACGGGACTGGGCGGGTACACAAATGCTGGCAATGTCTTTGAGAAAGTGGACGCTGACGTATTATTGCCGTTAGGATCTCGACCGAGCCCTCTATCTCGGTTCAGCTCTCAATCTTGGTTCACCAAGAAATATTGGAACCCAAATTTCAAGGTGCATAATACGCAGAATCCGCAGGTACGAAGCCCGCTGAAATTTAACGTGCCATCTGACCTAGCCTGCTTTCTCTGCGCGAGGGTGATGGGCCACTGGGCGTGCTTGACGCAGATGCTACAACAGTGCGGATTTGCCACCGTGATTACATGGACACGGGGGCCCACTGTCCTGCATTATGAAATGAGAGATGCACGGCGGATGAATACTATGTTGAGTTGAAGAACCCGGAGGTTGGGACACGCAGACTCCTGTCTTAATCGCCGGGGATGGTGTAGGTATTTCTCCAACAGGAATGCCTCTCAACATGGAATGACGGACTCATTCCGCTGAGGCCTGGATTGAGCAAACATGGCATGGATTCAATGTGGCGGGATTTCACGTGTCTAGAAATTCGAGGCCCAGGAGCCCTGTTCCGCAGCGAACTGTTCCAACTTGTTCGTCATATAAACACTGATCAGTGATTTCCGGCGAAACCCCTCGGAATCCCCCTTGTTTCCCTTGTCGAGACACGGCCCTGAGTACGGAGTAGCCCGTGAAGATACAAAATTCATTCAGCTGTGCCTCTTCCTGTGAGTGGGTTTAAAGATACTAGACAAGTGAAAATGTTTGCTTCAATTTACAACTTGCCGCAATAGGTAAGGTATGGGAGTCCACGTTATGCGGTTGGTTCAAGGCTACAGTCGGACTTGTGGAATGTGGAACCCTAACCTCTGGCCGACAGGGGCTTGAGCGAAGTTGCCAGGATATTTCTGTTGGTTCTGTTGGTAAACTGTATCGCTTGCGTGATGTGACCACTTTATCACAAGGAACCGTTGAACGTGAACGAGGAAGTGCGAAAATTCCATGGAAGAGAGTTCGCTTAGAGACAACGCCTGGATTTTGTCTAGATAAAAAAGCAATTTGTCTTGGCGACCTCGGCTGATAGCCACAGGTTATTTGTTGTTGTTGTTCTATTTAACGCCATGGCGGCAAGGGCGCAGCCGCCCTTGCGGCAGACCTCCCGGAGGGTATGTGGCGTGAAGGGTCGCAGGCTCTAGCTATATACTATATAGTACACGCCGTATCCTGACGTCCTCCAAGTCTTGCTCGTGAGCTACTATGTGCCACAGGTTAGAGAACGGAACGAAAAGATCAGAAACCCCTCCAAGAATGATACAGTCTTGTAGTAGATCTCGCTGGATTCTCTCCATGATTTCCTCCATTCGAGCCACTTGATGACCATACTATACATCTCAAGATGGACGCAGTTTTGCCCATCTTCTTTGAACTACGAGAAGAGTCTCCGACCCTGATTACAGACAAATACCCGCCGTTGACTCGTGATGGAGCCTCGCTCGTGTTAACAGCGTGCATCATGATGGTGCTGACAACGCTGTGGACAATCATGAGACTTATTTCTCGTCGCATCACCGGAATATCCTTTCATACGGAAGATTACCTCGACTTTTCAGGACAGGTATGCCATCAGCAAAGATACTCGTTTTGAGCAAGTACCTTACTCACCGAACAGCTTCTCTACTACGGCGTTGCGACATGCTTCATTTTAGGTAGGAATGCTCACTCTGTCATCCAAATCGAGGGATTAAGCATCTAACGCGTTTGCGATTAGGAGTCATTCTCGGTGGCGCCGGCCACGACGTTAGCGTTCTAGACCCGAACCTTCACGTTTCGCACTTTGTCAAAATCTTTCTGGCTGCACAAGTTATGTACGCCACCGAGCTTCTGGCAATCAAACTCAGCATCATAACCTTGATGCAGCGCATCTTCTCGCAGAGTAGCTCATGGTTCCGTGCAACAAGCTGGGTTGCTGTTGGGCTGTCATGTATTTGGGCACTATATACAGCCCTTCTTGGCTTCGTTATCTGTCAGCCAATTCAGAGTGCTTGGACATAAACGTCACGAAGACTGGCTGCGGGGACTACACCCTAGCTTTCAGCGCAGTTGCCATTTTTGATATTATCACCGACATAGTCATTGTGGTGCTTCCCATTAAAGTTGTTAGCGGGTTGCAAATGGCTAGAGCCCACAAGGTTGCCCTTTGTGTGGTATTCGGAGCAGGTTTGATATGAGTAGACACTTTGAATTGTGTGACACCATGATCATTGAAGCGCATTGAACTTAGTCTCAACTCGATCCGGTGTATTTGCTCATTCGAGTTGCGGAAAAAATCGTGTGCTGACCCGAGCTTGTTCTAAAGCACCATCATCTTCTCAGGCGTGCGACTATACTACACCCTAACGGCAGATTTCGTCAATATCACTCGAGGCTTTGCTTCTGCCTCAATAAGCGGAGTACTCCAGTCAGGAATTGCTGTCATGAAGGCTTCCAGCCCCATGTTACGCCCAGTCTTTGACAGAACTATTGTTCGCTGGTTGAGTTTGTCGATTCGCAGCAGTGGGCGCACACAAAACACAACCCAACCCCTACAGGATCTCAGGGACATATCGTCAAGAGCAGTAAATCCAGTCAGCTTGGAAGCCATCTTCGCGGGGACGGCTTCAAGCAAATGTCCGATAGTGATGAGAACCTCAGTTGGGAGATGCAGGGGCTAGGCAGCAGGACAAATTGCAGGACTGGAAGGGTGTCACAGGCTCAGATTTCTGCCGGAATAGCCTTGCAGAATGTGAATACCAGATCCCCGACTCCGGATACTACTGGAATTGCTACCACACGAACAGTAGCTGTGGAAAGACACAGTGTTGGTTGAGACAGTGTAGCTAGCAGGGCCTAGGAAACAGGTTCAGAGGAAATCTCCGACTGGCATTATGGACAGTTGTGAATCGTAGCATCTCAATGAATTTCAGCATGCGCGAACTTTGAGCATGTAGTCAAGTCACACATTTGGAGTCTTCCGCATCCTACGCAATCAGAGTGAACAAGTGACCTGGTACCTTTTCACAACATTTGTCCATGGGCCAGTCTAATGTGTACGCAAGCGTTGTTAAGTTGAGAACAAGAAAATTAAAATGAGACTTGCAAACTAAGTATATTTATCAGGTGATTGATAAAAATATCGACCTTCGACCTGCTAGATGTCAACATGCGCAAAAGTCAACTCGGCACGTACTACACGGAGTCGGCTTCACGGCGCCAAGTGTTTGTTGCTTCAGAAAGAAAATGTGAGCACTTGTCCAGAGTCTGTATCAATCATAACTGACGGAGCAGAAGATTCGGATCACACCATATTCTTACCGGCGGTGACTTGATAGTCCATGTTCTTTGTCCGGGACGCTCCCTACTACTCACTTAACCACCTCGACAATTCATATCAGATCCAAATCAAGTCGAACGTGCATATCAAGTAGAAGTGAGCTATGTATTTAAGCAACAAGGGCCTGACCACTGCTTTTGGTGAGTGATCCGAAGACTAGGATGGCACTGCGGCCCGACGGTCGTGACGCGCGTGGCACGGTAGAAATTGCTTCGGAGAATAGTACTGGCTGATGAACGAGCTGAAGAGGCTGCATAAAGAACCAACAGCCAAGGACAAACATGGAGGGCAATTGAAACCAACATAAGAAGGCGCAGAGGCATAGGGTTGAGATGGAGGGTTTGGCGATGTGTCTGGCATCTTTATAAACGTCAAAGACCTCGCAAGCTTTTTTGGAGAAAGCTTCTTTGTTTCGATGATCATAGGTAGGTGTCGTACCTTTCCCAAAGACAGCTGAGCAAACAGCCAGGTATTGAGATCAGTCGAAACAGAGTCTTGGGCGCCATCGAAGGCGGTCGTTCGCAAATCACAGTTCAGCGGTGATTTACTACATTTCATATGAGATTGCAAATATTGAATGAACCAGAAATGCTGTTGGATCAAGGTCCACTTGCTCAGGCGACTCGTGAGAAGGGTTTAACTTCTTCTTCAGAACGAATGATAATGATGAAAGCATATGTCTGACGAGAACCGCCAAAGTTCTATCTATATCAAGCCATTCAATGACTAATTTAGCCGTGTCAAAGTCCGCTTGGAAGCACCCCCGCTATATAGGCCTTAGGCAGGTCACTTGAATGAAGTAAAGCGGCTCTCACATCGTGGTTGTGTCTTGATGGATGCTCGGATCTTGATATTTTCGGTGTTGCCGGTAACGTGCATGATAAGCGAGCGGATCGGACAAGCGAGCGGATCGCTCAACAGCGACCGCCACATCTTTTTCTTTCCAACACATATCCATCCACCACAATGATACAGTCATCAAACAAAGAAGCTGGCATAATTCTAGCAGTTCAAGCTATCGAAAAAACACCAAATTTGAGTATTAAAGGTGCAGCTCGGATCTACTCAGTGCCATTTTCAACCTTACGCGCCCGTATCAATGGAAGAACTTCGCGACTTGAAACCGTACCAAACTTACGGAATTTAACGTTGCTCGAAGAGGATACGCTAGTTGAGTATATTATCGACCTAGATTCTCGATTATTCCCTCCTCGGATCAGTGGTGTAGAAGAAATGGCTAATCGACTACTCGCCGACCGCGGCGCGCCCCCAGTTGGGAAGTGCTGGGCTTCGAACTTCGTCAAGCGACAACCACAGCTCCGGACGCGCTTTTTTCGCAAATATGACTATAAGAGGGCCCAATGCAAAGATCCAGATGCGATAAACGCGTGGTTTCGCCTTGTGGCGAACACAATCGCGAAGTACGGCATCGTGGACTCCGATATCTACAACTTTGATGAGACTGGGTTTATGATGGGCCAGATTGCATCCGGAATGGTTGTCACGAGTGCTGAAAGGCGTTCAAACACGAAAATGACGCAGCCTGGCAATCGTGAATGGGTTACAGTCATTCAAGCCATCAGTTCGTCAGGCTACAGCGTTCCGCCGTACATCATCGTCACAGGCCAATATCACCTCTCCACCTGGTACACAGAAACAGGTCTCCCATGCGACTGGGTCATTACAACGTCTGAAAACGGATGGAAAACAAATGAAAGAGGCCTAGACTGGCTCTAGTACTTTAATCAGCATACAAAACCGCGTACAACTGGTAGATATCGCCTCCTCGTCATTGATGGGCATGAAAGTCACCACTCTGCGGACTTTGAGATATATTACAAGGAAAACAATATCATCATACTCTACATGCCGGCCCATTCGTCTCATATAATTCAGCCCTTAGACTTTGGGTGTTTTGGGCCACTAAAGACGGCTTATGGTCGACAAATTGAGGATAAGATGCGCCGGGGTAATACCCATATTACGAAGGAGGACTTCTTCCCTGCATTTCGCAACGCTTTCACGCAAGCCCTAACAGTAAAAAACATCCAGGGAGGTTTCAGAGGGGCTGGGCTTGTTCCGTTAAGTGCTGAAAGTGTGCTTTCGAAGCTGGATGTGAAGTTACACACTCCAACGCCCCCAGGGTCTCTTCCAGCAACACCCCCCGCGTGGACTTCTCAGACACCAAACAACCCAACAGAGGCAAATTCTCAGTCAACTTTGATTAAAGATCGAATCTTAAATCATCCAAATAGCTCGCCAACACCAGCTAATAACGTAGTTAACCATATCCTCAAAGGGACACTAGCTATGATGCATCGTAATACTCTTCTAGAGGCTGAGAATAAAACCCTTCGGGAGGAGAATAATCTACTTAGCCGACGGCGGAGATCTAAGAAAACTCGTCTCAGGCAAGGAGGGAGCCTTACTATAGCTGAGGCAGATGACCTTCAATCACAGAGAGAGGCTACAGCTCAGATTGAGGAGGAAACGCGCCGGAGTAGTGGCCGTCGGCCGAGGACGGAAACAGGTCAACGGCGATGTGGCGTCTGCGGGAACACTGGACATAATGCGCGCACATGTCCATTTCAGAGAGAAATGTCTAGAGAAGAGGATTATGGATAGTTTCAATTAATTAAACTTTGTTGATGTTGATCAAGATTTACATACGTGGAGTGGTTGCTGTCGAGCGATCCGCTAGCTTGTCCGATCCGCTCGCTTATCATGCACGTTAGTCGATTAAATCCTTAGTCTAAGATTCGGCATTGTTTGCTTGCCAAGTTACCCTCGTGCCCGCTTGCTCAGTAGTTCCTTGTGCCCGCGCCCAAAAACCCGTCACCCGAGGCACCTAGCGATCTGATCCCTCAAGCAGAAGCTTGCCCAAATACGTGGAATATGGAGCTCCAAATTATGTGAATGTTTGCCTCAACTACCCTTTGTTATGATTGGTTCAGAAGCGGTCCAAACCAACCGCCTGATTCAAGGTTGCTATTGTTCTTGACAAGTTTGGGATGACATACCTTGCAGATCGTGCTGACAGGTGTAACAGAACTCTTGGCTCCATTTCCGCCTTTTCGTTGCTCAGCTGGTCCCTTTCCTCCACCAAATGTAGTGCGATCGTTGTTCGTCCGAAAAGGCGGACGGTGGACCTCCAGGAAGCAATCAAGTCCCCCAAATACCTGAGATGTCAATGTTTGGAGGTTCACATCACTTCAAAAGCAGTAATAAGATATCCAGGAACCCTAACACGAGCTTTCTCAACCGAAAGTCAAGCTGTCATTGCAAGAAACGCCTCAAGAGTGTTTTAGTTCGATTCGTCCCCAGCTTCCCGCCGTATGTGCCACACTTGAGGGTTGTGTTCTCCAACAACACATCGCAGCTTCGATGCCGATTCTATTCAAGAGGCAACAATTTCGAACACGATTATGACCGCAGTCGTGTCACTTCTGCTCGACCAGCATGACTATGCAGTCCAGGCCCGCAGAGTCCCGCCCCCTTATCCGCCAATGACCCTTGATGGGCGAAACCTTGTCATTGTATCTTGCATCATGATGGCACTCACAACCATTTGGACTATCATGCGCATTATGTCGAAGTATATCGTTGGCGCGGCCTACCTTGTTGAGGATTATTTCTACTTGCTTGGCCAGGTAAGCTTCGTCGTAGACTTCAGTCTATGCTGGGCGCGATTGGCTGATTCCCGGCTCTTCTAGGTCTTCTTCTATGGAGCTGCGATCTCCTGCATTCTCTGTGAGTCAATAATTTTACAAATAATTATCTGAGGCATCAAAAGACGATGGTTTAGCTGACAGACGACTATTGTTTAGCTGTCGTTCTTGGAGGCGCTGGACACAATATTTCTGATCTTGAACACAACATCCACGTCAACTGCTTTTACAAGACATTCCTGGCTGCACAAGTCACATACGCCGGCGGACTACTAGCTTTCAAACTGAGCATTATTTTGTTGACCCAACGCATCTTCTCGGATTTCGGTCGCTGGTTTCGGATTTCGTGCTGGGTCGCAATAGGGCTCTCCATCGTCTGGGGACTTTACACTGGCCTCGTTGGACTGATAATTGCAAAGACCAAGCCGGGCAATGGAGGAAGCAAGCTTCTGTTCAGCCTGGTGCCTATTTTCGACATTCTCACCGACGTTATCATCGTTGCTCTGCCGATGAAAGTCGTCAGCACCTTGCAAATGTCCAGACCGCATAAGATTGCACTCTACCTCATATTTGGTGCCGGAATCATGTGAGTGATACTATGTCAAGATTTCATGTCAATACTTTATGGTTGAAGGCTCTACCCCGAGGACAAAGATACTGACGCAACAGCGAAACACAGCACCATTCTGTTTTCCGGCGTCCGTTTATATCATACCCTTACCGTCGACTATGGGAACATAACGAAGAGTTTTGCCTCTGCACCTTACAGTGCTGTACTACAGAACGGCATTGCAGTCATGGTGGCATCCAGCCCTATCCTTCGGCCCATATTCGACCGAACGAAAGCCAGGTGGCTAAATCTATCAATCCGGGGCAACGGAAGGACTATCGCCACGGGGCATGTAAGGACTTTAAGAGGTCCCGCGACCACGCGCAACCGTTCTGATGCACGAACGACTCTTAGTCGAAGCGATGGTTTTAAGCAGATGACGGACAACAGCGACGCGGATGACAGCCTTAGTTGGGAACTGGAGGATCTCGAGACCTTGAGGCGAAAGAGTGACCAGGCACAAATTTCGGCTCATGCAGAAGCCCAAGCACCTGATCGTGTTAGTCCTCTCTCGCTTGGCGGAGGAATTTCTGTTACACATACTTTTACAATAGAGTCTCATGTGACTCGGCTGCCCTCGTTTTCTGGTTTCGTTTCCACGGATGTTCAGCCCAGCAAGGCCGACGTAGCTTAGAGGAATACGAGAACGGCAACTTATCATGATCAGAGAGTGGTTGTGGTCGTCGTGGCAGAGGTCCAAGAGAGCTTTCATACCCCGATCTCTGCACCCGGTCACGGTATGGATGATGTAGCTGGGTCTTTCTTGAGTGACAAGATTTGAGTCAATAAAACGATAGGCGTTTGGAGGTATACATTAAGGAAGGATAGCAAGGTCGCGTTTTCAATCTCATCAGACTAACTAAAAGATCCGATTTGACAGCAAAAGTTTCTGCTGGTACCTCTCGTAATTACCGCAAGTGCTTCTCTACAGACCCCAACCTTAGTCGACATTTCTCGACCAAACTCCAGGGCCAACGGCCTGGTATCATGCTCTACCCGCCTCGTCAACTTCTCTTACGTCTTGCTCTACGCTCTTCGCATCGTCGGATTTCAGGGCCGGGGCTTGGGCCAGACGATCACCTTCATAGCCACTAAAAAACAAAGTGTCAGCGTCGTCGTAGGCCGAGGATAGGAATTTCCTCGATAAACTTACAACAGAGCATCCATCTGGTCGATTGTGACACCTTTAGTTTCAGGCAGGAAAAAGAATGCCCAGACAGTAGCTGTGAGCATCCAACATGCGAAAAAGAACCAAACACCGTAATCGAGACTACTGAAGATGTACGGAAGAGCTTTTGTGATGATGAACTGGATCAGCCATTGGGTGAAAGCGGCAAAGGTTCCAGTCAAATTGCGGAGAGCACCGGGAAAGATCTCGGCGGAGACGATCCATGGGATGCCATTCAGACCGAAAGACCAGCTGTATTAGTATGTGAGTACCACTGTTCTCTGTCTCGCTTGCGAGGACACAACTTACAATACTGAGTAGATCATGATGGCAGCGGTAGCAGCGCGGCCACCCGCCTCCGTCGAGGCAGAAAGCTCTCCTCCAGCTGCGATGATTGGTGCCGGATTGCCAACCTTAACATAGGCGCCCACGAACCATAAGCAGAGAGAGCAGGCTAAAGATGAAATGATGGTAGGTCTGCGTCTGCCCCAGATATCGATAAGTGCGCCGTAAAAAATGATTGACGCGACGGCCTTGACAAGACCGTAAATACCCGTGTACAGGGCCACATCACTGATGCCAATGGAGCCAAAAAGCATAGGAGAGTAGTAGTTGATAGCTGTACCGTGTTAGCAGTGGGTCAAATGAGATGATGACAACAAGAAACTCACCCGCGGCACCGGACATGTTCTGCAAAGCAAACGAGCAAAAGACCAGGAACAAACGGTTCCACATTCCCTTTCTTGAAAGTTCGTGCAGCGATCCTCGGATGTAGGCGTAGAACCCGCCGCCGTAAGTCGCCGCAACCGAGGCCTCCTCGGCCAATCTGGCACGGATCATTTCCACTTCCTCTTGCAGGTATTGATGATCAATCGGCAAATGTCGTAAAGCCACAAGGTTTCTGTTCGCTTCCTCTTCGCGCCCTTTGCGGTAGAGCCACAAAGGCGACTCATGAAGCAGAAATCCGCCGACCAATAAGGCTCCGGAGGGAATGAGCTGAATAGCCATCGGCACACGCCACGATGCTGAGCTAGTAGGGTTCATGTTCTGATTGATGCCGTAGTTGATCCAGAAGCCAATCAAAGATCCTGTTTGGTACGTGACCTCAAAAAGACCTGTGAGAATTCCTCGGATGGAAGGAACCGACAGCTCAGCGATGTAGGAAGGTACCGTGGCCGTGATCACACCACAGCCCCAGCCGGTGAGTGCCCTGCCAGCATACATGGAGGCGAGGTCGTTCGTGGCGGCTACCATTGGGATGGCGCCAGCAAGGAAAATGATGTTACTGATGATGAGCGCCCACTTGCGGCCAACAGACTCTGTGACTGTTGATGACGGACATTAGCTTCGGTGGTGGATTCTGATATTTACGAGGGATGTGGGGGCATACTGAAGAAACACATAAGTGCGCCCCCCAATGCGCCGGCTTGGAAGGCCGAGGTAATGTTGGATGATATCTCCTTGGATGTGGCCGGTGTGATGCCAAAGTCATTGACGAAGCTCTTGCGCGCAATGGTTGTTCCAATGAAAGCCGAGTCATATCCGAAGCTATCCAAGCCGAATTAGCATGTTCTCTCAGAGGGGCGGGACCAGACTGGATATTAGAGTAGGGACGAACAGCAAAGAGCCCATCGCAATGATGAAAGACTCTGTGTAGAGACGCCAGTTATATACCTCCTTCGGCGTAGGCCGATCCTCGACCGCGCGAAGTCCACCCATCTTCGCTGACTATTCCAATCTTCAGATCTTACTTCCCTCCTCAGATGTAGTTGAAAAGAAGGTTGCGCGCGCTTAGATTGGGCGAATAAGCACAGAGAAAGCGGTCGATACGAACAGAGTTTGAGAGAACGGCAGCGGTGCTACCAAGCTATGCAGCCCAAGGTTGTTGTACGCTACATAAGAGGGAGGAAACAAGACGAAGTCTCCATGAGAAGCGAGGTTTATCCTCGATTTCCGCACTTATCCCCGCAAAGTTCCTCCACCGTCCCACACTCGGATCATGGGGGCGGGGTGAAATCTGGGGAATGGCGCGCTAGCTTTGGTTGTCACTAGGGGAGTCGCAGCTGGCTGAGGGATTTGGTAGCAGATTTACAACCCTCGCCCTCATTGACCCGAAATCGACGAACCTCCAAGGCACGGTTGCACCAATTAGACCACTCAAGGGGGCATCACGCCGATCTGACCCGAGAGGCAGGGGAAGTCGTGAAGGATGGGCACGTCAATTGGAGAAGACGGACAAGCGACAGTGGGGTTGTTGGAGTTGAGTTGTATCCGGATTGGATAACATTGACCCCTTCACTTCTTCAAAGGCAAGGGCAGGAAACGCCTTGGTGCAAGCATGGAGATCCAGGAGCGGTGAGGAGGACCCAAGTAAGAGACTTCACTTGTGAGATGACAGTGTTATTGGCAAGTTGGCAATTCTTCCCATACGGGCGTCCCAAAAGTGGGTGTTTATTAGTAAAGCCGATAGGCGAGCGTATTTCGAACGTTAGCCGCGCGTCGGTTCTCGTGAGAGAAGTCTCAAAGGGCGTCATGCCTGCATCTCTAGCTGGCATATATTCTCCGGTTTCCGTGACTTGAGAGAATGACGGACGAGAGCTTCTTCACCAACTGCGTAATTTCAGTAAGCAATTTTTATTGATGAACGAGCCTCCATCCTCCGAGTAACACTTAACCTCAACCCGCGCGGCTCAGTTCATGACCACGCGGCAAGACTCTGAAGCTCGCCCCCCCCCCGGCAATCTTCTCATCGGCCAATACCGAACAAGTTTCTAAACTTGCCCTGGACGACCCCTTCTGCAGATCTCTCTTGGGACAGAGCCTCACAAGCCTGTTGCTTGTCACCCTTTCATTGTTCACATCCTCAACAATAGATCGCTGGGATGTGTTCGGAACACCTGTGCCGCAGCTACTGCTACGTCTTTCCGATGAAACCTCCTCTGCACGCTGCTCCTCGACGTCTCCCGCTCCATCACGTTACCGATTTTTAATCCTTTTCAAGATGTGTCCAATGTCGTAGTGCCTCTTCCTCCATTCTTGCCCTTGTTCTCTTGCTTTCCTCTCAAAATTCTCCAAATTCTCGAAAGGAAACTGGTATGCCGCATGTTATTTCTCTATGTTGAGTTCTTACTATGATCCAAACCCCAAATCCACAGCTGATCAATCCAGATCATGAAAGGTAAAGGAATGTCGGGGTGTCGTCGTTTTGAGAAGCGCGAGATGACTTGGTGCTTTAAAAAGCATCTTTCACGGTAGCAAAGTTATTTAAGTATGCGTGGTTAATACTGTCACGTACGACGTTAAATATCTTAAAACAAATTTGTGGGAGACCTCTCGACATAGCGACTTGGTAAATCGCCCATGAACAGATGAATAAGGGGGTCGTGGAGCTGGCGTATCCACAATTCATCCTTGAGTATATCGGAACATTTCTGGTCATCGTTCTCGACGGATCTCAACGTCGTCAAGAGAGTCTAGAAATCAGAGTCAGTTCATAGTGAGCAAGAACTGCGAATTTGTGGCCAACCGATATAACCTTCACCCAATCCATCTATAACTTGAGCATTAGCTTCAGCTTGGCCAATTTCTCTGATACTAATTTTAACTTACACAATTCGCAGGGAGATGTATCCATCTGAGATCCGATTCCGGATAGAATTCACCCTTGGTCCTGTTCGCCAACACCTTTTGGAGTAAGTAGGCGGCGTAGGCCCATGTAGTTCGACGCCAGTTCTTCTACGGGTACATTCTGCACTTGGTGAGCATCGCCAGAGGTTGTATCAGTGCTCTGGTGTTCATGAGAATAGAAGTCGACTATTGTCGCGTCAAATCCCGTTGTCTTTGGCTCTCTTTCAGGACGACTGTGTTTTGCAGCGGGTGCTGGCCGAGCAGTCGTTCTCGAGCTGGTAAGGATATCACCACTGTGGCTCATGAAGAGCCTGACAATAGCCTCATGCCCTGCCATCATCGCCACGTCCATAGGTGTTTTTCCGTCCTGATCGACCGTCTTTGTGTTGGCGCCCTTGTCTATCAGAAGACATTCCCCAAATGTGCCGCGTCACGTAGTGCCGTTCTGGCAGCTCCGTCAGCAAGGCTGATGTAGACTGTGTGCTTGAAAAGCAGTCGTACAACGAGCTCACTTCTTGATATTACCCCATTCTGGAAAGCGCTCTGCATAGAGTTCTGTTCCCACACTCTAAATATCCTCATTGCGGAATTTCTCAAGCAACGTCGAAACGTCAGGTGCGTGTCCCGCTGCACATGCTTCTTCCAACATGACCGTCAGATTGGCCAACCCGCTCAATTCAATGAACGTCTCATCACTGCTTAGAAGTTTCGCAAAGGTTTGGCGTCTATGCCAGTCCATCTATTGATGAAGTCCCGTGTCTACTCGAGGCTAAGAAAGGTTCGATTGCCCCATACAAGGCCAAGCTTGCGCAACTTAGCCTTGATGACTGTGATATCATTCGCCATGGGCAGTTCGCTGTGATTTTGGGCTCGTCCCCCTGTCTTGAGAAGTTGAGACAGATGAAGTGAAGGCATCCTCGTGGAATCCGCAACAGTAGTCATCTTGGAGAACCGAAAACTAGCATTGAAGTAAAACCATTATTGCATGAAGTCATAACCTTCGAGATCAAATTTATTGCAAAGGTCCTATATCTCCTTAACATTCTCCATTTTTCGGTGGAGGAATATGAGGTGCTTGACTGCCCATACGACGGCAACAACCTCCACGAAACATCTCTCCAGCTTGGCACGGGCTGTTAGTGCCATGCTAAGGAGGGGCCCCAGTCCCCGCGGTTTGCCGCTGCGCGCTGGGGTGGATTAGCTATACGCTAATCAAACCCTTAACAACGCACATTTTCCCCTCGAATCGAGCCGACGATTATTCAACCTAACGAGCCGCCGTCGACTCGAATTCGCCTTCCGCAGGCTAGACGAAGTCTTCCTGGTAGGGCAGGGAGCAGAGGTTCCATCTAGCCTCCCGAAGGAGACGGGCGACTTTCTTTCCCGGCGCAAGTGGCGCTTCCGGGCCCAAATTGAACATCACCGACCGACTTTTCGACTTCGCTCTCTCAGCACCTTTGCCCCTTAAACGATCGAAGACTCCCTCGAAGAGACGAAACGACCATTGGGTAGCGATGTATAGCCACGGCTATATACAGCTATGCTCGTTACAGAACCTAACAGCAAGCCCTACAACCTAGTCTTACGAGGTTTTGCCCCTTGTGGTTTCCCTTGTGGCGGTATTACCTATTACGATATACTCCGGACGGTTACTGGAACGTTGTGTAAACCAGAAGCCTGCGGGCTCTGGGTCGAAGGATAGGAGATACTGGCGGAATCGCGTTCTAGGGACGACCATAGCACTGTCTCGGGCAAGCCAGCGGCACCCAGAGACAGGTTAAACACATAGTTGCCTTTGGGCACGATTTGGAGGACGAGCTGGACTGTATCTAGTGATAGCTATAGGCCTACGGCCCTCCACGCCATATACCCTTCGGGAGGTCTGCCGCAAGGGCGGCTGCGCCCTTGCCGCTACGGCGTTAAAATACAACAACAACAACAACAACAACATACGACGGCATGTTGTTGTCATCGTAATCTTCCCTCAAGTCTTGGACTGCATTCCTCATGGAAGTCTCATAATCCGCAATTTCCCCGTTGGATGATATCCAGCCCAGATTACAGAGTGTGTCCAGTGTGACTCGGTGACTGTAGCCAAAGACATGTCTTCTTGCTTCATAAGGGACTCCCAAGTCTGAGTTATGGCAGGAATTTTGCTGAAACAAATACGCTTCTCAAGCTACAGATACTTTACGTCAAGTTGGTGGCTTCCGGTGACCCTTCCCGCCTCCGGAGTTTGATATTATCATATCTAAGTTGAACGAAGCTAAAAGCTTTCTCATGCAGAAGACCGGATGCGGAACTACCTTAATGCATATGATGATGGCTTGAAAGTAGCTATCAGGACGGATCTTCATTCTCTGTGCAAATTTATGAGAAACCCATCCGCGTGGGTATTTGGGGCAGTTACCACCGAAGTTTAAGTTGAAGAGTCTCCCGGTAAGAACTGATGTGCCTCTAGAAACGGGAATTTTTAGACTCCGAGAATATCCTTCCATATTGTTGTGTACTTACATAGCACGCTAATCATACATGTAGTCAGTACATCAGGTTGTGCATGAGTTTGGGGAGTAGTATTGCTATCTTATCAAAGGCATTTTTAAACGTTTCTTGAATTTTGTAAATTCCCATGAAGTTCAGAATTCTGAAGGTCATCTACGCAGTCTGTTACGGTATTTGTGAGATGTGTGGCCTGCGAACACACGTCCCTTACAACGCTCGAAGAACGTAGAAATGTCGCATATTTTGACTTGTTCCCCGGCCTGTCTGGGCTTCTCACGGAGTCAAAAGTGTAGAATGCCGTTGAAAATCGCCCGTACTTTCGAATCACACTCTTGCGCAGCGCAGCACGACATAGCCAGGTTCCCCGGGCTACAAAGTTTGGCGCCCGGTGGCTATCAACGGCTATGCCCGGCTCTTGGGTTGGACTGTGGCTGAAGAGAAAGCGTTGGCTTGAAAAAAGTCTGGTCTCTCTTCAAGTCTCTCTTCAGGTCTCTTGAAGACAGAGTAGAACCTTCTTTCAAACGGGAGTAAAACCACGGTTGGGGACATCAATGAAACGGAGAGCTTGAGGTGCGTCTGAATCGAGTGCGACCGCTTGCGACGCGTTTGAAGAAAGGTCCTTTCGTCAAGATGTCCGGTCTGTCGGCAACTGGGTAGAAGTCGTAGGCCCCACTAGTCGGCCGTTTTCCGAGCTAGATGGCACGATCTTTTCGAATTCAGCGAGAATAGGCAATGGGATTGACCTCTCAGAAGCTCTCAAAAGTCCAAATTCCCTTCTAGAAGAAATCTTACGTTGCTCATGACCCCAAACTGACTCTGTCATTCCACTTTGTTTCCCCACAATACCTCCGCAAAGTCATCTCACATCCTCCACAGAAAGTCTATTGGCCCCCATTGACTTCCGCCATCGTTCATGGGAACATCGTCCGAACTCATGACAGGAGAGGAGCTTTGACTTGAACGCAAACAACCAACCGAATGGGTTTGCGACCTTACGCAAGGCCAGGTTGGCAAGGGCACGAGTGACAAAAAGTGACAGAACCACTGGAGACCGGCGCTTGAAAGAGCCAAAAGAAGACCAAGTCCCAGCATCTCCAGATCGGGGAAACCCATCGTCCTGTGGTTTGCGGGGCACAGCTGGCGATACTCTCGGCCATTAAACCTTGTCCCTCACTCCGCACCCAGGGAATGGTAACAGCGAGCAAAGTGCCGTGGTACTGCGTGGTAATTACCATCTTCCCCACGGCATCATGCGCCAATTCGATGATCTCTGCCCAGCGGCCCTCGCTTGCCACGCTTTTTCTGCCTTGCGTATCCAGCTTCAAAAGAGACACTGCATGCTGCATTGCGACGCTGATGCTGCCGTCGCTGCGAGTTTGTCGGACCGCTCGACCACTCGGATGATGAGTCTATGCAACGGATCGAGACCGGCGGCTATCTCCACGCTTTGAAATCTGCACACGTGCCCATGTCGCGGACAATTTGGGCTTAACACCAACAGCTTTGCAATAGTTTACATGTAGCTACGTCTGTGGCCCAGGCCGTTCGGTTTCTCTCTTCTTCTCTTTCATCGAACAAAACATATGATGAGTTTCAGCGAGCGATACTGCGGGCGAACCCCCGCGCGTCCGCAACCTCCGCATTTTCCCTCTCGCTACTTGTACGCCAATCTGCCACTAAACCCACCGAGGCTGGGGTCAGTAGCATAACCTGATTCCAAAAGTTGTAAATTGCCTTAGACCACCGGCGTGGCCGCCCCGCGTTTACTCCAGTCTTTCCCCAATTTCTAGGATTGCCTACCTAAATTCTTTCGTTTCCCACACAAGGCTTGACCGAACCCCCGTGGGGCCAAGACCTGTCGTTGGGTTTTCTTTTCGGCCCGTAAAGTCAGTCCAAGAAACTCTCTCTGTTAGTTGCTTCTCGCCTTTGGCTCTACTCTCGTAACCATCATCGTCATGACCCGTCTTCGCCGAGCCTCAGTAGAACCACACGCCCAGGGATCATGACTCCTTACCCTTGGTCCGTCTGCGGAGCTGTTTCCTTGGCTCTGCCCTGGCTGACGTAGTATCGAGAGCTTCGAATGACAGCTTCCCCGGTCCAGTCGGATCCTCGTCCAGGCGTGCGCAGCGCGCGCAGCCGATATATAAAATGAACGCCTTCAGTGTCTGCGTTCGTGAGATTTCGGAGATCAAGCGGCGCGTCTACCAGTACTATCCATCGCAGCACAGCATGTCAGTCCTCAAGGGTGGTGCCGTCTTCACGGCCATCGCCTCCCTCGCCGCCGTCGCGGTCCCGGCTTCGTCTGCCAGCGTCCCGACCATCACGCCCGAGTACCTTGCGACCGCGGGCAACAACTCCCTCTTCACCCGCTGGAGGCCTCGCTCTCACTACCTCGCGCCGCACAGCTGGCTCAACGACCCTTGCGGTGCCGTCTACGACCCGGCCACGGAGACATACCACTTGCACTACCAATTCCACCCCAACCACGTCAACTGGGGAAACATCTCATGGGGCCATGCCGTCTCTAAGGATCTCTTCCATTGGACCGATGTCCGCGACTGGCAAAACGACTCTTCCGTCTCGCTCGCCTCCGGCAAGTACGCGTCCGGCCCTCTCTCGCAGTTCACCGGCACTACGCAACCCGTCAACATCGAGGGTGCCAGCGATGGCACACTCTTGACCTTCGGCACCGGTATTCACTACCTGCCCACGAACTGGAAGCAACCGTACATCACCGGCACCGAAGTGCAGGCCATGTACACTTCCTCCGACGGAGGTTCCACTTGGGACGAAGTCGGCACCGTTCTCTCTGGACCTCCCGAGGGCTGGAACGTCACCGGCTGGAGAGACCCTAGCTTCTTCCCCTCCACGGAGCTCGACAGCCTCCTCCAGGTCAGCGAGCCCCACTACTACATGGTTCTCGGCTCCGGCCTCAAGACCGGCGATGTGCCCGCTCAGCTCCCCGGCGCCGCCCGCCCCGGTTTCATCGGACCCCGTATCCCGCTCTACTCCACGCCCTCCTCCAACCTGACCGAATGGACCTTCCTCGGCGCTCTCTGGGAGCCCGCCGCGAACTCCTCCCTCGGTGTTCCCGACATTACCGGATCCTACGGCTATAACTTTGAAGTCAGCAGCTTCTTCGACCTCCCCGTCGGCGATTCGGACGAGAAGGCCTGGTTCGTCACCATGGGCGCCGAAGGCGGAAACACAACCCAGCACTGGAAGGAGCAGTGGGCTCTCTGGAACCGCGGAGACGTCGCCCGCCGCGACAACGGCTCCGTCGAGTTCACGCCCACCGCGGGCGCTGCTCTGGACTGGGGTATTTCCTACGCCCAGGCCACCTGGAAGGACACCCGCAACGACGACCGACGCGTCATGTGGGGGTGGGCCAACGACGACATCCTCGGCGATTACGCTTTCAACACGTCCAAGCAGATGGGTTACCAGGGATCCATGAACCTCCCTGTGGAGCTCTACATCAAGGAGACCAAGGGCGTCCAGAACTGCGGCACCCAGCAGGATGGAAGCACCTGCATCGAGAGCTGCAACGGCCACACCGCGCAGACTCTCGGTATGCGTCCCCTCTCCGACGTCCTCGAGCTCCTCCGCGAGGGCGCGCAGACCAACGAGTTCGAGATCGGTCAGCTCGCCGACACCACCAAGACCGCCTCCGCTGATCTCGGCACTTCCTACGAGCTGACTGCCACCCTCAGCGACTTCAGCGGCTCCGCGGGCATCATCCTCGCCCAGAGCCCCGACTCCGCCGAGTACACCACCATCAACTTCGACGTCGAGGCCTCGGAGATCAGCGTCATCCGCACCCATAGCAGTCTTCTGCCCAACTTCAACAACGCCACGTTTGTGGGTCACTTTGAGCCCTACCAGATCCACGAGAAGGGCGCCAACGCGACCGTCACGGAGGAACTCAACTTCCACGTCGTGCTCGACAACTCGCTGCTCGAGATCTGGATCAACGAGCGCTTCGCTCTTACGGCGCGCATTTACCCCTCGCGCAACGACAGCACGGGATTGACCTTCTTTGCTGCTGATGGCGGCAAGGCTACCTGGAAGGATGTCAAGGTCTGGACCGACCTTGCGCAGGCGTGGCCCGAGAGGCCGGAGGATTCGAGCGTTCCCTTGGTTTGGGACACCGCTGAGCAGACGAACAACTACAGTTGGTGGGCCGGATACTAGGTGTAAATATCTGTAGACCTAGAAGTGACGGGAACTAGATGATGATTTTACGTATGATTACAGTATAGAGTAATACCTATTAGCAAAAGTAAAAGTTTTGATGAATACACCGTTCATAGATGCTTGCCTTTGATCGTCTCAATGAGGGGAAACTGTGCAGAACCCACGAGTCTCTTTGATGATAGAGCTGTATGGGCAATTGGTTATTCAAAACCAGAACCTCCGCAGCTCATTGATGCAGCATTTTCTCGTACATGCTCCTTCGTTACATATGTGTGTCTAGTCTCATCTTATTCTCAAACTTCATAAGTTCACAACACACGAAATGAGCCTCTCCCGACGCAAAACCAAGAAGAGACAGCCATCACCGACTTCAAAAGGACGAAAATGAAAGGGACGAGACTCGAACTCGCGCGGGTTGCCCCACCAGGAAGCAGATGTTAAGCTGACCTTAACCTGGCGCCATAACCAACTCGGCCACCCTTCCGATGGTGATCCTTGGATGCCCGTGGATCGGTGAGGTTGAGATCCAAATCTTGGGTGAGGGAAGATAAAGCCCTAGAGTGGAGCATCGTGAGATTTTTCGTCGAGAGAAAAGCTTCCGGAGCGGATCCCGGATTCGTAAGTACCTACGTTGTGGGGATCACGGACGTTGCCGCTAAGCTGAGAACCGGGTCGCGGAAAGGCGGCAGTGGCTTTGGGGCTACGGGCATTGCGAGATGACGAGTCTGAAGCTTTTCATTGTGGCCGGTCGAGTCTGGATTAGCTAGCATTACTATGCAGCCGAGCCAATGTTCTGATGTGGCTGAAGGGGTTGTGGCATGTGCCAGCTGCGACTTGATGTGAGACTCAACATCGGAACCGCTCGTGAAACCCGATGAGTCGGGCTGGTCAATCCAACGAGTGAGGGCAATTTGACAGCAGAGAGGCAGCAAGTAAGAAGTGAGTGAGAGTTACCTGACCATCATGAGACTCTTGCTCATTTCATGATGAGAATGCTATCTTCCTCACACCGGCACAAACCCTCACCTTTTGACAAGCTCAGGTCATCGCAAGCTTTGCTCTTGAGGAGGATGGTCTAGACCAACGCAAGAAATACGAGGTAAACAGGGCGCGAGCTCAACCAATGATCGCAGTTCATCGAGGCTTAAGGATCGAATGGTCCGGACTGCTCTCCCTTGGCCTGCACGCAGAGTGCGGTTGTACGAGCGTCGAGCTGTCAAAACGGCTGGCCCATCAGAAGATGCCACCCAATCATCCGGTAAACAGGTGTCATTGCTTCCCGTCTTGCCGTACAGCTAAGGTAGCTCATCCATGGATGTGTTCACCCATGGGGAGATCTTCCGTGTGGTGATGATCGCGATCATCGTCTTGGAGCACCCAATTAGTGCTGCGCGGCCCGTGACGTCATGCATACCTACCCAAATGCGGTAAGAAGCTTGAGCAGACACGCGCTTGACGTCGGCGGCGGCAGCATTCCAGCTGTTTCCTCGTGCCAGCTTTCTCCCAAACTCATGATTTTCAGCTGCCTCAGCTTCGTAGCCCCAGACGAGCGGATGAACCTCGAAACGACTTCAAAGCTAGGAGACACCTCGCATCGCAGTCGAACCTGAACCTTCGTTCCATCGCATCTACCCGCCCAAGGACAGTAACGGCAGAAATCATGTTCAAGGGTAAACCCAGCGATACTGACGAGATGGCTTCACAACCGCCGCCTCCACCACCGCCAACGACAGCACCGCCTCTCCCTCCACCTGCTGCTTCAGACCCCGGTGTAGATACCCCAGCGAGCCAATCTAGCTATGGATACTCCAGCCAGTCGACAATGGGACAGGAACCCGAAATTGTAGAGGCACACGAGGAGGAGAGACCAACAGACAGCCATCACCTGGCAGACATGGCCTCCAAGGAGAAGCCGATCGAAGAGAGGGGACACGCCGAGCTTGACCACGATCATGTTGAAGTGAAGAATTTAGGATGGAACAACCCACCGAGCAAGGTTGCGCAGCCCATGGTTGGTGGTTTGAGTAACGAGGAGCTCTGGATCCTAGTCCGACGATTTGACAAGGTAATTGGAGCGAGCCGATTGACCTCTGTGCCGGAGGCGTGTCATTTATGGAGATATTGATACCTTCCCAGCAAATCTTCCACGTCAAATCGATATCCGAGCCACCGGTGAGCTTGCCCTTCCAAATCGGCGCATACCAGCAGCTAAACATAGATGGGCAGCTTGCAAACCTGGATATGAACATCGCCGACGAGGAGGAGTTCTCGCCTGACAAACTCCGCGCCCATGTAGAGCGCTTGTACATGACCGTCGTTGTTGGCTTATTCTCCTTCTGGAAGCATATTGTTCGCCTCCGTTCATGGCGCGAATACAAGCGCACCTCACTCTTTCTCGCAGTCTACTCCATCGCCTGGATCCTCGATTTCGTCGTTCCCGTCCTCGCTAGCTTCCTTATCGTTCTTGTCCTCGTCCCACAATCACGAGACTTTTGTTTCCCTCCCGCCCCCGCTTCCCTCATCGACAGCAAAACCGGCGGCGTCAAAAAACCCGCATCCGGCGTCCTCGCATCCGATGACTCGATCACCGGCGCACCCGAGAAACATGCCGGAGAGGCCGTGGAACAAGAGGCGTCGAGCTTCGTGAACAGCATCTCATCGCTGATCATCAGCACGGCGGCGGGAAAACATCCTCAAGGCGATCCCCACGACGACTCTTCTGTCCCCGACCCTACTAACATTACCCAAGATGTCGTCAATGCCAAGGATAAAACGGACGGCAAGGAGCCTACCCCCCACCACGACAAGACCAAGAAGCCTGTTCACGAGTCCGTCTGGATCAAGGCTAGGCCTGTGATGCATGGCATCGCCGACGTGAGTACTCCAACTCGAAGCCACTCTGTTCTTGCAACTGACAGAATGCGCAGTTTGTCGATACCTGGGAGCGTTTCGGAAACGCTCTGAGTCCAACCCCACCTTTTCCCCATCAGAGACCTCGTCTCGTCCTTGCCAGCGTTATCTTGCCACTGCTACTCGTCTCTTTGTTCACAACCTCGTACATGCTGGTCAAAGGTACCGGTTTTGTGGTTGGATTCACCGTCTTTGGAGACCCCATCATCCAAAGAGGCCTGGTGTTTATCAACCGGTCAGTCTTTCTTTCAACGTTGATTACTCGCGTGTCTAAAGTATGTCCAGTACCTACCCTCATTGGCAGAAGTATGTTGAGTTGCGAAACACCATTCTCAAGGGCATTCCCACCAATGCCCAAGTCACCATCACGCTTCTGCGCATTGGTGAGCGCAACAAGGCACCGCTCCCTCCTCCGCCAAAGTCCGATGTACCGCCACCTGATGAACCTCATGCGACCGCTGGTCAGGATCTGGAGCACCTCGGTAAGTAACCCATGACTTAAAAGAGGCTGCCGGAGATTGGCTCATAAAACTCACCAGGTGTCGATCAAGCAGATATAGACGAAGCCATCCAACCCGACGAAGCAGCACTAGCGCCAGCGGAGTCGGAAACGGCAGAGCACAAGCAGAAGAAGGGCCATCGAATCATGAATTTTATCAAGAGCACCGCCAAGGGCGGTATCAACACCACTCTCGCCGCGGACAAGGTAAAGGCTAAGGTCGGCGCTAAACACGCCAAGGACAGGCTGGGCGTCATTAAGAAGACGCCCGATCCTGAGAAGGGTCCCGTTCGATTCCCGGCACGCTGGAAGGGTAAGAGGGGCCATGCTTATATCACGACTACGGCTACGACCCCTGCGCTCAGCTGGACGACTGAGTCGGATGATCTGAGTCCGACGTGGACTGTCACCATTGGTGATATCGAGGTGAGAATTGTTCACGCGATCTCTTTAGATGCCACAGCTGACGTATACTCCACCAGCAAATTCGTAAAATGGGCGGTCTCGGCTGGAAGTCCAAGATTTTTGTTGGCTGGGCTACCGATCGTGAGATTGCAGACGGCCTCATCGCGACAGATAGCATCGGCAAGGAGTACCATCTTACCGCCATTATTTCGAGAGATGAACTCTTTAACCGTCTCGTGGCCTTGGGGTCACAGATGTGGGAAGCATGGTAATGAGGTTATGTCATTTTTGACAAGGGAAAAAGACTGTAACATATACACGGTGTTCCAGGAGACTGAAACTTTTGGGATTGGTACAGCATACGCATTACGACAGTTGTACCGTAAACGCACGAACCATAGCCTCCACGGCCAATTATTATGAGTTCAATGGCAATGACGAGTCTGTGGGATAGAAACCGTTGACTCTTGGTGCTATTCTCAAAAAGGTATTAAATTGTTATTTCTTACGGTACATTGATACAAGAACGTACTAGCCTGCGATCCAGATTCCACATGGTACTCGTGATGTCTCCTCGAAATACATCCAGTGACCTCCCATGTCATTCTCTTCACTTCTTGGGTCGTAAGTAGGCAGCAGATTGCCTAAGATTCCTATGTAAGAAACGATGTCTATATGCCTATCCGGGCCTCAAATTATGTTCCATAACCTGACCCAAACTACTTCTCGGTAGTCCTCTAAGGTAAGGGAAGTTGCTGAAAACACGTATAGCTTATAAAATATTGCCTCCCTCACTTGTCTAACCTTAATCCCTCGAGCTCTCTGCATGCTCATCTTGGGCACTGCCAACTTTACCAAGTTTTCTCCCCCGCTTTTCAAGATAAGCAATCAGGAAAATCACTGGCACAGTCAACGCGCCCGTCACCAAACTAGCAATGTATCCTTTTCGGTAATTAGGCGCATCCGTCACGGGGTAGAATATCAGAGGCCACCACGTCTGTGTTCCTGTTAGTGACTGCCAGCACAGATAATTGCTCATGGAATGCAAGTAGCCACTCACCACAAACGCAAAATCAAACGAGTTCATGAATCCCGTTGTAATCGCCCTCAGCTGCAAATCGTGCGACGTCAGGTCCGCCATCCACGAGTACCACAGCGCCTGCGGCGCATATGTTGTGCCCATCAGGTAGAACGCAAAGAAATACCCTGCGTCCGGCGGGTTCGAGATCAAGATTGCGCTGCTGACGATGAAAGTGAACCCGATGCACAGCGAGGCCTGCCAGCGCGAGCGAAGCCTATCGGAGACGGCGCAGTAGACAAAGGTTGCGACGATGCCCGTGGCGTATGTTGCGGTCGGGTAGTTGTTTTGCTGGATTACGGAGTAGCCCCGCGATGCCATCCATAGGGGGATTACGTTGTTACCTATTGCCTGGACGCTGAGGGAGTATACTGTGTTTACATGTCAGTACTTGTTGAACCCAGATATCTGTAACGAAGACATACGCATGAAAACGGTTGGCAGGAGCCAGAATTGCCAGCTGAGTAGGACACGTTGAAACACGCTCCTGTCCCATGCTTTTGTCTTTGTTCTGCCGAGGCGGGTGACAGCGAGTTCCCTCTCTTCCGGGGTCAAGAATCTTGCTGCGAGGTGCTCTGGTAGATCTGGTATAGCGAACCAGCCTTCTCAGATGTCAGTCTCTCGTTTTGACATGGCGTCTTCTCGAGCGCGAGCACCTACCAAAAACGGCAAACGGAATGGTGATGCACGAGACCACTACGAAAATAAGTCGCCAGGGTTCAATCGGGCCGTCGGATAGAGATGCCAGGAGTCCCGCCTGAATCCAGCCTCCTGCCATGTTGCCGAGATTGCCAAAAGCGCAAAAGACGGCTGCGCGGGTTGCGAGTTCGGACTGCTTGTACCATGACCCGTAGATGAAGTGCGCACCGACACTGTGTTCTATTAGAATTGTAACTCATCGAGACGGAGAGCAAAACTTACTATGCGATGGCTGAAAAGGCGCCCTCAAAGCCGTTGAGGATAAAAACTTGATAGACGTGCGTTGCTCGAAATGTAACGAGAGTGAGGACGCTCCAGACTGTGTTTGCTGCGACGAAGACGTAGCGGGGTTTTACGATGGTCAGGATTGAGGTTGAGGGAATTTGAAATACGGCGTAGGTGACGAGGTAAATGGTATGCATGTAATTGAAATCCTAGAGTGGAGTAAGTCAGAGTCTATCGCGCATGAAAGCTGAGGTGCTTATTGGATGTTCCAGTCCTCTCGCTGGAGTGTTGCGAGTCACTCACTTTTCCTTGGAAATTCAGGTCCTCTTTCATTCCGCTGATGTACGCCGTATTGTAGCTCGCGCGGTTGACGCCGAATAAGAACCACACGACAGAAAAGTAGATGAGCACGGTGAAATCAAGCTTGATAAGCAGCGATCGCTCGACCGACGCTGGGCCCCAGAGGGCTTCTTTGATCTTTGACGCCATATCAGACACCGGCTGCCTGCGTTGTCGATGTGAGAGTGTCAAGCCTGGAAGCAGTGGCGCCGCCTCATGAGAGGTTATGCCCGGCATTGTGTCTGTATTTGAAGCGAGCTGCACGCCGCCCGCGTACTACCACCCAAGGTTCCACTGTGTCAACGATGTCGTCTTGAAGGGTTGCACATTTCGCCATCTCCAATTCCCCATGGGAGATAAAGAGGGAAGGTCGTTGGGCTTAACCGAGGTTCGGCCGATATCTCTAACCGCAACCATGAAGGGTTGATCCTGTCATCAGAGTTTACCCCCGTTTGGTACTACGGCTTACAAAGGTTCTCTGGATCAGATGCTGAACCCCGCCTAACCCCACTAACCGCGGATTGCGCGATCTTATCCGTTTTGATGGCCATCTGAGTGGAATTAGAGATAAGAAAGTCAGCTACAACAACCCCCAACTTCTTCAGGCAACTTGTCCCAAAATAGGGTAATTCCTTGCACATCTTCAAGTGTTCATAAACTAAGATCAGGTAGATACTCATATGCAAACTTCACTTTCGGTTTGTTCGCGTCTAGGTCGATAACACCAGTTGAAAATATTGATACTCTCAATCTGACTACTATGCGCGCTCATCATTCTACTACCTCACTTAAAACCTTCTACATATACCCGATAAATAAGAGGGGAGCTTCACAATTTCATGCATGGCTTTAGTCAAATAGAAATGACGATAAACGTTGCCTTGCCTCCGCGTCATCCCATTCCACCAAAATCCGTTCCTTCGACTCCTCCACTTTGGTCTGCACCATAGTTTCCATGGCGGCCTGCTCTTCTGGGCTGAGAAGATCAATTCTAGTCTTCCAAAGCTCTGTATTGTGAATACCACCATACGGCTCACGCTGGCCAAAGAACTTCTCATCTAGATATTTCCAGTAAATAGTATCGAATGCCCAGCTCTTCCTGGCAGCATAGTTTAGCCAGAAACGTCCCGTGGCCCAGCTGTCCCGCATGTACGCTGAGAGGAGGAACGGCGTGTTTGAGTTTCCTGTCTCATTCTCTGCCTTTTCTAAGGCTAACAGCCATGTCGGGAGACGTTTCTCGTAAGTGGTCGTCCAATCATCGATACCATTCTCCCAAGACTCGGGAAAATCGAGCAACAGCCACCAGGGCGAATCCAACGTAAAGTGAGTCGGCCCAGCATATGCAAATTCCCAATCGATGGTCCCAAGAACGTCGCCATTGTCATCGACGAGAATATTATCCGGCCTAAAATCATCTCACCACAAGTGAAAAGCGCTTGAATTATCAGGCATCGGCAGGGTTGCACAAGTTTGCTTTGCGTGGGCTGACCAATCATCATTAGAAAAGCCGAAACTCGATAGCCGGCCTTGTTTTGCCAATCTGCGGAACAGTTGACGCGCGACGTACTTGGTCCTGCAGTCATCTTCGGAGGATATTATGTCGTTGTGCTGGAAGAGGAGTGTTGCCATTTGCATCTCGGCCAGTTTCACATACCAGTCATCGGCTGTCTGATACATTGTGCCTTTGGCAGGCAACACAGATTCGGGTACGTTGGAGAGTTTGACCATATTACTCATGTTGAAGGTGATGGGTCGTCCTGCCACGCAGATGGATCCGGGGCTGGTCTCGACAACAGCCCCGATGTGCGGAAACGTGGGTTGTGCAAGCTGCAGCACACATCGTGCAATCTTGTAATAGAGGTCCTTGAGTTTGGTTTCGGAAATTTCCGGATCCAACAGGAGGATATTGCAATCGGGCGGTAACAGGCCGCATCCCAAGGTTTCTCGGGACCCCATATCTTGGATGACTTGGAATGGACCGATGCCAGATGTGGGATCGACACCATAGTGGTAAACCTTGGGAACTATGAGTTGAGTATGTTGCGCCAAGTATCTCGCTGTCGCGGCTTCGCTAAGCGTTTTTTCTTCATGTATAATGCCCTGACTGGGAAAAGGTAGGCGCACCAGGACATTTGCGGGAGAAGAAGCTTCGGCATCTAGTCGAAAGGGAAATAGAATGTGGAATCCGCCGAGAATCACCGGTTCTATGACCTTTCCAGGCGCACCCATCACAATCTCGGCAAAGGCTTCGACCTTTCGGAGGTATGATCTCAACGAGATTTGTTTAACATATTCGTCCCAGGGTTCATCGGTCTGATTCCATTTCAGTTTATCAGAGTCTTGTCGAGCTGCCATTGCGCTAATAGATGGTGAGAGCGAGAAGAAGGGACGTAAACATGAAGGACTGGAACCAACGACTGACACTGCGTGATGTTTATGGCCATGAAAGCCTGAGGCTGCGAAGGTCGTTGGGTAGACAAAGGCTGTGTAGTGTAGGGGTGGTAAATGTCTTGGCCATGTCAGGCTAGGCGAGGCGTAGCAGTTGACGTCCAACGGTAAACCCCTTGACGAAACCTTCGTGGTCCAAACCAAGACTTCAGTTCACCCAGCTTTTGGTGAGTCCTGCATAATCAAAGCGGGTCATGTATGCACGGTGAAGCTGTGATGGCAAATCGCGCGTTCGCTGGTAAAAGCTCTTGAATCTGGAGGGGGGGCAGCTGCTGAATCGCGCCGAAGCCTTTGACAAATGTCGCTCGCCCCCAGAACACCCCAACCTACGACATCCACAACTTATCGTGGCATCTTTGGCAGACGATGTCAAATTGCGGATACCCGGCCCACCAGATCGAATAACGGCGAAAAATAACAAAGAGAGTGTGTTGTCGAGTAGACAGAGCTCCAGGGCGATTGCGCGGCCGCATCGTGACCAGGGATGAGGCAGTTGGTAAGTAAATCTTGTGGAGACCAGCAAAAACAGATCAACTTCAAAAGTAATGGTGGTTCCGGGCGGTAGAACGATTTGAGGTTGAAGAGGTAAAAACTATTGCTCATGTTTGAGGCGTGAACGCAGAGCTCAATATGACAAGCAGGTCCGGGAGCCCAGCGGTGTTGTGATATGCATTTGGAAGAACAGAACCTTGGCCCTCACTTCAAGCGGATAGAAGTGCGGAAAGCTCAATGTTCGAAACAAAGACGGTATTCTAGGGGGCTAATCCGATGAAAAGAAAGAGCTAGATTCGTTTCGGTCGGCAGATGGGTGAACACTGAACAGTTTGATGGAGAGAATAAGGCGCTCCCTAAGCTGTAGACTGGGTGAAGAGTCGGGGAGAAAGATAGTGAGCGATGACTCCTAATAGCTAGAAGCTCAAATAGTTCGACAGGGAGAATCGTCTATAAGATAGGCAGAGAAAGCTTCGTAGTTTACTATGTTATTCCAAGTTAGATACGCACTCAAGCATATCACGCCTTTCGACATTTTCCGAATCAAGCAAGCCACCTGAAAATCACATCCAGGAGCGTCTCCATACCGCACTTCACACGCCGAATAGCAACCTCAATAGGCATGTCACTCTTTCTAAACCGTCTGCATATCTTGAATGACGCCGTACATTAATTAATCAGGACTTCAACCGTGCAAAACATTGACCCTGAAGAAATGGAGAGGAACGTAGAGTTACAAGAACTCAGGGTCGACCAAACTTTAGCTGCAGGCGATCTTGCACATGAAAGGAGCAAAGCAGTCAAGGAGGAGAATGAGAAGAAGAAGAAAAACGAGGAAATATTGGACAATGCCGCACAGGCAGCTCAGGAGAGGCGCCTGGATGCCAATACCCAACTCATGATAGCGGCTGCAAGGGCGAGCGCAGAACGACGCGGAAAGAAGAATAAGGAGAAGGATGAGAAGGAAGCAAAGTAATCGAGTTCTCTCATTTCTCTCATTTAGTGTCATGAAGTAGTATAGTTTAAGAAGGGACTGGGTATCGTCCCAAAGTTTTTAGGCTCATGTAAATATAACATTGTCTCAGTACTCGAGGAAGCTCCAATTCTCAAGCTTGAAACAGCTGATCTTGTATTCATGTGTCTGAGATCAAATCACTGTTTTGGTCGAGGCAGGGGTCATCTTCAAGCACGTAGGTCGCGTTGAATCGGACAATAGTCAGGACTGCCGTGTATTACAAAACTGTTGGTTCACGGGGTCGTATACGACAAATAGTGGTAGCAATTATCACTCGTCTGTTGGTGATCCTATTGCTTGTTCTTCTTGTTGTTCTATCTTACATTGTAGGCAGGAGTCGGTCGAAGTAGGTAGTGACGGCCTGGGTGGTTGCCCCACCTTTATCCGGCCGTGATGACTAGGCCAGTTGTCCCACTTCGCCCAGGGCAGGTGCCAGCCAGCCCATGGTACCTGCCTATTACTCCTTATCAGCCTTTGCTGTTCCAACAAAAACCGTCCCCATAACATTGACCTTTTGAAAGGACGTGGTGCGTTTCCCCACAGCCAATACACAGAGGCTTTAGACGACTTTAAATCAGCAGTAAAAGCTTGTTGTCGTCACTCTTGAGCTAGGTATTCATCCCGTAATGAGTCGGATCTCCTGCTGAGCATCTGCATCTCTTCATAATTGAGCGGTCTCTCAGGATTAGGACCGAAGGTCCGCGAGAATCGGCCCGAAACCTTTTTCGAACTGTTGTATAGAATGTGTCGTGTGGTCACAATGTGGGCATCGAGATGTGTAATAGAGAACGGTTATCCATTGAAAGGAGAGAATAGGTACGAGGCTCGCTCTGAAATAATGATGATGATGATGATGTATTTAACGTCTGGTAACAAAAGGACGTGCCGGGCGCTATACCGATATAGTCTATGCTAATCTAAACTATGTTATAGGCTACCGTCTTTACCTAACGTTCCTATTTAATGATTCGGGCAAATTTCGGAAAAGAAATTGGTCTCCTCTATCCATTCGTATAGAAGAGAGGCTCCCTTAGTAGAACCTAATAAGAAATCAATGCTTATTTTAGCTATACGTTGGCGGAGGTAGTGCGGTGTAGCCTTACGTCTACGCTTATAGAAGTAGAAATGGACTAGTGTCTTAGGTTTCTTATAGCTATAGTTGAGTAACGTATCTTGATGAGCGAATCTCTCGTGGTATGCTGTAAAGTCTCTATGATGGGATCTTGCTGCGTATAGCCTTCCTAATAAGTGCCGAGGGAGGCGGAGTTTGGGCGGCTTAGGGTGAAGAATTATCTCGAGGTCGGTATATTACCGAGGACATTAGGACAGCTATTTTCTGGTAAAGGCTTGGAAGGTAGCTGTTGGTATACACGTCAGCAGGGCAACCGTACGGTTGGAACGAAGTGTCAATAATGGTCTATTATTGCTGCGTCTTGAGGTGGAAGGAGGAGATTGTGGGCAGAGCCCACGATCTCCCAGAAGTGGTATATAAGTGAAAGGGCCGTTTGTAAGTGCCCATACCGCCTTCCGGATCCATCTTTTCTGCCGACTGCTCAGAGATCCAACAGTAGCTGCTTTAGCTTGCCTTTCTAGGTGCGCTAATGAGGGTTGTGGTTGTGATTTTGGGATTAGTTTATAGGCTTCCTTGGCTAGAGTATCTGCTTCTTTATTTCCTGGTATTCCCGTGTACCTAGGGCATTACTAAATATAAACCCTGCCGGGGGTTGTCCAGCTCTCTCTTTGTCTCCGAGTCTAGGAGGAAGAGAGCTTATTAAAGGCCCTAAATCTAGCCTGGCTGCTTCCTGTGCTTTAGGAGTATAGTCTAGTCGCGACTGCGAGGTTGTCGAGGTAGATATGGACGTTATCTGCTATACGAGCCGTAGGAGCCCGGGTGGCTTTTATCAGGCCGTGATACGTAGTATATGCCTCCGCGTTATATACCTTAGTTTAGGAGCCGAGTGGTTCGGATCTGCAGAAGATCTGCCGTGTAGCTTGGTACCCTACTGTGGCAGGTGCAGGTGGGTCACGTGAGGCAGCTCCTTCACATCTCGGAGCTGCCCCACCTACACCTTGCCCAGATATCCAGCCCAGCCAGCGCTCAGCTTTTCCCATCATCATCATCAGATCCAATACAGTAGTATTGCCTCCACACCTACCTAGCCTACTCCGGCGGAGGTGCTACTGCCGTCCGATATCTAGGACCCGTTAGTATAGACAATAATATCCCGCTTGGAGAAAGTTGCTATCCTGCCTGCAAAGAAGAGGGCCTGTTCTTCTTTGGTCTTGTTAGGTTCGTAGCCGACCCTGGCGAGGACTATTTGCCAGTCCGCTAGTTGCTCCCAAGGGGGGAGTTCTAACGGATCGATGTATTCAGTATTTTTGCTTACGAGGCTTGCTATTCGTCGTAGCCGTGAGTCTAGTCCTGATTTATCCCTGAGTCTCGTTCGGAGAGGGTGTCGCTCGTCCAGATGATGGATTCTGGTGGACGCTGTGTAGAGCTTCGCATCCAGCATCACCTCTGCTAGGGGTAGAGCCGCCTCGCACTATAGGATCGGTATAGGCGTCGTTCTATATACGGGGACCATCGCTCTAATAGCTTTCGTTTATGTCGCATCTAGTTGGTATAGCAGACTACCAACCGCGTTTAAGATAGTACGTCCATTCTTTATCCGGCTCTTGCCGGGCCACTATACTTCAGATACATAGTACTAAATAGGTAATACATAAGAGGTGATCGCTCGACAAAGTAAGTACGTAGGCGCGCCCTAGATAATGTTCCCTAGTCCCCGTAGTCCATTAACTACTTAGTATGCTTTTACGGAGAGGTTTCTTACGTAACTCTTAAATATAAGTTTACGGTCAAAGTGAACGCCGAGCCAGCGTAGAGAAGAGCCTTCTTTAATAGCCTAAACTATATAATACCTCCCATCCGGTAAACCTACTATAATTAATAGGTTTCCGTCTTTTCGTCTCTTAGTGAAATGGATTAATTCGGACTTATCGAGGTCAAAAGTGATTCTGTTGGTTCACGGGGTCGTATACGACAAATAGTGGTAGCAATTATCACTCGTCTGTTGGTGATCCTATTGCTTGTTCTTCTTGTTGTTGTTCTATCTTACATTGTAGGCAGGAGTCGGTCGAAGTAGGTAGTGACGGCCTGGGTGGTTGCCCCACCTTTATCCGGCCGTGATGACTAAGCCAGTTGTCCCACTTCGCCCAGGGCAGGTGCCAGCCAGCCCATGGTACCTTCCCATTACTCCTTATCAGCCTTTGCTGTTCCAACACTGGGAACTCTCTCTCTTTGTGGCTGATAAGGACGGATTCAGGCTTATTCGTACACAAGGTAACAACAGTTACCGACCAACTCCTCCTCTATACCTCCATATCACGTACGTGTGACCCATCCTTCCATACGTATCTTCGCGTTGTTGTTAGTGATGAGTCCTTCCAATGCTCGGTTTGGCGATGCCTTGGTGAACCCGTCGGCTGGGTTATCGTCGCCGTAGATCCACCGTACTTCACAAAGTTCGCGTCGCTCGTAGGATTGTCTCAGTGCCATAATGTCTATCATAAGTCGCTTCTCCTGAGTAGTGCCGAGTTTGACCAGGCACTCGTATAGGGAATATGAATCCGTACACGCGATCGTAGGGATAATTGGCGTACCAAGTTTATCAGTGACCATCGCGATAGTCGAGGAGATAGCGTATGCCATATCGACTCCAGCGACCATACCGTAGACCTCGGAGGCCAGTACGCTTCGCGTCACGCGCTTTGACTTCGTCGATGAGAAGTGGATGATATTGCCGTGGATAGCAAAGTTGCCATTGTCATCATCAAGGTCTTCGTTAGCGAGGATAATAACGAATCCCAATTGTGAGGTAAGATCGCTATTATTAGCGAATGAACCGTCGACGAATATGAAGAGTTTAGCAGTTGCTAAGTCGAGTGGGATGAAGTGCAGCCCGCGGTCAAGCGAGTCCATCTGCCATTTGAGGCGACGGTTGAGCGCCTTGATATTCTCATCATTGGGCTCCTTGTGCTGGGCCGCGGTCGATAGGTCGAAGCATGCTTCCGGTTGGCAGATCGAAGCAATATACGCGCCGCGGGCGCGTTGCTGGACGTAATCCTGCTGGGCAGTGGGTGAAGTTGCGTCGATGAGTTGCAGCTTCGTACCCTGTCCCTTCTGGATGAGGGTGATAGATGTATCAGTTGCTGAGGTTAGTGATACGATACCTCCGTTGAAGACGAGCTGCTCTGTAGCAGTGAGAAAAGCTTTTTCCTTGGCGGAGAATTTCGCCTTGGCGAGCTCGTTGTTCTCTCGTTCGGAAAATCGTGTGTCCGTGAGTCCGATAGTGTCGTCTGTTTGCATACCGATGAGGGCGAAGTCTGGGTTTTCGTCGGATGACAACAGAAGGCAAGGGTCGTATGAAGTAGTCATCATCTGGAGATTCTCTCTGTGATGGCGACTATACGTTGCCCACCAGTGGGTGCCTGCCTCTGCGAGTCCGTATAATGGCTTAACGACCTTCATGATGGTGCCGTTAGGGTAGTTGCGACGTATCTCATTGGGTATGCGCGCGTAGATGCTGCGATTTAGCTGCGAGGTGGATTGAACGTACGCCTGCGTGATGTCACGGAGCCATAGTTGCTTCCCGTCGCGTAGTAGGGTGGGTGTGAGTGCGAGAATGAGTCGCTGGCTGGCTCGTTGTATGGTTGGAGACTGGGTAAGGATTGCTTCCTTCCCATCATCGGCATAACCTTGGATAACCAAGCGCGACTTCTCGTAGGGCTTTTCCGTGGTCTTGCCCTTTACCTCGTTGACGATACGTGATTTGAACACGCGGTCGGTGTGAATGGCAGGGTCGAAGAGGATGAATTCAAATACGCCGTGTTCGATGAGGCTGTCGATTTCGTTCTTCGTTGCCAGCTCGAACGGTGGGCCTGGCGTAGTGATGATGCCCTTGTCGCGTAGTTGCTGAGCAAGCTCTCTGTCAGCTGCCTCTTTCTGCGAAAGGAAGGAGAAAGGGACGTCTGTTTCTTGTAACAGTACGTCGGCATAGAGATGTATGTTTTTATGAGGTCGTCCTCGCGTGCGGCGGGGGGGTTGGGGAGTCGCTATAGAGACTACGTCTCTGGGAGTAGTGGCGACGATAATAGTATCTTCAGTATAACCGCCATCATCATCAGCATCAGTATCGGCGGTCGGTTGGGGAACCGCGTCGCCTGTAGTGGTTTCCCCGTTGTCTTCGTAATACGGCTTCACTGTAGTTGATCGGAATTTTCGCGGGCCGTTGGCGTCAACGGTGCAGTCTTCGTTGTCGACTGCGAGAAGGCGGTGAGGGCCAGACCAGCCTTTGCCCTCGCGCCAGACGCGTACCTGTGAGCCGATCGCGAGGTCCTTCAGCGTAGAGGTATCTGGGCCGTTACGCGCCTCGAGGGCCGCGTTGACCTGCTGTTTCGCGTGGTATCTGCGAAGGTCGTCGCTGGCCTTGCGTACGGCAGCTGCGCGTTTGATGATGTCAGGTGACGGGGCAGAGTCAGCGGTCATTCGTGGGTAGGCGCCAAATACCAAAAGGGTAGGTATAATGCCGTCAGGGCCGGCAGTATCGTTAATGGCCTTTATAGCGCTTTGGAGGGCTGCTTCGCGTGTGATAGATGGGCATTCCTTGCGTATGATTTCGTAGGCGCGTCGGAGTACTGCGTGATATCTCTCGACTTTTCCAATGCTGTGATGTGCCTCTACAGGGACGATCTTGACCTCGACTCCCATTGCATGGGCCTCACGGCGAAATTCAGTCGCGGTGAAGTTACGCCCGGCGTCTGTAGTGATCCAGTCCGGAGGTCCCTGGTAGACGTCAATCCAGCATAGGCGGAGGGCTTCCCATGTGGTCTTGGCCGAAATGTCGTGTAAGAAGCAGGCTGCGTTAAAGGCAGTTGCAGAGTCGATCACATGAAGTACGGGTTGGTCACCGTCGAGATACATGATATCAACTATCACCTCGTAGTTGAATGCGCACTCATCTCGGAGGTTGAACTTGAATCGCGTGGGGCTCTTGCCGTTCATTTGGCACTGGTGGCAGTGCTTGGTCAGTTGCTCGATGGCTCTGATCTCCACGTCGTTGTGGCCAGCCTCGTGAAGAACCTTGTGAAGTCGCTGGACCGATGGGTGACCGAATCGGCGATGAAGTCTTCGTAACTCTACGTCAGTGAGATGGTTGCTCGAAAGGCTACGTTCAGGTGGTCCAAGTAGCATCCATGGATGGCCCCATTTGCGTATGACTGGTATCACAACGTTGCCTTGTTGCATGGTGTTGGCAAGGTTGTTAAAGTGGATGAGCAGACGGTCCATATCAGCAAGGCAGAGAAGGAACGGGGTATTGGTTGGTACCACGTGAAATTCGATGGGTCCGAAAGGTGTGGCCACAGTGACCGTACCCCTCGAAGAGATGGGGTTGCCGTTGCCGAACCGAATACTGGCGTTGCCGGCGGTCGTAGTGTTGATAGTTGCCTCTGGTTGGATTCGTCGAAGGGCAACTGCCTGCGGGTGACCGGCAGTGGAAAAACCAGATGCTCCGGTATCCGGCATGATACCTTGAAAGACTTCCGCAGAGTACCGGTCAAGTGTGAATGCGGCGGCTGCTTCCTTCGTTGCGTGGTCGTATGGGTCAGACTTCGTCAACTGATGATATACTGACTGGTCTGCGAGGTTGGCGGCGACTGCATTGCCGTCAAGGGCTAGGCTGCCGAAGAACGCGGTGCTTGTGAGGAAGGTATTGCCCTGCTCTTCTCCGTGTTTTTCGCCGCTGGCTTGGAGGTATTGGTGGAGGTCCTCATCCTCCTCAGCCTCACTCGTGGGATCGGTTCCTTCATACGCCGTGAGGAAGGCGTTGTAGGCGGTTGACGAGGTATCTCGTACGTCGCGGTTGCTTTTGTATCGCTCATATGCCTTTTGGCGATCTTCAATTGAGTGCTCGGTTGACCAACAGCCGGTTCGTTTGCACACGAAACACTTCCTGCTGCCGCGGCCGCCACTTTTGATATCAGACTCCTTGATGGCCCGGCCGTGGCGGTTGTTGCCGAATCGGTTGTTGCGTCCCTGACCGCGATAGGTGCGGTCGACCCAATGTTGGTCGATACGGTCGGGTTGTTGGGTGAGGTATTGGTTATGCTGTTCGATCCTTATTGCAGTGTTCACTGCCGATCGCAACTGGTTACAGACTCCTTCCAATGTTGGTGAGGGGTTGTATAGGCATAATTGACATTCTTTGATTCCGGAACAAGCATTGAGGAGCTGGGTGCGTAAGATTTCGTCAGAGTGGTAGCTGTCAGGTAGTGCCCGTTGTATGAGGGCGAGCTTCTCGATGAGGTCGTCAAGGACTTGAGTCTTTGATTTGTCAGGGTGTTTCTGCGTAATACGGTCGAAAGTCGTTTCACGCCATTCAGAGAGGTAACCCTGGAGCTTCTCTTCGTTCTCAAAATACCCTTTGACGTTGTCGACCATCGTATCGAAGTCACGGATGCCTCTGCCGCAGAGACGGTTGGCGTAGAAGATAGATGCCTTGCCGCGGAGCATAATCGAGAAGGCAGGAGCCAGCTGGTGCTCCTCAATACCTACCTTGCTGCAGTTGTCGCGGAAGAGGTTCATCTTGAGGTCGAATACGTCATACATCTCACCGCTGTATTTCATATCGTCAGTGACCAGCTTGGAGAGGTCACTTAGCTGCCGCGACGACGGTTGGGTAGTGGGAGTAGCCTGGCGGTCCGTGACCACGGTAGGTAGTCTTCATGTTGCCGATGGTCGATAATGGGTGAGGGATGTGGAGAATGCCGTGGGGTTGACGGCTTCGAAATTGCTGGTTGACGTGAAGTGTGATGGGATCGCGGTGTGTCGAGGTTGTGAGGGTTTCGGTTGGCAGCGTAGTTGGCAGCAAGTTGCTTGGCGACCATCTCATTCATCTCGTGGTCTGCCTGTGCCTTCGCTGCGCGCGCCTCATTGTCCATTCGCTGTCGCTCCGCTGGGCTGATGTATCCTCGCGTGATATCTGCGAGGAAGCCTGGTTGTTGCTCAACAAGGTCGTTGAAGTCCTTCGCCTTGGCGCGTATTTCTTCGACTTCTTCACCAGTCCATGGATGAAAATCTTCGCCTTCAAGGACAGCGACGAGGTTGGGGGCAACGCGAGAGCGGTCACGTGGGGTGTAAACTCCGCGATAGAGTAGGAAGTCGCGAAAAATACCGAGGGGCCTCGTCGAGGCGGCGTTAAATAGGTCTGTGTCCCATCCATCGAATTCTCGCTGGAAGGAGAGCCATAAGTCGCGGCCATAGAGCCCTTGCTCGGTCCAATTGGCTATGTGCCATGACATGAACGTTGAGATACGTATCGGGTTACGCTCGTTGAGAAGAATGTCGTCATGGTTGAAGTAGGCCGGGTCGGTGTACTTATGTATCGCAGGAAGGATGTGAAGCTCACCTAGCTGCGAGGGTATAGATGACGGTTGTGCCATGGTGATGATGAAGTTGGCTGTTCGAGTTAGTCTGTTGGGGTGTTTTGGTAGCAATCGCTGCGCAATCTGCGCGTAAGATGAGAAGGTGAAGTGTATGAAATGGAGTATCGCGGCCACGCAGAGGTCTCTTCCGACGGTACCAGGTACGGAGGGATTCTCGTCTGCAAAGGTAGTCGTGATAGCGTGATAGACGCACTCGCGCTCGGGCTGCTGAGGCCGGAGGGAGTTTTGAGGTTCTCGTGGACTTTCGTGAAGTAGTCGACGTTACTGCTCGTTAGCAGCTGCGCGGGTTTTCAGGCCGGCGAGCTCTCTTCGTGGTATTACCTTATTAATCTGTGGTGATTCGTGAGAAGTCAACCAATGATCAGTGTTGGTTCACGGGGTCGTATACGACAAATAGTGGTAGCAATTATCACTCGTCTGTTGGTGATCCTATTGCTTGTTCTTCTTGTTGTTGTTCTATCTTACATTGTAGGCAGGAGTCGGTCGAAGTAGGTAGTGACGGCCTGGGTGGTTGCCCCACCTTTATCCGGCCGTGATGACTAAGCCAGTTGTCCCACTTCGCCCAGGGCAGGTGCCAGCCAGCCCATGGTACCTTCCCATTACTCCTTATCAGCCTTTGCTGTTCCAACAGATTCCTTCCGTCGCGCCCTATCCTAAGGTTTCTTTCTATTCCTTGGTTAGGATGTCATAGTTGTTCTTTAGTAATATTAAGCTTGCTAAGATAGCGACGTTATCGGCGTAGCCAAAACGAGATCGCTTCCTTCCTAAGCGAGCTATACCTAGCTTAAAAAGAGGTTCGATATAGAGTATAAACAGAATAGGAGATATGGGTGAGCCTTGTGGTAGTCCGTATTCGAGACCGAAGACGTCTCCTACCTCCCCATCAAGTCTTATTCTAGCTCTCCTTCCGGTAACAAAGCTTGAGACCCAGCGTACGAGGTTCTCCGGCCATCCTTATTCGCAAAGGCGTCGGACCAGTCGTCCTAGGAGCACGGCGTCGAAAGCCCCTTTTATATCGAGCGTAAGCATAGAGGTAACCAGGCCTCTTTGCTAGGCGCACTCGATGTCGTAGATGGCCGCTGCGATAAGGTCGCTACAAGAGCGAAGAGGGAGTGCTCCAAACTGTTGATCGTGCAGAACACGATGTTTAACTACGATCCAGGCAAGTCGTCTAGCGATAAGTCTCTCCAAGCCTTTTCCGAGGACGGCCAAGAGCGTAATGGGCCTATAGGAGCGCGGGAGTGTCTTGTCTCTTTTTCCCGGTTTTGCTAGGATCATGAGAGTTGCTTGCAGTGCGGCGCATGGGTTGTAAGTTGCGTTTAATGATGCCGAGGAAAAGCTCCTCGTCCATCGTGTCGAGCCGAAACCTTCCCGGGGTCTGGCTAGGTGAATCGATCAGGGCCAAGGGGACCCGGGTAAGCAGAGATTCGTGGTCTGATGTCGTGTGTAGTGACGTTTCTATGCTAGTGGAAGCCCTATGGAGGTTGCTGGACGCCCAGCATAAATCTAGGGTGTTGCCGCCTTTGTGCGTGGGTTCACCTATAGGTGACATTAGGACAAGGCTAGCGGCTTCTGCCCATTCTACTAGGTTTTCAGCGTCCGGGGAACTCGTGGCCTCGGGCTGCCACGTCCAATGGTATAAGTTAAAATCCCCCGCAATCAGTACTCGATCCTCAGGTTTGGGTTGCCAGGCCGCTAGGATGTTCCTGAGAGCCTGGCCAGATCGCAGAGAGCCACGAGGGGCGTTGTATACGTTAATGACTATAAGGACCTCCTTCGTTCCTGAGAGGAGTCGTAAGAAGAGCAGGTCTATAGATAGATCGGGTAGAGGCCGTGTTTATACGCCTCGTACCCTAGTTCCTCTGCGGAGGTAGGTAAGTACCCTGGGACGGTCTTCGGTCCAGTTATCTACTAGGGTGAAAGTCTCAAAACCTAGGTGGTGTCTTGTGAGCCTCCTCTCCTCCGAACGGATAGACGGCTCTTATATTAGGAGTATATCGATCTGGGCTGCATAAGCCAGGTTTAGTGCTGTTTCGTGGGCAGATACCCGCCTCACTATATTTACTTATATAATTTGCAGGGGTTTAGAGGGCTATATTCTTCTTTTATATCTTATTCGCCGGGGTATAGTCCATCGCTTATTCTTCTTTACGGGAATATCGATGCGACTGCTGGGTCGCATTTCTCCATAATCTTTCTCCCTCAGCTCGGATGGCCCGTAGCTGAGCCTTATCCCTCCTCTGGACTACCCCCTTCACCACTTTGGGTTGGATAGGGCAAGTCGCATCGAAGGCGGCGTGAGGCCCGTTACACGACGGGCATTTAAAGGGGCAGTCGCAGCCATCGTGACCCTCAGTGCCGCCGCAGGGTGCCCGGTATTGATCAGTTGTGTGGGAAGGAGAGCTGCACTTGAGGCATCTCTTCCTTCTGGTGCACGTTCGTTCGCTGTAAAAACCGCCGCAGCGGAGACATTGAGGAGACCTCTTCTCCTTCGGGAACTACAGGTTTACAAAAACGCTGGCCCCTATCAAACGGAGGCGTCTTGGTAGTTGCCTTACGGCTTCCGCCTTGAACCAGGCTGTCACCGTGCCTAGCCTTTCGACTTCGTCCTTCCTAGAGAAGTGTGCTTTTTCAGGCTTGAGTTTCGTCGAGACCTGGATCTCTTCAAGGAGCTCCTCGGTCGTGATTTCCAGCTCAGTGTTGGTTACCAGACAATGCCTAGTGTAAGGGACGTTTGCGATATAGGCTCGGATCCAGGTATCGCGTTGCTCGATCGCTTACGCTTGGAGAAGGGCAGCGATCTGTTCTCTGTTCTCTAGCAGGACTTTTGCACTATCCATTGACGAAGGTAGGAGTGCTAATCCTGTCTTGACATGGTCGATCCCCTTGAGGGCTTCTCGGGCTTGGGGACTTAGCCTTTCCCGAACGAAGATATATATATCGTAGGCTTTCTCGTTCCGAAGCGGGCTTTCAGGCGATAGACGCGCGAAGACGCGTAGATCCTTTAAGGCCGCCCGGTTTGTAGCTTGTTTTGCGCCTTGTTTGGCTGGCGTTGGTTCATCCTGTCTTCTGGACAGTGGCTGGCTCGCCGCCGCCGCGTATGAACGGACTGGGGGCGGCTGGTTCTGGGTTGTGTGCGAGGGATGCCCCTGGGAACTCAGGTCAGTCTCGCTAGGCCCTGTGCCAATAGCGTGCATAGACCTTGCTAGACCACGTTGATGCCGGTTTGAACGCTGTTTCTCCTCCTGAAGCTCTCTCTCCAAGGATTCGATCTTCGTCAAACAGTCTTTCAAAAACTGTTCCCTCTCGGCGTCCCGACGCAGGAGGTCCTGGACCAGATTCGAAAACTTATTGATCTCGTCTTTGAGCTCAGAATTGTCCTGGTGGTTGACCTGCTCAACCACTCTGACCTTTGCAGTCGGCTTCCGGACTCGTCCAGACCGCCGAGATATACCGGCGTCCCCGTGAACCGTGATCGATGGCCCTACATCTAGGGAGACCGCCATGGTCGTGGAATTCAGCTCGTATAGGCTGATGTTGAGAGATGATAGTGCAGTGGGCCGTAGCCCTCTATAACCTTAACAATTACTAACAGTGGGTACCTTTCGAGGTATGTGTTCAGAAGTTGGTTCTTCGCTCTGAAATGATGATGATGATGATGATGATGTATTTAACGTCTGGTAACAAAAGGACGTGCCGGGCGCTATGCCGACATGGTCTATACTAATCTAAACTATATTACAGGCTACCGTCTTCACCTAACGTTCCTGTTCAATGACTCGGGCAAATTTTGGAATTCGCTCTGAAGTAGGTGATGCGAGCGAGTGTGGGCCTTGGTGATTATGTAACCGAGGTCACGTGACGGGTAGTGAGGCCACAGATGGTTGAAGCCATCACGACACACCCCCCCAGACGCGTCATCTGGAAAATCGCGCCGAACCACCCGCATCGTTGGAAATAGCGCTGCTGAATGCAGAACTCTAACTATTACCGTACAGGAATCCATTTACAAAAGGAAGTACAAAATAAATCGCTTTGCGCGCTGAGTTGTAGACGTAGGAAAATGGGTAGTCGGTCAGCCTCTGAGTGCGTTGCCATGAATGATCTCGAGGTCCTTCATTAACGGAAGGTATTTCGGAATGGAGGCCTCTCATTGGCCGAATAATCGACCGTCGGTCTGAGGCGGTCGCTGCCCAAGTTAATTCCTCTCGACCGCCCACGGCTCTGACTTTCCTTCCCTCTACAACGCAGTCACACCATACCACCCACCGTACGTATATACCCTCACTTTTCTCGCTTTTGCGCCCGCGTTCGCAAGCGTGCGCGTCGTCAGGAATGAGGATTTTGACTAACGATGTCGTGTATAGATGCCGCCTAAAAAGACCGGGGCTGAAAAGCGCGCTCGCACCGTCGCAGCGCGTAAGGCCAAGCGCCTCAAGACTCTGGGGGAGAGCGGCGGCTCCCCCAATCCTAACGAGAATCCCGCTTCGGGTACGTGGTATCTTCCTCGCTCCCGGACATAGTCGGCAGCACGGTATTGTTGCTTGGAATTAATACTGTCGTCGTGCTTTATAGGCGGTGACGGCCTTTTGGCCGAAGGAGATACCCAGGAGGCGGGTGAAGGTGAGGGTGGTTCACAGCCCCCTCCCTCGCTCCCTCCTGGCGGGCGCGGAGTGGTCCCCCGTGAGTTCTGAGTCCTTGTTTACCTTATCGTTCACAATACTCATTCTCACCAGCGTACCCTCCCGGCACACCTGGTGCCGAGGAGCTTCTCGAGCGGGTGCCGCCTCCGTTCGGTTCTACTTGCCTTGGGTGTATCAAAAGCGCCCTTAGCGGCCGTTCGGAGGGCTGGTGTCTCCCGGGCTCGCGTGGAGGGCGGAAGTGTGCCCTCTGCCAGCGTAATAAGAAGTCTGGCTGCGCTCCTATTCCTGAGGGGCGTACACGTGAGCTCGGTGAGAAGTTCCTGCGCCTCAAGCGGGCGAGCAAGGAGACCCCGGCGACGCCGGTAAAAGTGAGTATTCTATACGTGCCTCGCTTCCGATTATTGCTGACAGCTTCCTAGGACCTGACTCGCGTAACCGCAGCGTTGCGTGAGGCTCTTGAGAGCGACGGCCTCATGGGTGAGGGTGGAGGTGAAGGGGCTCGTGTAGACGAGGCTTTGGTGAGAGAGGCGTCTATGGGCGCTCTCTCTGTGCTGGAAGCTTCGTTGAAAGAGCCAGTTGAGGACGTGAAGGTGTCGGCTGCTTCGCTTGCGAAGGCACACGGTATCCGGATCGGACTCGACGCCTTCATTGGTGTCCACGTTCCTGCGAACGTGCGCCCCGCGTTGGTTGATCTTCTGGATCGCTACGTGTCTGCTCTCTCAGGCAAATAGCCCTTTTTTTGGGCGATCCGACGGGGTCGCCGGAGCGACTTCATGCTCCCTGGCCGTGGGCCACTTTTTAATTGAAAACCCGGGGCTCCGGGGCGTTCTGCTCCCGCATACTTATCCCCTCGTTCCGTGTGACCATTTCTCGTATATCTCTCATGTTTAGGAGCGATATAAAGTGCTCGAACTTTGCTCGTGAGAGGTTCTTGGTAAGACCGTCGGCTGGCATATCGTTTGTCAACATAGGGCCAAGTCCATTTTGTCTCAGTGCTCGCAGAAACTCCACTCCACGTCTCTGAGCTCTTCATTGACAGTCTTTGATAGAACTATCCTTTCCTTCATGAGCTCTTCCTGTAGCTTCTTTGCTTCGTTCATTTCAATCAGAACACTCATGGTCTCAACTGTTGGTATACACGTCAGCAGGGCAACCGTACGGTTGGAACGAAGTGTCAATAATGGTCTATTATTGCTGCGTCTGGAGGTGGAAGGAGGAGATTGTGGGCAGAGCCCACGATCTCCCAGAAGTGGTATATAAGTGAAAGGGCCGTTTGTAAGTGCCCATACCGCCTTCCGGATCCATCTTTTCTGCCGACTGCTAAGAGATCCAACATCAACCATCTCGTTCGCCTCCGGATCCTGGTCCTTAACCACGGACCAATGCTTCTGCTGAGGAGGCACATTCGCCGTCGAAATCACAGGCACAGCAGGATCGACGAGAAACAAAGCCGCAATCTTCCTGTACCCAGGCTTCGCCGGATCCTCTAACTGGAAAGGCCGCACCTTATGCTGGCTCAAGTTCGAGAAGAAGAGCGCCCTCCCAGGCCGCGTCAGCGAGCTCCCTACCTCCTGGAGCGTATCGGAGCTACTCCGAATCGCAAAAACCATTTCAAAAGACTTGTGATCGTACTGCTGGTAGTTGAGACGCTGACCCAGCTTCTCCCTGTTCCCCGGAGCGCGGAAAGCAAGCTGGGACTCGGTGATGTTGGCGCTGTCGTAGTAGAATAGGGCTGTAGCGCAGATGTGCTCGTTGAGTTAACCCTCGACGTGCCTGCCATGAGCCGTCGTTATATGATGGCTTTTCGGGTGTGAGGTGGATGTTGGCGAATTTGACGATGACTTGAATGCGGGGTGTTTTGTTGAAGAATCCGGTGCGCTTGATGTTTTTGGTCGATAGTCTAAAATAAGCAGAGGGCTCTCGAACTTGTTCGTCTTCGCTGTCACTGTCATCATTGTCGTAGTCGTCCTCATCTTTGTTATCATCGTAGTCTTCAGAGTCCGCTTCGTCGGTCTTCAGTCGCTTGGTTTCCTGGGTGTCCCCGGGCTGTCTGCCTCTCTTCTCTCCAGTAGAAGCCGTGGGTTGGGCCAAGTTGTCGATCTCCAGGTGGTCTTCATCTTGATATCCCATGGGAACATCGCTTTCGTTTCCGCCTGACTGGTTTCCCTTCTCCGGGACAACATCAGAAACTGCAACACGCTTTCCGACCTTTCGCGCGGTCAGACGCTGGACTGGGAACTTTCTCACCCAGCGATAGATGATGTCCCAAGCTGGCAAAGACTTCTGTATTAGTTCTTCGACTAAGGGGTACAAATTTGAGTGTTTCCTTGGGCGCAAAATATTGATATAACTCTCAATGGTGGGCCGGCCGTCGTCGTCAATGGCGACATCACATGGCAGCCACTGAAACTTAGTGGATACTAGCTCAACAGGTGCGCCTTGCCAGTCGAAGGTCCTACCTTCACCAACATCAGATTCGTCGGGTTTGGGGATGATAAGTCCGCGTCCGCCGAGTTCGAGGCAGTTATCTAATGTGATCCGTTCGTGCATAATGCGTGACCGGCCGTACAGGAGTGGGAAGAGTGACGGGTACACCAGGTCGAGGACTTTACCGTCACTTCCAGGATGCCAAACCTTTTCGTGGTCGGGAACATCTTCAAGAGATTTGACAGCGACTTGTAGACGATCAATCAACGAGCTGGGCAAAAGCTTGTCTGACTTGATGATACAAGTAGAGTAATCCATCACGGGAATAAGGCCTGTTTTCTCGTACAACGTTGCTTTTTTTCGAAGTTCTTGCATGCACTTTAAAACTCAATGTCAGCTCAATCATCTCGATTGGTTGCTGGCGGCCATGCGAAGGTTATGCCAACCCGACTGGAACTTACCGCTTCGGCCATGTTCTTCGTGAAGTCTCCATGGCTTCGGTACGCTGCCCAGTCCAATGCCAGCACTTCCTCCTTCCACTTGGCGGAAACCACCGGGTCTCGAACTTTGCGCCACCACTCAGGTTTGTTGGTGATGTCCTCCATGAACTTGAGCATGCAAATCTCTCGAACCAGTAGAGTGCTAGCTTTCCAACTTTTGTGGGTGTCTTCCATGAGCACAGGGAATCTGCCTCACTTGTCTGGCAGATAATTCAGCGGTAGGCCATAGCCCGGTAGCCGAATTGCCCAGGATGTATCAGCAACAGAACGAGGTTGAAGTTCATTGTTCTGGTGTTCGAACAGGCGTTAGTGACCGGTATTACATGATATGGAAAATGCCAGCTTGGTACATACACTGAACTCATCAAATTGTAGTTCGCTCATTTTCCAATCCTCTTGTCAGAGAATCGAAGTTTTCAGAAGGGGGTTCTTGAGAACTTGGAACGTTACCTGGACAGACTAGTGAATACTTCCAATTGTTCTGAGATTCATCTTTCAGAAGCAAGTACCATTCACGTTGAAGCACACGGCTGCCCCAATGGACTTGTTATCATTATCCCGGTAGTCGTGGAGGCACTGCATTTAGGGTCGCATTGTTGGAAAGTATTGGCTCACTTGCATGGATTGCAGAGAAGTTTCTTGATTGTTGTTACCTTGTCCAAAGTCGAGATTTGGTTATTTGGCCCAAGGTAGACACTGATAGATACGTTAATACACGACATGTGTTGGCCCACCCAGTCAATATTCGGTTTACTACGGCACACTAAAAAGGACCGACAACATAAGCAAGCATGAGGGGACTGGACTCTTAGTACCTTGGCTGCCTAGTCTTGGCATCATGCAAAGCGTGATGCGCGTGAAAGTCCTGCGCTGGAAAGATTCGGTGATACCGATTGAAAGAAGAGACCTCAGTAGTTGGGTCCGTATCGATTCGTTTTTGCAAGTTCTGATCTGTCTTTGTCTGACCAAACAACGTCGATGATAGTAGCACCGATGGACTCAAGAAACATTCCTGGGCGAGGACTCACCAAATTGGTTTCCTGCCATCAGCTACCTTATACTTCCATGACCAACTCTCTGCTAAAGAATTTTCCCGTTGAAAGTGGGGGGGGGGGGGGGGGGGGGTTTGTTTAATATCAAGGGAATTGATATACCGGCGTCGCAAATTGATACACCGGCGTCGACCTTACACCGGCGTCGCTGTTCGACCTTTTGATTGGCTCAAAAAAACAATACCTCCCCATAAAGGCGGTGAGGGTGACTGCACTAACATGGCTATTCCTGCCCTCTTCTCTAACCTAAGCTCTGATTTGAGATTTCTAAAAGTACGTATTACAGCCTACTTATACCCCAGGTTTGTAAATCTCAAATAGTAACTATATAAACCCTCGAAAGGCCTATTACCTAACTACCTTTTGCAACGTGGTTGCAAAGATTTATCGTCACTATAGACCATTTCCTACTAACTCCGTTTCCTCCGAACACTAGGCTGCATCGGCCGTCCACTTGTATGATTCCCTGTTGTCCTCCCCTTACTAAGAACACTAGACTGGCTCCTTGTTTGTCGCTGGGATGAGCTTGATATCTGGCTTTGACTTGGCTGACTTGTCTCTTGTGTAAGCCTAGCTAGCGTCGACTTATTCTTGCTCCTAGGTAGGCGGCCTCGCTTCTTATCATTTGCGCCTTGGCTGCTGTAGGTAGTGCGGGCTTGTCTGGCTGACTGGCCCTCTGTAGGTAAGGCTAGTTGTGATGGGACAGGCTGCACTGTGTTCTTTGGCCTGCCGCGGAGGGATGTAGCAATCTTAGGGTCAAGGATCCGGCGGTATGGATCTGAGGAAGACGTCTCTCGAAGACGCCACCGAGGGTGTACCTCCCATTTACTGAAAGTAGCTGAATCTAACTTTTTGGAGTAGATCTTATGGTAGTAGGATACCTAGCTTAATTGAAATAGTGTAGTCTGGACTACAGTCTCCAAGGGGAGCTGGGAATGGCCTCGTGCCAGATGGCATTGCTTTCTTTGCTAGCCGGTATTGCTTCCCAATTAATGTAAGATACTTCGAGGGAAGTATCGTTCGAAGTTTGCCTAGGTACTTAAAGCGAGTACCTATATACTCCCGGCCTGTAAGTACTTTATCCTTAACATAAGCTTGCCTGAAGCGTATCTCCTGGTTACTAATCATGTCCTGTATAACATTAATAAGTCGATATAGTTAGGTGACTAAGACTATTTAAGAGATAACCCTTAATGTTGTTATTACTTGACTTAGTGTTAGAGGTGACGCGAATACTAAAGTTCTGGTATTTTCGGATAGAGTAGCGGGCCTACTGTGCTCTTAAAGGTAGGTATGTTGTGTAGAGGTACTGGAGGATTGGACGTTGGTCGTTAAACTCTTTATAGAGCTTGGTCTAGGCTTTCTTAAAAGCGTGCTTAGTCTTAGCAAAAATAATAAGCTTCCATATTATAAGGACCCTACGATACGTATGAGGGGGGGGCTTATTAATAGATGTGTTGATATAGGCCTCATCCTTATCACTTAGCGTGGCTATTGCTTGTATTGGTAGCTGATATCCCTCGTTATTAGACCTACTGTTGTTACTGCTATAGCTGCGGTCCTTAACCCACTTCTGCTTAGCCCTGAGCATAACGTTAGAATTGATGTGGTGGATGTAGAGTTGTTGCTGAACGTCTGGGAACTGCTCATTCAGTGCAGCCTTCATCTGCTTGTCGTAGTCTGTAATAACAACAGTGGGGTAACGGACTGAGTGTTGGTCCATGAGTTGGCGGATCCCTGCTGAGAGAAACTGTAAACCCTCTAGTCTCTCGTTGTCGATAAGGCCAAACGCAGCGTTGTAAACAGATCCAAGGTAGGTCTGCCTAGTAGCTTGGAAGAGAGGGAGCTTAAAGCGATTGGTGTTATAGGTGTTGTTAAAGCTAATCACCTCAGGGAATCGCTTCCATATTTGGAGATAGTAGGGAAAGGTCTAGACAAGGCCAATAAGGCGGTTTGGCTCGGCATCTACCTATTTCACTACGTATGGGATATCTCGCTCATCAAACAGCTTGATTAATACTGCAGTTAGCGAATATCCCACTAGTTTCTCTTGGTTTATACGAGCCCTAGCGTTATAGATATCTTGCTAGGTGAATGAGGACTCTAGGAACTGCTCCTGGATAACAATATGTACATCGAGAGCCCGAATCCCAACTCGTCGGCTTATAGTTTCAATAGTATCCTAAAGTGGCTAGGTAAGCCTACGATATGAAGGGTATGCAGTAGCTTCAAGGCTACGGCTATGATTATACTGACTATGCTAGGGGTCTAGGTGATAACGTAAGAGCCACTTGCCCTCCTCTTGAGCCTCGGTAATAACTTGCCATTTACAACCGCATTTACGAGACTTGCGCTGTCGAATGCCAGCACCTTGTATAGGCCCAGGCTCGCCAAACCGATCACATTGGAAGGTATATCGAATAATTCGGCCTCGAGCTTTATGCCTATTCCGCTTTACAATGCCAAATCCATTAGCTCTTATAAAGGTATTAACTTGGTCGAAGAGGGCATTATAGGTTTGCTCTGGATCGCTAGGAATCGGTGGGTTTGGGATTTTGGTTATAGGAGGAGAGGAGGATCGGTTGCTTAGAGTGTGGTAGGAGGCTGCAGTTCGGAAAGACGCTTCGCTTTGAGGGGAGGGTTGCCGTGGGGGTGAATAGGGTGATAGGTTGACTTGAGGACCCCATGTTTCTTACCATTGACGGACATACTCTTGTTGTCGGAGGAGTGCCGTTGTTAGCTGTTGATTAGTCCTAATAACCTATAGAACAAGCTGAAGAGCACTATTGAACTGCTCTGTTGTAGGATGGGAAGGTTACTGGGACTGTTCGTTGGGAGGAGAGGGGCTATGCTCTAGAGAAAGTCGTGGGAGAGTAGTCCGTTAGGTTTTTATTATTCCTTTAGGGAAATGACGAGTAAGATATAGCGTAGGCTCCATACTAAGGTAATCGTATATAAGAGGTCGCGTATCTTATAATATATCGGCTAGGAGCTCGGTAATAAGGTCGCGCTGCCCTTGAGGATCACCAACTCCATAGAATTGGCTAACGCTAGGGCGGCTACTTTCTGAGGAGGGAGATGATGGTGGTTGGCCAGATGATGGTGGGAGGCCGTACTCAAATAATGGTCGCTCTCGTATAGGGGGAGGTTTATTAGTAGGGGTATTGCTTTGAGATTGGCCTTGTGGAACATCTCTAACTCCAGTTAGAGAAGCCATTGTAAGCAAATAGCATAAGTTAGACTTAGAGGCTTGATGATGTAACCTTAGAGGAAAGGGAGCAAAGGAACAAAAAGGGTTGAGATACTTTGTGGGTATCTGGCAGAATTTGATTGCACTAACAATATTCTTTTGAGCCAATCAAAAGGTCGAACAGCGACGCCGGTGTAAGGTCGACGCCGGTGTATCAATTTGCGACGCCGGTATATTAATTCCCAATATCAATATCACCTTCAGTCAGTAGTAGTGGGAAAGCTTAAGGTATGTATTGTTTGGATAGACTTTGATCCCTAAACCATCTTCCACGATATCTCACAAAGGCATCGCCAAAGCAACACCAGCAAGCGCCGCAAAGGCCCAAACCGTCACCAGAATCCCTAAATTACCCCCTGAAGTCGTCATTCGGACCCCGTGAGCCGCACTCGGAGCCCCCGTCCCAGTCGCAGCCGCCGTGCCGCCCCCACCGGTGCCGCCAGTCCCGGTCTCCACAGCCGCGTTGTAGATCATTGTCATTGCGGGTTTCGAAGCAACCGGAAGCAAGGAGTCGCTCAGGACACTGGTAAAGGTCCGCGTCTTGGTCGTGACCTCGTAGCTGGTCGCCACGTAAGAATATACAAGCCCGGAGACAGCGGTGTTGTTGCAGGTGAAGGTCGCGTTCACCCAGGACACGGCTTTTGGGTCAATGTTCCTTAGACACGCTGTCGTCGTTGGGCCATATACGGACTCTGGGACTTGCGAGAAGCAGTCGCCATTGAACCCTACAGTGTAACCACTGAGTTGTAGGGGTTCTTGTTAGCATCCGTACAATCTCTGGTGGAAATGACCACGGGTGTAGACTCACTTGGGACAGCAAACGACCGCGGTCTCATTTCTATCGAGAGCCTCCATGAAAACGTTGACGAGGGGGTTAGCCACCAGCCTGTCACTCATGTGCCCAGACCTAAACGGCACCCTAACGAAGGGCGGCACAAATAATCCAGACGAACTAATCGCGCCCTCAGCATTTTTGGCAGCGACACCGGCTGTCGTGTACTGATCGGGACAGGAGCTTGCGGGCGAGAAGTAGGCAATGGTGCCCACACCGTTGGAGTGGCCCGGCGAGGAGGCCGCTGAGCGCATGTCGTCAAACGCGGCGCCGGAAGGAAAAACTCGCCGTAGTCCCAAACTTCGCATTTTTGGCGGTAAAACGGCTGCACGCGGTCCGGAAAGGCGGATTTGATGGCCAAATAGAGGCCAGGGGAGGAGGTTGCGCATGAGGCTGGCGCGGTGAAGGCAGTTGTCAGCGGCCCTAGGTTTGTGATTGCATGCTGGGAGAGTTCGGTGAGAGGCATATTGGGCTGTTTTGGTTTGGGGGTTGCACTAATCTCTTCGATGTGATTCCAGGCAGCCTGAATACGAATCGAACGTGAACGCAATCCGTAGAGTTGAGCTGAGGGGAGGTCGTAAACTATAAGCTGACAACACCAGAAGGATCGTGCGATGAGAAGGCGCCGAAGACAGCGGCCCGCATGTGTTTCTTTTGGCAAAGGCATGTCAGCTCGGTCTGTCGAATCGCTCCCCGGTTCTGTGTCACATTGGGTGTTTGCTAGCGCTTCAAAATGATAAGTCGGGCAAAGAGGGCATGTTACATTTCGTCATTCCGCTACCCAATCCAGCGACGAATCTGCTGTGCCGCACTAGGTCAGCGAGCTTTAAGCAGTCTTGGCACATTTCAAGCTCTGGTGCCCAGGAACACAACCAAGCAAGGAACGGGTTTCTGCATGTCGCCAGCCATGCCAGCATGCACGGCGTGCCTCGGACAGCCGGTGGTTGGTAAGGTAAGTTGCATGTGGGCTAGAGTGGTTAGGGAGCATCTGTCGACGGTAGATTGGTGGGAATTTCTCGATCGTATCCTGGTCTTGTAGTGAAAAGGAGTCAAGAGTCAATGGTCTCAACTATCCTTTCCATCGAATCCAAGAGAGCGAGCTTCGTCGGGAATTTTGAGTAATACTGTGAGAGTCGGCGAGCTTGCATTTGATGGCCATGACATCAGATGTCCCAGGTGGATGGTCAAGGTCGGCGCTTTCGTCCCTTCAACACATGGCTCCGCATGAATCCTTGTCGCTCTCCCCAAGAGTCTGCCCTATGGTCCTTGGCGGGATCTGCGTCGTCGCCCTTTTAGGGTGCCCCTTGTGACGATGCTGCCGGCGTTGATGAGCGCTTGTGCGATGGCACTGCGGTAGGCAGCGAGATAGTCGACGTTGATCAACTTAATAAAAGCGACGGCATAGAGCTTTCATGCGATGAGTTGGCGTCTGAATTCCGGTAGATCGTATATGGTCCGTCAGTATATCTAGAAGCGATTCCTGGTGTTTTGCTTTTCGCCTCGCCCGAAGTGTGCTCATATTGTCTTTCGAAGACGCCTGACCTACGACAAATTTCAGGAACGAAAGGACTTAAGACAGCTTACCAAAGGCGCGGGATCAGGATTCACCAACAATGCGGTTCAACGCCTGGGAAGTACTCAATGGAAATGTCATTGCCTATGACTGACTCTGTGGGGATGTCCCCGGTATCTGATTTAACCCTAAACGCCGTCTGGCCCCAAACTGTTCGGGGGCCGCCAATGACATGATGATCTTTGGTTGTCCTTGTAACCCAATGCCCTCCCAACGCCAATGCCAATGCCGCGAAATACACAAACATCATCCACCTGTTCCTCGCGATGAGTGCCTTATCCTGTACATAGGCCTCCGATAACGGTGGATTCATGACGGGACAAAAGAAAACAGCCACTTAGCAGACGTCCAACGTCGGGCAAGCAGACTCAACGATGCGCGACACGATGTTGGGACGCAGAACACGCTGGAAGTGGTCCAACTCGCTCCTCGGCTCATCTCTCTTGACCCTCGCCATCGCCTTCTCTCCCTCCTTGACCGCACTCTCGTCAACCGCATCAACAAAAGCGAGCCTGCTTCTCGCCTCGCCAGCCACGATCTTGGCCGTGTACGCAATTGCCCGCTCGCTCAATGTGAAGGGCGAGTGGAAGAGGTACTCCTCTGGCTTATCGCACGCCGCATATCCTCCGCTCGCGGCCTCCGCCGTCTCCGAAGTCTTTGCCCAGATACACGGCGTCCACGCCTCAGCGAAGAAGACGTTGGCGTCGTCCTCCGTCCTGTTGCCTCGGCCCGTGCTGTCCGTGAGGCCGTACTCGCGCATCTGCTTCTCGACAATCGCCTCGCGGACGAAGCTAGCCGTATCAATCTGCGCGGCCACGCGGCGGGGGAACGGCACGCGGAGGGCCTCGCCCTTGGGAGCAGCCTTGAGACCTTGCTCTGCGCGGGAGCGACGGTAGTGGGCTGTAGCGCGCTTGCTAGCGGGCACGTAGCCGAATTTGCCTCTCTCCTCCTCAGGGTTCTCGGGTTGAGGGTCCGCGGTACGCATCCACTCGTCCATCCGGCCCTTGATCTCTGAGTTCCATCGCGCGGTGAGGTGTGCGGCGTTGGTCATCTGCTCAGCCTTGGTGTGAGGACTCGGTGGCGTGGGACGCTGGGCGTGCCAGCCGGGAGTGAGGGAGACGTCGAAGAGATCCGGGATCACGACACGGAAGTTTTCAATCTCATGCTCGTCAACATCGCCGCCCTCACGGTCCATGTTGTTCAGCTTGTCGATGAGGGAGGCGTTTTGGTAGGCCCAAAAGTCGGAGAAGGCGACGGAGTCGTTGTCCAGGGTGGCTTGGTAAACGCGCTCGACTTGTGCGAAGAGGGCGCGGGCGGCAAGGTCTACTATACCCTGGCCCAGCTCGCGTGGCAGAGAGGCGAGGGTCCAGATGTCCCAGGTGCCGAAGGAGAAGACCCAGATGGTCTCCTTGGGAATTGCGTTACGGGTCTGGGGCTGGGCGAGAAACTCGTCAATCTGAGCGGAGAGGTCGGCGACGGTGTCAGAGATGGGGAACTGCTCGAGGAGGAAGTCGTAGTTGAAGCCCGGAGCCTTGTACTCTTCGATCTCGCGCTGGACCTTCTCGATGGTGTCGCGGTAGTGTTGGTTAGATGTCAGAGCCTGTGCTGGGAGGCTAATTGGAGGGGTGAAGGATTGGTGAGAGGAGCATCGAAGCTTGAGATCTTGTTAGTCAAATGAACTCGAAACCCCCGGAACACGAAATCAAACCTACCTCTTCGCAAAGGGCCTCAGTCCAGCCCTTGCCCTTAGCTCCCTTTCCACTCGATGGCGTCGCAATATCGGGCGATCCGAAAGCAACGACTCTGACACCACCAGGTCCACCGAATCCAGCATCCTCCGCGCTCTTGCCAAAAGGCGACCAGCTCCATCTCGAGCCGGAATCGAATAGCGTGTCTGTCGATGTCGGCGATGTGAAGAACTTGCCCAAAAGGAGGAGACCGCAAAAAGCGAGAACAAGCTGGACGATGAGCCGCGGGCCGCCGCGCAGGACTCGTGTGGATATAAAGGCGAGGAGCATCTTGAGACTCATGTCGCACTGCTCAAATGGGTTGCCGGAGGCGCTGCTGCTGCTGCTGTACGCCGTCGGTGATGAAGGCCGCCGTTCGTGGCGGGGGAGCTCCTTTGACATTCTGTGCGATGTGTGTCGGGGGAACTGAATTGCGTCGTCAAAGGTGACGATAATCCTCGGGATGAGTCTAGGCGCCACGGTTGGTGAGGTGAGTCGACGGGGCGACCGGTGCGTGGCGTTGCTTCGTCAAAGTTCTCTGTCGTTTCCTCTGTAGTCGCTGCTTAATTTTCCCCTGAGTATCAACTGACGACAACGATGACAGAAAATATGTCGGTTGCCGTTGATGTTTCGGATAATATTTCGTGATCCCTCAGAGTGGTGGTTTACACCAGTCCTTCCCAATGTGGTAGGGCGCTCGTATGTGTGTGTGGTGTGTAGATGGAACACAGTTGGTGTTCGTGGTACCGTGCCAAGCCGGCAGTCGAAGAGGCGAAAAAGTCAATGGTCGACGGCCAAGAGGTCGCTACACCGGACGGCCGGGATGGTCACGTGGGGGACGGATGGCGTGCCGGAGTTTCGGCCGTTGATCTACTCCAAATGCTTCTTTTAAGAAGTCAAGCGGTCACAGAAGGAGTCTCTACGTAAACAGAGAACATGTGCCGTGAAAACAAGAAAGCGAGAGTGAGAAAAAGATATCTCGGAGGGATGATCAGGTACAAAAAGTGTCAAAGAGGTCAAAGAGATTCAGCAAGAGAGGAAGGGCGAAACAACAAGCACACTAAAGAAGACGGGAAGACGTCCCTTCAAAAAGCAACCTCTCAGACCCTCTTGCAGGAGAAACCGATAGGAATCGTTGTCAAGAAAAAAGGGGGCCCTTCCTCCGGGTTTCCAGGGAACACTCGGGATGTGGCCCAGCCTTGAATCATCTGGGCGCTCTCAATGTCACTAACTGACTATCACCGGGTGTGGCTACCGTACATACTCCATGTCGCTCGGTACTTTGATATGGAAACTGGGTAAAGAGACATTCGCCGTCATCGCCAATGATTGGAGGGGGAAAGGCGGGAAGGCGGCTTGGTCTGATGCTCTTCTCATCCATGATCCCCGGTTCATCCCAGCTTCCACCTCAACTTGACGTTCAGGCGAGCGGGGAGTGGGCACATCGGCGTGGTAGGCATGTCCCTTCACCTCTTTTGCTTTGCCTCATCCTCGCATTTCTTGGGAACGCAGCGGCGGGAGCGCTGAGAACGAACGAAACGGGGGCTGGGCCAGCTGAGGAAGAGAGCCATAGAAACCGCACAACGTTAGTCGGCGCTTGTCACTGCGGTTGCCGCACCGCACTTGGGTTGCTGGGGATTGTGTCATCCTTGCTTTGATGTGCAGTCGTCGTAAGCTCGAGTGGAGACCGTCATCTGAATGGGGGTTCAATGGGCTTGCGAAGTGCGCGTGTGTGGCTCAGGCTTTTTTTTTGGTTTGGTTTTCTGGGACCATGGCCCTATTCTTTTCTCGGTCCGCCCCCTTGGATGGCGGGGATCAAGGCAATAAGTCTATTTCCATCTATAATATTTCTTAGCAGCTAACTCATAAGGATTAAAGTCTACGTAGTATGGTAGAGAGAAAGAGACATGGAGTGAGAGGCAGTGATTCTACACACACTCTGTATCCATACGGATAACGGCTTCTGACCTGGAGACTCGTGGTGTCACGGTGGCTCAGGGGCTTGCAGACGTGTGTCTGCATCCGTCCAGGAGGCTGGATAGCATGTTGGTTCGTTGTGCGTCGTGTTTGATCCCCCCCGCTGTACCCGCTGCCGCGTTGGTGTCGCATTTCTGCAGGTTACGCAGCCCATTACATTTCTGGGCGTTCCGCCGGCCCTGCTAGACGCCCCCGTTCTGAGTCTTGCTGTCTTGCAACCCCATGGCCCATGGTCCATACCCATCGAAGAAGTCTCGGCCGTTGATGTTTTCTCTGTTTCGGGGAGTCTCGAGACGGCTCTGAAGACCGAAACCGGGTATGCCTCTGGCATCCCTTCTCGCTCTTCAGAGGAAAAGATACTGTAGGCAGTTGGAGGTATGCAAGGCCGGGTTGATGCAGGCAGAGGGTGGAATTTTGCACCAGTGCCATGAACTTCCATAGCAGTCAGACGGGGTACATGACAAACTTCCCTTCTCCACATCCCGAATGCCCTGCCCGCGGCCGAGCCGTGTCAATCATCACCTCAGAGCAGAGTCAGGGACAGCGGCGAGCCCAACTCATCCGGCAACACATCACGCGAGTGTCTCCATTATCGAGAATTCCAGAGTAGGCACAGTGGAGAAGCGGTTGCGTTGCAGGGTGGAAGGATGGTAATCCGTGCCATATTCCAAGCCTTGGGAGATTCAAGGTTGTTTTCTTTTTCCCACAGTCTGTAAGCATATCCTAGGCTCACAGCGAATAGTTCGCGCTCGCGGCTCTCGTGTTCCCCCAAGAAAACGTCTTGACCGACTTGGCTGTAACATGAACGGTTTGTACTCAGGCTGAAGGTCAGCCACCAAAGCCGTTCCCGAGCTAACCGGATAGCCGCTGCCGAGACCTCGCAGTCGAGTCTCTCTGAGTCCCCCTCCCGTCAGATTTCACCCATCTTCAAATCTTTGCGGCGCCGAGGACGGCATCTTCGGCCATTGTGATGCTACCATGCCACTTCAAGCTTACCGCTTGTGTGTTGCGTGGCTTGGAGCTATGTGCCGGCCGCCGGGCCATGGGGCGAACCCGAGCCATGTTGAAAAAGCACACACAACAATGGAAAGCCCATAGGCCATGGAAACAATTGCCCAGTCAATGCTGCCAAAATTCCCGACGGGGGAGAAGGGGAGACAAGGTGAGTCGAGTTCCCTAACCCCTGTCCCCCAAGAATCTTAGCACACGTCATTCTGGATGTCTCCGAGAAATTCCCAATCCTCGTCCCGCCCCTCAGAGACATGGGCGGGTTCGCGGAAACACACACGAGAGAGCAGGCCGCGGTGGTGGGTTCCATACACAGGCGTGACAGACTCCGCGAAGCCCGCCCACATCGTTCACAAACCTTGAAACAAACGTTGATCTAGAGAAATTGAAAAAGAGGTCGAGAACAAAACGGCTTCCACGTAATCCTCCGAAAGTTCAGAACCCCTCCGTTCTCGCTTGGCCTCCCTCCGAGGTGAGCTAATTCGGACGCGCCGCGTTGCACCGCCGGGGGACACTCCCCACGTTCTCTCCCTTCTTCTTCCTCCGCCGCCCGCTCGATCATGCGCCGTGCCGTGGTCCGCCCACTTCCCGCGGCTCTAAATTTGAAAAATGCGCGGCCGTCGTCGCCGCCGTGATGATTGATTGCGATTCGCGAGTCCCACTTACCTGGCAGACGCGGACGAGCCGAGGAATAAAGTAGGGTAAACAGAGAGGCTCGGCTTCTTTGAGTATGAATGCATTCGTAACCTAGGCACTTAACAATCTTAAGTAACATCTTAACTCAGCCCAGATGTCCACGTCGCCCTCAACCAGGCCTGCCCTCAACTCAAACAGAGGATCTCCAAATGCTTGAACCCAATTAAGCACTTTTCGCAATGCCCTCAGTACCTCCACCTCCCGCCGCCACCGTGCCGTCCGGCTGAATCCTCGCCCCGATTCTCCATCGCACGTAACATCTTCGACTATACCACGTAACCCGAATTTAGACGCCTCCCTCGAGATACATGCCCGTCATGGCGAGCCCCATCGCCATAGTGAAGGGGTACTTCTGCGGGAACCCCGGTCCGCCGTGCTCCGGGTCCAGCCCGCTGGTGCCGGGGTACAGCAGCGAAGCCCACCCGGCCACCCAGTAAATAGACCCCAGGAAGCCCGCGATGCGGAACGACTCCTTTGCCATTTCGGCCGACGTGTTGGTGCGCCACGTGAAGAAGAGCGTCGCCATGCCCAGGATTAGGGAGAGCGTCATTGTTTGCGCATTATGGAATCTGTGTGTTGTGGTTGGCCTCGGTCAGCTTGACGGGATGCAAGTAATGTGGGCTGACGACATCGACTTTGTCTGTCGTGCGACCTGTCGACATAACAAGGTAAGTAAGGGAGGTCATCGCTCACTTGGCGTGCGGCGGCCACCGCGGGTTATGGATGTGCGTCTCGTTCCAATCAGCCATGTATGCGCCAAAGAGCAGCATAATGCCATCGAGAGTGAGGAGGACGCGGCCGAACATGTTTGCGGGTCGAAATATGTGTCTCGGAAACTTGATTTGTCTCTATTTCCTTCGCTCGATTGTAACTTTGGAAAGCTTCGATTGAGCTGTCATGGACCTGAGCAATTTCTAAGACCAAGCACGGGACGCTAATTAAGTAAATACAGCGGTGCGTACTCGCGGCTTGCAAAGCTCCTTTAACTCCTCAGACAGCGTCATCCGTTCATTAGAACGTCTGAAATGTGCAGAGTCGCGTCTTGTCTCGTTGCCGTGTCACGTCGATACCTGCTAGAGCGCCGCCTCCTCGTGCTCCGACTCTCGCACGCGAACGAGCCCGCCTTGACTAAGAAACTCAATGCGACTCGCTCACTTCTTAATAATCCTCTCTGGTTTTGGTCACGTTGTGTGATATTAATCCTACCTAACCATGCTCGTTCTTTGTTTCCCCTAACTCGCGGCCGGACTTAGGATGAAGAACATTGGGGATCTCCGATGGGTTCCGGGCGTGCCGCCCTCGCGGCAGCCCCAGATGCGGGACGCGAGGTAACGCTCGGGTCCGGTCTGAAGAAACGGTGGTAAACCACGTCTGTGAATGCGCAATTCGTGGCAAGGGATTGGAACATTGGACGTCAGTGCCTATCGTACCCGTATCTTTAAATCTCATGAACTGACTAATTAGTACCACATTGCCGCGCGCGATGGATCCGACACCTCCTCCCAAGAGGACCTCATCGTTTGTCTTCATCGTTCAATGATTGTTCTCAAGTATTTTGAATCCGTAAGACTCCATGTTCTGACTTGGTCACCACTTGCGGAAGTAAGCTGTCTGGATAATAAGTTAGTTTAGATGAGTTAGTATGACAAACTGCGCTGCAACGAAAGCCCTTCGTGGGCCCCGTCTTCCGTCTTACTCTGGCCGGCATGGTTACCACCAGCCGGGCGGCCCCTAGCTCCGGAACTCGCTCCGGTGGGACCGTCGCTTTGTACAGATACAGCTTCACACCACGGCTTTGCGCATTTGAACAAAATAATTCACATTTTCTGAGGATGCTGTGCAATAACATATTGCGAGAGCCGCAAGTTTTGACTCGTATGCTGTCTCTAACGTACGCCAGACAAGCGGCCTGTTGGGACTTCTGACATCGAAAGTTTGCTGATCTCGTTGAATGATTCTCAACGCGAAAAATTGCCCTGGGAATACCGACCGCGTTTTGATATGTGGGCTCACTGACCATACACACGCCGCAAGATGATGCTTTTGAGATAGCAAGGTTTGGCAGCGAATTTTGAGATAGATAGAGGAGGGATGGAATCTCCATCTGCTGTAGTCATTTAGTGTCATGGCATAGGGTTTAGTCCATCAAATCACTCGAGGAACGCTACTTGCATGTGAGCCTTATTCGCACGGATCTGCGCATCAACGCAGCCCGTGTAGCTCGGACCTGAGGTTGGGGAAATGCTCGAGCGGCCGCAGCTCAACGTCATGACGCCATTCCAACCTCAAACATTACAAGCCAGGAAGCTCATCCCTACACCTGGGCCCCAAGCTCTTCCTTCATCATACCTACACATCAAGCTTATGCTGATTCCACCTCATTCAACATCACCTTGGAATTAACTACAATTTCGAGATACAACCGTCAATATACTCCCACCCCAGTAGCCGGGCATTCTATCTCGCTCTACAAGGCCATTACTACCACGATCATGGCTTCCACAAGAAAGGTTCTCGTCCTGGGCGCGACAGGCAAGCAAGGCGCCGCCGTCGTTGACGCCCTCCTCGATCTCCCACACAGCTCACCGCCTCTCGAGATCCTCGCCCTAACACGAAGCCCCGAATCTGCAAAGATCAAGTCCCTCATCGAGACAGCAAGGGCTAAGAGCATCACCGTTACACCCGTCCAGGGAGACCTCAAAGACTCGCCCGCACCAGTCTTCGAAGCCCACCCCCGCATCAATACGGTCTTCATCGTAACCACCATCGGCAACGAAGACGTCATCGGGAAAGCCTGGGTTGACGCCGCCATCGACAAGGGAGCAGCCTCGCAGATCGTCCTGACGTCCGTCGACCGTGGCGGCGAGAATAAGTCGTGGGTGAACCCTACCGACGTGCCGCACTTCTTGCAAAAGCACGCCATCGAAGTGCACCTCCGCGATCGTGCAGACGAGCTAGAGAAGAACGGCAGGAAACTAAGCTGGACTATCCTGCGCCCGACGGCGTTCTTGGATAACACCAACCCAGGCATGTTTGGCAAGGTGTTTGCGGCGATGTGGTCCACACTACCCGCCGATCGGAGTCTGCAGCTCGTCTCGGTGCGGGATATCGGACTCTTCGCGGCCAACGCCATTGCGAACCCTGAGAAATGGAATCGGAGAGCTGTGTCACTTGCAGGAGACAGTATTACTTACGCTCAGGCGAGAGAGATGTTTAAGAGGGTTGTTGGGAGCGATATGCCGCAGACGTACACCATCGTCGGGCAGGGTATGCTCTGGGCTATCGCAGATGTAGGCAAGATGTTTGAGTTCTTTAGGACTGACGGTTACGGAGCGGATATCCAGGTTTTGAGGAAGGAGGAGCCGCGCTTGCAGACTTTTGAAGCTTGGCTGAAGGAGAGTAGTGGGTGGAAGAATGAGATGAGCGCTCTTTGATGATTCGATCATTTTGAATGGAAAGGACTGGAGTTATAGCCTATTGCTCCTGCTTACTCAGGTACATCATATCTCAAATGACGCTGCACAGACATTCTATCTTCAGGCTACTGTCGAGTACTTTGATTGCCCCACTGTGATGCTGAAACTTGTGTTTTCATCGATCCTCAATATCACCTGCTGTTAATTTATTTGCTAGTCGGAAGCTTCAGAAGTTATTGTTACAGCCTGTAAAGGCTTTACCTTCACCATAGATGGGATATCGAAGTCTCGACTGTGGGGAGAAAGGGTTCATGTAAGAGGTTCCAAAGCTGTTGGTATACACGTCAGCAGGGCAACCGTACGGTTGGAACGAAGTGTCAATAATGGTCTATTATTGCTGCGTCTGGAGGTGGAAGGAGGAGATTGTGGGCAGAGCCCACGATCTCCCAGAAGTGGTATATAAGTGAAAGGGCCGTTTGTAAGTGCCCATACCGCCTTCCGGATCCATCTTTTCTGCCGACTGCTCAGAGATCCAACAAAAGCAGTTGGAGAAGAAGAGGAAGACTGTGCCAGATGAGGCGTCAACTACCACGACGACTCAATGCTGAGGTACCTATTTTAAATCGAAAATGAACGATCACCTAAACAGAAGGGCTTTTCAATACAATAATGGTTGCACTTAACCTCCGTCCCGGGCCTCACCAGATGTTCTACCCAATCCTGTTGGTTGCATCCATCAGGCACATTGTACGGAGTCATTGGGCCAAATAATCTGAAGCTAGATCCAAAGTTCCTCCTATTCGCACAGAGACAAATGAACGTAACGCGCAGAATTAAAACGTGTGGTGGTGCATTAACTACCTGTTGCGGCGTAAGTCCCAAAGGATCAAGATCTTGTCTAGGCAGCCATCTAACCCCCGCAACGATCCTTCTAGAGTCGAATTAGACTCACTTCAAATATTCAAGGCCGCAAAAACGTCGTTTCATTCCCTGTTAACATCTTTGATGGGTCTGCACCCTTTTTAGACCCAGCAACGGTACGGTAGATTCGATATGCGACTGCTGGCTGCCTTCTCCTTGTCGCATCCAGCATTTCACTCGCAAGAGCCCTGCAAGATTCGTCAACCGGGAAAACTGTACTAGTCACGTCTGAAACAAGGACAGAGAAGCAGAGTGCTGCCGCAAATATGGCTGACACCATGTCATATGATTTCGTCCTAGTCTACATGCTCACGAAGCTCACCAAAGAAGAGGAGGAAATCTTTACATCTGCAATCTCAGCTCCGGAAGAAGGCGTCGCCGAAGAGAATGACTACCTTAGGCCAAAACTCGTCCACTGGACCTCGGATGTAGATGGCACCGTCGAAAAGGATCTCTTACCTATGAACAAGAAGCTTGAATCAGAAAGCACGTTGGAATTTCAATCCTTCTTCTTCTATGCCGACCGGAATAGTGTTGAGGAAGGCGGGACTATCGTTGCGGGACACGATTGGGGCACACTTTGTATATCGAAGAGAGCGAGCCAAAAGTTCAGCAAGTTTTGCCAAGAGAGAGATATCAGCCTCCCCAGAGGTGGCTGGAAAGATATGGACGCTATTATTGTGGCCTTGACGGAGCAGATCATCACCTGGGGCGTGACGTGGGGCCGTCAACCGGGGCCGTACTGGAAATCGGCGTACTAGAACCTGGATCTCAACAACATGCAAATGTCTGGGCTTATCGATATGCATGGCGAGGAAATCCACATTCTGGAAGATGCTGACTGGGATGCACAGACGTTGGAGAAGAGGCTCCGGGAAGAACTTGACAAGATCAAGGACGAGCTGTAGAACATGGAAGATTCAAATCGTGTAATAATTGAGACGCTAATGCTTATTATCCTGTAAATGCTTGTTGAAAGCATATGTGTAGATGCCCCCGTTGCTAGTATCAGTTCTTGGAAAGTCTCTCGGGGATCGGACGCCGGGATACGAGCAGGTGAACCGGCTCCCGACCACCCCACTGCCAGCCTCTCTTGGGCCTCGTCTGAATCGGCGTAACCTCGCGCTTGTAGATGCCTCTCTTGACTGGTGAACGAGCTGTGCCGCATGTCGCAAAGAAGGAATCGCCGAACGCCCGGCAGTCTGTGTCGGTGAAGTTTTGGGAGAGATTGGTGCATAGCTGGCTGTTGCTGCTGAGGATGCCGCCCTTTTGACCGCATAGCTTTTGGCCGCCTGTTTGTACGACGGAGTTGGTGATGTGTGTCCTGCAGCGGCATTGAATATCGCCCTGCTGTGCTTGCACCATGACGAATCTGTTCAATGGGTTAGCTAGGGCTCCAGGTGGCTCAAGGGATTGACGGGAGATCTTACATGATCGCCATCATGATGTAGGAAATGATGTTCTTCATCTTGTCAAAGTCTTTCGAGTGGAGTAAAATATCGGAGTGACTTGGGAGCTTGGCTGCTGTCAAAGAAAACTCTGTGAATCCTCAGTATGCTAGCACTGGTGGTGATAAGCCTTTATGTACGAAGATCAAACTCCCGAGGCCACCTTGGCACATGCAGAAGACAACTTATAGCAACCTCAACATGGAACGAACCACTGTAGCAACCACAGAGCGTGATGTGGGCGGGCTACCCGTGACTCGCGGCCTTCCACGAATTTTCCAGCTGTCAAGCGTCTGATGATGGCCTCCCTGTGGCAGTAGCGCCTGACGGAAATGCCGATAGGGGATCTATCTGTGTGCTTGTCGTCTCATCTTTTTGGCCGCGCCTCATCAGCTTGCCAGCCGCAGCCTGCAGGTAAGGGTTGATAGGGGGCTTACAGGCTTGCAGCTAATTCTAGAAGAAGGGAAGGGGGAGTTAGGGAAGCATAACTTTTTTCCAAACGGTCGACCACGTTCGGATGACGTGTGTTCGTCAATGTCAGACGGAGTCGCTGGTGTTCCAGATCCTTGCGCGTGTTTCATGATAAAGGGGGCCTCCATGGCTGCGCGCTACGCGTTCGCCCGTCACAACTTGCCCGCTGACGAATTCTTAAACAGAAGCAGAAGAAGTTATTTCAGCTGTGGTGAGGACGCGTCAAGGGGATCATGGGGTTTCATCATCCAGACCAACAGACTGCATACATGACTTTGAGTGCCTTGAGGAACTAGAATCGACTGAAGGCGTCCATCCATGCGGAAACTTGGTTTGACGTTTTACAACTATTCCTATCGCGATGATTGAAGTTTTGTTGCCAATGTTGACTTTGTATGCGGGATAAGATGTAGCTCACCACGATATCATTCCAACCTACCTAGTTTCGAAGAGTTTAATTAAGGTAGCATCTACACGCTTCCAGTCGTGAGACTGAGCCACACACGAAACTTGAAAATATATGACGTGGGCCAGTCGCTCGAATCGCATCACGAGCCAGAGCCCGGTGTGCTTTTACTTAGCCCATCGTAGCGGAATGCTTATTTGAAACTCTACTTACATTATTTGTTCGTACGAGGTAGGAAAACTGGCTTTGTCAGCCTTTGTGTCCGCGGAGTAGAGGATTTTGAAGAACTTCTAGCGGTTGAAGTGTATCGCACGTTTCTGGAATTTACGAGGCTTTGAAGCCGAGATGAATGCTATATCGTGTTGACCTCACATTCGACAGACGGCCTAGTCTCTCACTTCATGATAGCTATGCATGTACATAGTTGCATTGCTTTGGGATATAGCTAAGATGATGTTAATTATGTACCCACTGTAGTATTCAATCCTACTACATCTAGAAGAGTCTCTAAGCATGTCAAGTGACCAGAAGCGGCACTGGGCTGTAAGAGGACGTGTAACGAACGCCGGCAGAGCCACGCCAGCGACGTCCGTAACGCACACCTACTACGGTAGCACCGTAGCAATAGTGTCACGGGCTGGAGCCCGGTTGAGATCTCCGGCCTTGCCGGAGCCGCACGTACACCCCTCTGCTGGGAAGCTGTCCGACCGCGACCTGTAATAACCGATTATTATATTGGATTATTATATTCGGTTATGCTGTAGGCCGGAGCCGGTCGAGATATCTGGCTTTAGTAGAGCTATTATTCTACCGTAATATACCGCCGAGTCCGGGTATATTATACCATAGCAATATGCGAACCCTTGTAATTCCTCCTTTTCCTCCTTAGCTTAGAATAATTCATTAACGGTACCTCTATATTAAACAAGCCTAAGGGCTAGCCCTTTATATATTCTAAGCTTAATAATAAAAAACGGTAGTTATACGAAATCTTATAAGAGCGATATAGTGTTACGAGCTGGACAAGGCAACCAACTGTGGCACAAAGCAAAAGCTTCGATAATGATGACTCCGGTCATCATTGTCCCTTGTTCTGCATATATAGCTACGCGCCCACAGTGACAAGTTGCGGCGGGCGTAACAAGACGGTAGCCTGTAATATAGTTTAGATTAGTATAGACCATGTCGGCATAGCGCCCGGCACGTCCTTTTGTTACCAGACGTTAAATACATCATCATCATCATCATCGTCCCGTCCTGCATATATGATGCGCCGTAGCCGCTAGGCGTCAGCGGGGCACGCCCTGGTCTTCATGTTGGGTCGTAACACTCAGGTCGTCGTTATACAAAGTTTAAGGCCTAGTTTATTCCGACGCGTCGCGCACCACGGTCGCAAAGTAGTCGATCGGCCATTTCTCAAACAGCGCTTAGGCAAGGCGAAAACGCTCGTAAATCCAGGTCAATAACGTATTATATAATAGTCTCCTCTTCGTATAAGGTTAAATTTTAGTTATGAGGTTGTATATCGCATCTAGCAGGTTAGCCAGCTTATTATTGTTAAAGAGTAGCGCAAGATAAATTATAGGTTAATGTAGCTTTTCGTATGCTTAATTTTAGATTAGATTAGAGCGCATTAAGCGCCAGAACCAAATCGCTTTCATTTGAATATCGCACCATAGTTATAGGTAGAGAAAAATAAAGGGAGAGGTAGGTTGTACGAAATCAAAGAAAAGTGGCTCACTCGCTTGTGAACTACGTTAATTGACCATTATATGTTAATAAATAAGTATACGAAAAGAAAATCCATTTGGACGATTTTTGCAATTATTATGGTAGTTTGTACATTGAGGGTAGTGTTACGGCCAGCTAGTCGTAGGGGTAGTTTGCAGAAGTTGAGGCTGCGGAACTGGTAACAGTAATCGTAGTCGGGGATAGCTTCAGGGAAGCTATGTCTGTCAATCGTAAGGGTAGGTAAGGCTTCGGTGATCAATCGTAGTCTTGTCAAGGTAGTAGCTGAAAGCGGATGTTAATCCTGATACGAAGTTAATTGCTGAAGAGCTATGGAAAGTCTGTCCTAGAGTCCAGCTCAAGTCCATCCTTATATACAAGTCCTGATCCTGAACATGTCCCTTGTCCCTTGGGTCGTCTTGGGTCATTCTGATCCAGAATGATCGTTTAGCCCCCAAGTCGTGTTGGATCATATTGATCCCAAATGATCCTTATCTTATCATCACGTGACTTGTACCATAGTTCTTCCGTTCCGTGAGAGGGTGCCTTGTGTCCCCTTGTCCTGTGCATGTATGGCGTATCGTAACCGTCGTAAGCCTGCGGGGCAGGCCCTGTTCTTGGTCGTGCATGTTGGGTCGTAACAGGTAGGATAATAATGCGGTGGCTGGGAGGAATTTAATGGGGTGGGCCGAAAGGGGGGGTGGGCCGAAAGTGGGTGGGTTGACTTATCGGGCGCCTTGCTGTCGGCACCGAAGCCTGGGTCGGTTTGCGAGAACCGAACTCTCGTGGTCAATACGATAACTTTCTGAACACTCTCTCCGAATTCATGATCCTGGATTCTCGCTAGATACAATCGCGTTGCAGATTTCCAAGGCACTTGTCAACCTCCGATTCCAGCACCCTGAAATAGGATGCTCGGTCGCCTGGACCACCGACCAAGACCCTCCCTTTATCGTCTGTACCCCGCCAACCTCCAACGAAGCTGCCTTGGAATGGGCCCGCAGGATCGTTTCAGCAATTACAACGGTCAGAACTGGGCTTGAAGTTGCCGCGGAAATTTCGAAAGAGCGCCAAGAGAGACCAGAGCCACTACCCCCTGTCAAAGTCTATGTCGTAGCTCAAATGCTAGAAACAAGCACTCTACTTGAAGTTGACGCTCGAGTGGACGTTCTCTGTGCTTTCAATCACATTCACTGGGATAGCATTAGTTCGCGTATATTTGTCGGTGACTTACTGCGCGGCCTTGGTCAACAACTCAACGCAGGCGACCAGAATGCAGCAGTCAGCACTCTCCAGCATCCTTGGGGCAAGGAAATTGTCAACCTCAACGAGCCGGTCCTTGATGCATGCAAAACTGGTGTCGATGCACTGGAGGAAGACTATGAAAAGACGCGAGATGAATTTATCATAGAGTTGCTCAAAAGTGCGGTAAGTGATTATGTACCTTTCCTCGGGCCGCAGAATGACTGCTCGTTCCATGTCAACCAAGTTTCTATGGTCACTAAGGCTCTGAAGACAAGTTGGGGACTTCCTGTCACCAACACTGTAGGCACGCCTCGCACCATTTGGGCCAGCTTTAGTGCAGATCAGAGACAAGTCATCGGGAAAGCCATCAAGAGTCGGCTTGGACCGCAGTTCACCTTCACTCACCTCGGCCATGCTGCCATGGTGCTAGCGATACTTCGAGTTCGCCCCTTGCTGCCTGATGCCTCAGATTCTCTATTCCTTTCTTCGCCTTTGCCAGTCAACGGCAGGCGCTATCTCACTAGTAGCGACGCGAGCATTCGATATGGATCGTGTCAGGCTGGCGCTTCTGTTGAATTTGCGGCACTTCGATCATACGTCGTGGACGAAGAAGATCCTGAAGCCATCAAGGCAACTATCATGAGACTGGCTCGCCATTTTAGAGACAGCTACGAGTATTGGCTGAAGAACGAGTTCCAATTGGTCATTGACCAGCCCAAGAGCAACTTCTTGGCGAGCTTTTTAGCATCGTGAGTGGTCTCCAGCCTCTTACTTCAGGTCATTGGGTTCAAATCTAACAGCACTCCTAGAGCGCCTTCGTCCTTCTCGCCCACAAGCTTTCCCGTTCGGATACCCTTAGTCCAAGCTTGTCCTTTATTCAGGTGCCTTGTCGAGCATTACTAAACTTTCATACCGTGTCGCGAAGGTCTTCGTTAGTGACGGTAAAGTCGATAAATATGTCCCAGAAGCCATTTTCAGCACCAGTAGCGAAAGGGCATTCACAGTGGAAGGCTTCCATTTCCATCTGACGACTTGTTCCTCTGATGTGTAAGAATCCTTTTTCTCCCCTGACTATCTTCTTCGATGGTTCATCCACACCAGTCGATGAGAAAACATCACGAAGACTCTTACTAATGACTTGGTACTTAACCAGGCTTGTTCGAATGGACAGTTGGAAGGGTGAGACTGGTCTTTCCGTCTGCTTCAATGATGGACGTCTTGACGAGACACTCGCAAAAACGTTTCTGGATGCTATAGTCGATTTCATGAAGGTCTTCGCCAACTGAGTCTTCATCGAAAGATGGGACTGCGCTTCAGACAAGTTTCTAGTCTTGCCATATGACTCGACTTACAGGAATTACAGCTTTTGACCACTGTTAGCTATGAACAGGAATCAATAGAACCACTTGCAAGTGTCTGATCATTATCTTTGAAGAGGTATGGCACATTGCGCTGATTGGCATCATGACTGTGTTACCAACATAACAGCGTCCGCACCAATTACATACTTGCCATCCCGCATGGGCTGGTGAACTCTAGGTCAGTGATGCGGTTAGCGATGCGGTGACAGCCGACGACAGCTTGTCACATCTCACTCATTTAAATTTAAAACGCATTCCGAAAGTTCGTAGGAGTTCTGCATAGCACAATGAAACAAGTTAAACCCCGGGCAGATCGAACAGCTTGTCATGTAGACACAATATGGCCGGGCAAACATGGAGGTGCCATTGCCCACGTGGAGCGGAGTTGTTCCGCCAAGATTGGTTCACTAGTGCACCGCAACCTTGGCTAGGAGACAACAAGATTGGACCAGACCGTTCATCAGACGTCTTCCAAGTGCGTTCGCATTTTACATGTCGATTTAGCCTGTCATCTCGTCTCACTTCTCGTTGGCGGATGACATGTTTTTCAGACGAAAGTGGCAGACGGCAACATAAATCCCCAGCAAAGGCTCCTCAAAGTCCCGGAGACCCTTGTTTTTCGGCGTTGCCTCGGTCATTCTTACCCCGGATTTTGAGATCGGAATCCCTACCCGCCCGGCGCGCAACCCCGCAGGCGAGGTTTGGGTTCTTTGTGGGTGGGCAGCAATCTAAGAACCGACTCTAACGAAGAACTCTGGACCATGATTCGGTGGCCTGATGTCCCGCCATCTTTATTGTGGTCGATCGACTTGAACAAGTGTGGGCTTCCCTCTCCGCCGCGGAGACATAGGAGCCAGGGGCCTGGCGCAACGTCCAGCCAGTATTTGAACTTCGCGATCCCCAGTCTCAGAACGTTCGAAGTTTAGGTTCATCTCGTTGTTCAAGAGCAAACGGACTTGCCATCGTTTTAACCGCAGCCATGGCCATCATTGGGGCCAAAGAACACCATGCCGATCCACAGTTGTCGCAAATTGCGCAGAATGACAAGACGATCTGGTACAAGAAGCCGAACCTGCGGTTCCTCTATCTCATCCTCATCCCAACCGGGCTTGGGGTTGAGTGGACGTCGGGCTTCGATTCTTCCATGATGAACAGTCTGCAAGCTGTCTCGTCGTGGTTCGAATGTGAGAGAACCCTACCGTGGGATTTGTTGCCCTTCGCGATGACTCAATACTGATATCTGCAAAAATCAGACTTTGGTCGACCCAATTCTTCAAGACTTGGCCTTCTTAGCGCGATCTACTCCCTCGGCGCTCTCATGGCCATTCCTTTTGTCCCTTATTTCAGCCAGCGTCTCGGTCGCCGACGCACTATCCTGATGGGATCATGGATCATGGTTTTGGGTGCTGGGCTTCAAGCTGGAGCCAGCAATGTCGATATGTTCTTGGCCTCGCGATGGGTTCTAGGTTTCGGTATCCCCTTTGCCATTATCAACGCTTCCTCGCTCATCGGCGAGCTTTCCTATGCCAAGGAGCGTCCAATCATGACCAGGTACGCTCGAACACGCTGCAATCATGGCATGGCAGTTTGCTAACTCGTTGACTTTGTAGTCTGTTCAACGCAAGCTGGTTTGTAGGTATGAAATGAAATCCCATCTCATGAGCTCCCAAGTCGAGAAATTGAGAGCGCCGCTGACATGTATTGATAAACAGGAGCCATCGTGGCAGCAGGCATCACCTTCGGTACTTTTCAAATGACCACCACCTGGGCTTGGAGAATCCCCAGTTTACTTCAACTCGTTCCCAGCGGCTGTCAAATCATCTTCATGCCTTTCTGTCCGGAATCGCCGCGCTGGTTGATATCTAAAGACCGTGGCGACGAGGCATTCGCAATCCTCAACAAGTATCACAGTGAGGGAGAGAACGGCGAGGAGTTTGTTCGCCTTGAGTACGCCCAGATCATGTCCACCATCCAGCAAGAGAAAGAGGTTGCTAGCAAGTTCCTCTGGGCCGATGTCTTCCGCGATGCCGCGATGCGCCGCCGATTCATGCTGGCTGGAATCATGGGCTTCTTCACACAGTGGTCTGGCAATGGATTGATTTCTTTCTACATGAAGAAGATTCTCAATCTTGTTGGCATTACGGATAATCACACAGTGCAGAGATTCATTCTGGGCAACACGTGCTGGGGTAAGTCATCTTCTCGCCAGTTGGTATCAGAGTTCATGCTAATAATACGGCAAGGTTTCATCAATGCCGTTCCGATCGCGTTGATAGCGCCACGCTTTGCCAGAAGAAAGATGTTCCTCACATGTACAATCGGTACTGCTTGCGTTTACACCGTCTGGACTGTCGCGTCAGCCAGGTTCGCCATCGAGCAATCCCAAAGAGCTGCTATTCCAGTTTTAGTCTTCATTTTCGTTTACTCGCCGTGAGTCAATCGCCCTATTCTACCACTGTACTGCTTGAAACAATCGCTAACTCTCCTAATCCAGGTTTTACAACATTGGATGGAATGCGCTTGCGTAAATAGCCCCTTACTCCCTTTCTCCTCTGTCCCATGAATTCCGCTCAGGATTTATCCTGACATTTGGGCGCTAACCCTGTCTAGCTATACTTATCTTGTGGAACTCTTCCCATTCAGTCAAAGGTAAGGTTTCGCTGTCCTCTTCTACTGTGGCCTTGCATCCTTTTTGCCATACTCCTCCAGGGAAGCGTGATGCTAATACCTCATATAGAGCAAAGGGAATCGCCGTTGAACAACTTACTGTCCGCTTTGCCGTTTTCTTCAACACCTATGTCAATCCAATTGCACTCGATGCCATCGGCTGGAAGTACTACATTGTCTACTGTGTGTGGATCCTGGTGGAGATTTTAACAGTTTACATGATTTTCCCCGAGACGCAAGGACGCACGCTTGAAGAGCTGAGTTTCATGTTCGAGGGTAAAGATGTGCAGGACAGAGTCCAGAAGAACACTCAAAAGGTGCTTCAAGTCGAGCTTGAGGATATTCACAAGCGCCCCAACTCACGGGGATCACGGGATGCGGATGGAAACGCAAAGGTGTGATTCATTGACTCTTCAAGGACGACTTCTCAGAGGATTAGCTAGGTCTCCAAAATTATGTTCTCACCAATATGACGTCGTAAGATTGCTCATCAACACGATAGCCACTAAGCTACAAGGTGTACTTTTCAAGCCAACTGTCAGAGCCCTCCCGGATAGGGGCTAGTTAGAGGTAGTAAGGAGTCCAAGCAACAAAGGAGCAGCTCAGATATATATACAGCGCAGGGAGTACACGTCGAGGGAGGAGCAGATTTCAGTAATTCATCATTCTACCCCTAACTGCAGTTGGCCTCTGAGAGCTTCCACCCTGCGTCAACAACCCCAACTTGACACCAACTGGCAGTGTCTACTCACCAGACACGGGGAATAACAGATGCCACAGGCGAGATAAGCAATCTAGAATTCTCGTCCAAAATTAGCCATGTTCTCAAAGTGACGTCAGGTTTTAGTGCGAGGTTATCTTCAGCCCTGTGGGTATCCACCGAGACGGGCCGGGAGTCAGGTCCACCTTTACGGAGATCAACTCCGCCCGGAGGTCTCTCCGGTGAGGCATTGAGCTGCAGTCCGTGCCTATCCTGACAGGCGACTCAAAGAAACATGACCTCATGTCTAGAAAGCCCATTTTCAGCCAAGTCATGCACTCAACTTTGGGGGCAAGCTGCATGATGTGATGATACAAGCAAACCGGCCAAGATCCGGTGGGCCCATGTCTCTTAAAGCAGGAAATGAAGGACGACAGATCGCCAATCAGCAATCATAGCACCTAGGAACCAAATCAGGAAGTGGATCCGATTCGCCGGACCAGATATCTCACCATGAGGGAATCCCACACTCAATGACCAACAAGTGAGAGCCTAAGACTCGAGACCCCAGGAACTAGCTGGGCTAAGCGATGGCGAAATCAACTAATTTACATGCACTTAGGTGGTTGACTGCCAAGTTACCAACACTGCCATGTTTCACAACAAAGCAGTGATCGACGGATCACGCCCCTTGCTCGGTTTACCTATCAAACAGGGGGTTTTGGCTTGGTACATCTAACTTCCTTGTTTGTCAGCCGCGTCATCCGGGTCGATGCATCGACCTGTGGCTGAAGAGGACTCATGGGTTCCTACGTCGTTGCGTGGCTCATCCGGGATCTTTGACGGCACAACTATCCCGTGCCCATCCGTGATTTCCATCAGCTTACCAGCATTCCGAAGCAGCTGCTCCTTTCTTCTTTCGAACCCCACTTGACGCCCACCTGATCTCGGGGGCGCGACTAGTTGCAAAATCTCCCGTCAGGAAGCAAGATACCACTCCCGTTCCTAAGATTGATAGGTTTCATTATTCGGAATGACGACAGCGAGACGTCAGTACCAAAGCGATGTCAATTTATGGGAATTCTAGTGTTCAATATGCGGTTTCTCCCCTTGCCATCTTTTGTCCTCGTTCGTCATTTTCACCATGTGGCGGCTGCAGGGACCCACAGGCCCATGTTGTTGGGACTGACGTCGCATTTTAAAATGCGATGTCAGTCAAACGCAAGAATCGATGAAGCTTCCAATGCCTCTTTGATTCCAGGAACTTTCCTACACAACACCGATACAAAGCTCAAATCAAGCCGTAGCTATAGATTTGCAGTTATTACTTAGTACGCAAATCAAGCTCAAACATCTCTAGACCGTATCACACACCTAGCACGCCATGTCATTAGCTGGCAAAGCCCTCAAAAGCACTTTGCGCTTTCGGGCGGAAAAGGGTCTCATCAATTCTGCCCCGAAAAGAACCATCGGATCATCCCCACCACTATACTACGCTGCGTTCCACAACATACCGCAATTGAGCAATGCGCAGTCAGTCAGTCCTGATCCTACGAAGGACCATGCCTTCGACACACGCCCGCATATGAAACACAATTATGGCCGCAGCCAATTCGCCGACTTCAACCTGAAGAGGGGAGCTTTCATTGTAACCGGAGGGGCTCAAGGCCTAGGCTTGAGCCTAGCAGAGGCTCTTTGCGAAGCAGGGGGCAGGGGTATGTCTTCGTGCCGTCTGAATTGCAGGTCTCTATTTGATACTGACTGAGTGATACTAGTGTACTGCCTTGACCGGCAAGAGAAGCCTCACGAAGATTATGCAGAGGCACTGGCCCGTGTGGTCCCAGAGTGGGGAGGTTCCCTTCAGTACAGGCAAGCAGATGTGGTCGATACCAAGGCACTAGACGAGATCATCTCTGGGATCGCCGATGAGAACCAAGGACTTCACGGGCTCATCGCCGCAGCTGGCATCCAGCAGATAACGCCATCCACGGAGTACACCGCAGAAGACGTCGAGAAGATGCTTGCGGTGAACTACACCGGCGTATTCATGAGCGCTACTTCAGTGGCACGCCAGATGATCAGGTACAAGTCTCGCGGCAGCATCTGTATGATCGCCAGCATGTCTGGACTTATCGCGAATCACGGCTTACTCTCACCCGTCTACAACTCCTCCAAGGCCGCCCTGATTCAACTGGCACGCAACCTAGCCATGGAGTGGAGTCCCATCACCAAAGAGGGCACTGGTGGCATTCGTGTCAATTGCATCAGTCCGGGGCACATCCTGACGCCGATGGTGCGGAAGAATTTCGAAGAAGTTCCAGGTCTGAAAGAAGAGTGGGAAAGCTTGAACATGTTTGGTCGCCTAGCGGATACGACGGAATTCAAGGGCGCGGCACTCTTTCTCATGAGCAACGCAAGCTCTTTCATGACGGGAAGCAACATGATCATTGATGGAGGACACACCGCTTGGTAGAGAGAGAAAGATCAAGTCTCGTCAGATGGTGTCAGAAGTCGAAATATTCAGTTGTAATATCTCTCTCCTAAGCGGAGCGAATAGTAACTATACTTTATCTAATCAAGCATCTGAATCGAAGCAAGGCAGCAGCGCTGGGCTTCATTCAAAAATGAGCACATCCAACCTGTCGTGTTGAACATGATATGATGATATAAACATCCGAAGAACCTTTCATCGGGTCAAACCCGCGTCTTAATGCTTTCGAGATTCTGATTCTTTGGTTTGTGGTCTTGGCGAGCTTCTTTTGATCTTGCTCAGACGAGAGAAACTGCCCGGCAACGTGACATGAACTCGTCAGTCATCAACTCTCCGTACATGATCCCATGGATGTATGCCTCTCCAATTAGAACGTATTTTCCGCCATTTCTACTCGCAACGTTGTCATCGTAGCTTGCGGTGGCGGAGGTCTTCCTCAGCAATAGCGGCATGCGACTTCCACGAATAAGCCAGACTTCATCTTCAGCCTTGGACGCCGCCGTTCCAAGCCCGTGATAGCCCTTGTCTGTCTCCAACAACTGTCTTCCAGAAGCCATGAAATGTGCCATCTTTGAGATGGGGTCCTTCTTCAAGGTTCCTGACAATGAGTCTGCTGGAATGGCCGCGTCAGAATGTTGGATGGACGTCGTTGCTGGCCCAGCGGTGCTTGGATCTTCTCCTTCACCCATGTTTCTGTTTTCATCGTAGGCTATGCACCTCTGTACCCACTCTCTTCGACTCTCTTGAGAGTCTTGAAGTAATTTGACGTCCGCAATTAGCGTTGCCACAGCTACATCCACGAGACTCTCCCCTGTCAATTCATAGATACCCTGCTGTCTTCTCATATCTCGTAGCCATGTTACGTTGCTGAAGACATTTTGCCTGTCGAAATTCGAACTTTCGGACTTTGAGACCGTGTCAATGAAGACTCCCTTCAGTATGAGATGATCATGACCTTGACTCCAGGCCTCATGTCTGCCCGATCCATCTGCAGTGCTGGTGGCATCAAAAGTTCTCGGGAAAAGACACTCTCTTGCCAGCTGCCTTAACCTTTGCAGAGAGGTAAAGTGTTCAGGCCCGTGAGATGAGAAGTCTGGAACCCACGACGGAAGGTTTGGGAGGCGACCTTCGGTGATGCCTGCTAGTCCCAGAATATCGAGATTGGATAAGTGCTGGATCAACCAACCCGTTACCTGGGTGTAAACGCTTTCGACGGAGATGTCGTAACTGGGTACTACTCCAACCTCATAATTGCGACCCAGAATGCGCTGTATGACTCCCAGCCCGCCATAAATGTGGTCTAGCGGATTCTCGAAGTTGTAGATCCTCAACCGGTGGAGAGTTTGAAGCACCTCGGCATGACGCATAGCTTCGTCTGTAGTAGCCCCCCAGCGCTGTTTCTGCCAACGAGCCATGCCGTTGCTGACTTTCTCGCGACGAAATGCCGAAAGAGAAGACTGTGTCGAGTTCCAAAGGCGATCGATGGTGCCAGGACGTTTCTTCCAATCCGGAAGGAGTTCGCCCAGTCTTTGTATGAGTTTCTCATCCCAACGCACCCGAAGAATGAAGGCAGACAGTTTGTTGATGTCGGACCAGGCGAATTGGACTCCGCCACACTGAAGCACTATATCTTGGGAGTGAGGTATCGCTGCTTCCTGTACAACCCATCCGCGCGTAAGCCATCGCTTCTTCAGGAAGAAGTCGAAGTACACTGGGTATGAACTTCGCCACTGATCGCAAAACTCCTTGCTGAGTAACTTGGATATCTCAGGATGGTCTAATTCCGGTCCAACTTGGTGTAGGAAGTCAACGGTGCTTCCTGCCCTGGCCAATTCCAATATCTTTGGTATAAAACATCTGACGACCCAATAGACTTCGTATGGGGGCTCAGTTGTACCGAGCCAGACAATTACACTTCTTGCAGACTCGTAAATTTGGCCCATGAGCTGGACTTGATGGCATCTCTCTTGGCTCTCTTGTTGGTCTATACAAATAGCATCGACCCAAAGATTGAAGCCGTTTTTAGGGTAGAGTAGCCGAGCCGATTGATTAGCTCTACGGGACTGACGTCCAAGCTCCGATGATTCCGCGAAGAAAGCAATGTCATTCTTGAACTGCCGCAGAAAGTCGAAAAGATTCTGGCCGACTCGAAGTCGTCCACCGTCGCATTCTAAATTAGTGAAATGTGTCTCTGCTCTCTTTGAAGCATCAGACCCCTCATCAAACTCTGAAGGCCCCCATGTGTACGAAAGTGCCCAGAATGGGGGCGCATCTTCAAGCTCGTAGGTCTCCAGCCGTACTAAGAAGCCTTGTGCGCAGGAATCATCCTGAATGATCTGCAGAAGGCGAATGGAACTTTCTGAAGGTAAGGCAGAGTATTCGTAGCGCGTCGACTCTTGGATTTCCCTCACTGCTTCTGCATCCATCGCCATTGTTGCTCAAGGTCATGAGGGCGGGGTAAAGAAAGGAGCGAGCCATGGTTGCGTCAAATTATCTGACAGGAAGAAGATGAATATTTGATTGGTTGACGGCTCTCCACATGATTCTTCCAGGGTCAAATCCGGGCTAAGAATAGCGCCCTAGCCAGCTCGACACTGGCGCACTAACAGAAACCACATGTACGTCAAGAATGTCAAAGTCATCATCATATTCTTCAACAGACTCTCCGATGACAGATGAATCAAGCGAGGTTCGATGTATTTACCCCGAGCTACCTTAGGACAGCTGCTTGGAGTACCTAAGAAACGCAGAGTGGAATGCACAGGGACGAAGTTCTCTCACGTTGCACCCTTACAGAGGAATATCGCGTCTTTGACGCCTATCAACCCATGGCGCGATACCTTCGGCGGTCATTCGGTGACAACGTAAAACGTCTCAGCCGCAGGGCTGGGAGATTAGTGACCTTTGATGGTACAGAATTTCTGCCACTTGCTTCTGAGTCTCCTAGGCCGAGTCAGGAGGCTGGGGGCCGAAATCATACAAGGCTGAGACCTTGTCTTTGGCCACTTCATGTGTAGAAGTGGGATGTGGGGAACGTGAGAGCCTAGAAGATGACAGAAACCCACGTCCTGCTTCTAGATTTCCAAGACAAGTGCGTTCTGATTCTCTGCCACGCAGGCAAAGTCTATGAACTTGAACGCACAAAGTAAAGGCTCCGTGGATTTCACTGCCAAGAAGTACTCGTGAGGTGGCTGGAGTTCTGATCTTCCGCAGGCTTTCGGATTCACGCCCTTGGCATTCCTGTCATGCCAAGCCTATGTCATCAGAAGCAGACGCGTATGAGAGAAGTGCTTGTACATACAACTCCAGAGTGGAAGAATTTCACAGAAGAACACCCCCAACTGCCACTTACATATCTTTCACAGTCTAGAGTACTGGCTGAGACTGATCCCACCCCCACATTCCCTTGTTCCGAGAGCCAGTCATACATACCAGATCTCCCTCTTTCTTTTCGAAAGATTGCAAAGTAGATAGCCTGCTTTCAAATTGTGAACACTAAGTGCAACGTTGAGCTACCATCCGTGCATCCTTTGCGTGGAGTAGGTATTCTGTCCAAGGCTGAGACTCAACGATGTCTCTGCCAGCTAATTGCCAGCACAATGCATCCTGAGTAGTCCAAGCTTGAACAGCCATTCTCTTTCATCTTCAAAATAGTTGAGACATGGGCTAGAAGCCATTTGTCAGATCATCACCGGCCTAGATCGAACCAAATTATTGCCATGCAAAATACCTAGGCGACTAATACACGTCGGAGGAAAACATATTTGAAGTCGAGCTTGACAAATGAAGAAACACCGGTATATGCAAAAGGCGGTAAAGGAACAGAACACTCTGTGGTGCGATAAAAAGACAAAGGAAAGTATTTACCTAGTAGTTCAGTACCACCTCAGAATTTCTGTCAGGCGACAGTTTGGCAGCCAGCAGTAATGTGCATATTGGTATATTCCTACTTAAGCGAGTGAGGTGTTGTTGTTGTTGACGTTGTTTTAACTTCAAACAAGAAACAGAACAAGGTTTCAAGGCCATAATGCCTATCCCTTATTGCAATAGGGAATCGAGCATGGGTTGAATGCATGACTCGAATATGCAATGTCCAGGTCTGACAATTTCTTGGAGATCCATCTCTACCTGAGTACATACATGTATCCCATCGAGTGCTGCTTGACGCCATTTTGCCAAGCCCCCAAATACCCACTATGTACCCATTATTACCCCGCATTTAAAGGGGTACTTGACGATACGTCACTTCTGCCTATGCTCTGTTACCTATTTGTTACGGCCAGCTAGTCGTAGGGGTAGTTTGCAGAAGTTGAGGCTGCGGAACTGGTAACAGTAATCGTAGTCGGGGATAGCTTCAGGGAAGCTATGTCTGTCAATCGTAAGGGTAGGTAAGGCTTCGGTGATCAATCGTAATCTTGTCAAGGTAGTAGCTGAAAGCGGATGTTAATCCTGATACGAAGTTAATTGCTGAAGAAGCTATGGAAAGTCTGTCCTAGAGCCCAGCTCGAGTCCATCCTTATATACAAGTCCGATCCTAACTGAACAGTGCTGTACAGTCCACTTTGTCTGGATATGTTGGATATGCCGAATATCCAACATATCCTTGACTCGGTTGGATATGTCGAATATCCAACATATCCTTGACTCGGTTGGATATGTCGCATATCCAACATATCCTTATCCCTTATCATATCTCTTATCATCACGTGACTTGTACCATAGTTCTTCCGTTCCTGGGGTTTCCCCAATGTTCCGTCCCGTCCTGCATATATGATGCGCCGTAGCCGCTAGGCGTCAGCGGGGCACGCCCTGGTCTTCATGTTGGGTCGTAACACTATTATCACCACTAACGTTAACGTTATGACTTACATTTTAATTAATGCTATAATGTCTTCTAATAATTATAATGCCTCGATTGCTTCTAATATTTTTATATATAGCTGTATAGTAATTGAGTTATACCCAGAAGACCTTATTGCTACCTATAATATAGACTATATAGCCGAGCGCTATCCCATCGGGTGCTGCTTGACCCCATTTTCGCCAAGGTGTTACAACCCAACATGCATAACAAGGCCAGGGGGCCCGCCCCACAGGCCTGCGGCGGCTATCTACCTGATATACGCAGAGAATCCGGGAACTCAGGTGACTCCTCATGTAACGGAAGAACTATGGAACAAGTCACGTGACGATAAGGAAAGTGAGCACACGATAAGGTGATCATCATCATCACCCAAAGTGAGCGCTCACCAGTATCCACTTAGTGATCACCAACGAACATGATGATCAGGCAACAAAGGATATGTTCAGGATCAGGACTTGTATATAGGATGGACTCGAGCCGGGCTCTAGGACAGACTTCCCATAGCTTCTTCAGCAATTAACTTCGTATCAGATCTTATGATCGCTTTCAGCTATCTTCCCTGAGAACCTCTTTGATAAGACTACGATTGATCACCGAAGCCTTCCCTTACCTTACGACTTACAGACATAGCTTCCCTGAAGCTATCCCCGACTAGGAATACTGTTACCAGTTCCGCAGCCTCAACTTTTGCAAACATACCTCACTACGACTAGCTGGCCGTAACAAAAGAGCTTAAGAGGATTCTAGGGACCATTTTACTAGTCCTAATCGACTCATAAGGGTCGATTTACCTAGTAACGGTAGTGAGTATATTGTAGTGGCAGTGGAAAGTAGTTAATTAATTGAGTGTACTTGGTGGTGGTGATCTGAGACCATTTTCGTTGGGGTGGGCCGAAAGTGGGTGGGTTGACTTAGAACGGGGGTCGTTTGGTGAGGGTAACCAACGGAACTTCGCTGGCTCTAGGCGAGGCAAGCGTGGGAGAGACATAGTAGTGGTAATTGAACAGTTGAAGTATGATTCGGAATACGTTCAGTGAACCACGGTCTGCAGGAGGATTGAGTGTTAAAATTGGATTTGTCAGTGATGAATGGACGTAGATAGTCAGCCTTGATGTGGGGGACAGGTGTCAGCTTCGTGTCTAAACGCAATTGAGATAAGCGAAGTTCAAGTTGCCATATCTTCCCCAAGTCTGACCGTTTGACACTAGTAAGGTAGGTTCCTCGGGATGTAGCCGAACAAAGCTTAGCGCTGACTTGAAGCAACATAATTAATTCATCTCTGGCTCGCCCGTTGTCTGTAGCCGTCATTCGAAAGCACATGCACTTTGCGTTCCATGTGTATGGGCATCCATCCGAACGCCACCATAGCGTGTAAGATTTTCCCTCTAACTACGTCGTAGCTAGTTCTTCCCGCGACCATTCTTCTGCCCTGGCAAGGACGATACGTCGAAGGTCATGTCCTTACGAATTCCTCGAACAGGCGCAGTGCTTCCTTTCTCCGAGACGCTGTCTTCATCAAGACGCGTCCAGTATCCCTGGCCTGCCTCGTCGTCCTCGTAGTTTGTCCCTTTACGGATCTTGCTCTTAGACATCACTCCCGAGCCGCCAATAGTAACGAGCCCGACTGAACCCGGGTGGAGGCCGTGGGAGGCATCGGTTTGACCCAAAGTTGTAGGTCGCGGTGAGCGACGGTGCATAAAGAATTGTCGTAAAGCGGGGAGGGAAGCGGCAATGAAACCAATGGCAGTCTCGACATTGGACCAGAGAGGGATGTTGGCGATGTGGACTGTTGAGTGATCCATGTCAGCAACTATTAATCAGTGAATAGGGAGAATACCATACAAGCAAGATCGTCGAGAGGACGGTTGTAGTGATCGATGTATGGAGTGCGTATCATGGTCGAGACTGAAGCACTGTGTCGTTCAAGAAGGTGAAATAAGCCAACCAGATCATCTCAGACAGAGGCACGCGACAGAGGACTTACAACGAGCCGAAGGAAAGAACAAAAGAGACCATAATCTTTGTCGAGAGTTTCATTTGCGTTTGCCAGAGAATGATAGCCGGGAGGACGGCACAGGCAAGGTCGGTAACAATGGTGCTGACAGTCGAAGTGTATGACAAGGCCAGCATTGAGCTGACTGGTGAGCACTCCCCACGACCCTCTAGTACGATGCTTGTATCCCAATTCGCCTCCACAGGTCGGCATAACAACAGGATGCCGACGAATGTCGTCAAAAAGGTGGCGACGGTAAGGCCCATCAAGACGTAGACGGCGATGCGCAGCGTTGGCATTGTAGTAGCGATCCGCAGTGTGGTGATGCAAATCGAAGTTTTGATCGTACACAAGACTGCCACATAAAGCATCATCCAGATCATCAAGTACTTCATCGATTCAACCAACATTACTGGGCTGAGGTCTGCGTTGCGCGTGCCTAGTCCGCTCAATGCGCCCATGCAGGCGAGGGCGACATCGACGAGGTAAACGACCTTAACGCCATGTTAGCCTAGGCTTAATAGAGAAGAGCAACTCTCTTCGGTTCGCCGCGAAGCGTTCTAAGAGGTTCCGGCTTACCAAACCACCGAGCATCAAGCCATCGTCCCAGCTGAACGTCTTTGCCCGCAGTCGAATGAACGTCCTCAGGCATACCACGATCAACGACACAACGCCGCCAACGATGGAGACCACAAATAGACTGAGACCAACGCCCTCGAGTTGATAGACAAATCGCCGATTAGAATCCTCCGTCGTCATGTTGACTCAAAACTATGTGGCAGTGCCTAACGGTCTTGACTACAAGTGATGTTGCGATGGGTTTGGCCGGAGACAGCGAGTCAACAAAACGAGTGACTGGAGATGAGGTGATTAAATGATCGTATAGTTGCCGACAAGGATGAGGCAAAACGAGGAGACGAACAACGTACTACACAGAAGTGAGCAAGAGTCGATTCTGGCTAAACCTATCGTTGACAGATATGCGGACACACCAGACAGGTTATATGGAAGCGGTCTTCGTCGCGAGTTACAAGCCAATGTCTTCCATCTCACGCCGATCACTAGCAGAAAAACTCCTGGCTGTTTTTTAATCGAGATGCTAGGCGTCGCTAAGATCCTTGAACCATCCCTGAGCAACCCTTGGAAAAGCTCCTACACGCAGGGAAGAATGCCTTTCGCTTCGACAGAGCCAGGGGGTATGCGTGTTGGATAACTTCGGGTAATACTCAGCACCACCATAGAATCCCAAAGAGGCGACTGAAAACGGAGTCGTGAGGCAATTCTTGGTGAAATGACCAGGTAACGTATGTTTGACCCGTTTGCCAGATTTCCGGCTCCGCTAGGTGGGACAGTCAAGGACATTATATGCCATGCCGTGGACTAAGGTACAGCACGTGTGCGGGTGAACTTTATGGCATGATATAGCTTTGACACCGAACTTTATCAAGAATAGAATGCAACTCAAAGATCAATTCTGCTGGTCTTGCCTAGTAATAGTACCTTTCGATCCCTGGATTGAAATTGCAACCGCCTACGGACTCATGTATCCACGAGTGAAGACGAGAACATCGATGGCTATGGCCTCGGCATTCGCTCTTTCTCGGTCCCACATCACCCGTCATCCAGGCCTTGAAGACTCAATGTCACCTCGACCAGTACTCTCATTGGATTTCAGCAGTGGAGAAAGTGGATGGTAAATTCGTTAACAAGCAGTCCCTACTTCTAGCGCTCGAAAGGGTCTAGGGCGTTTGCTGAAGATCCAGAAATGGCGAGAGAGGAGACCGTCTGACAGGTTGACAGGCACCACGTTGCTGCTGTCACATTTTCTCCTATTTTCCTTAATAACCATGCTCCCCAGACCCCATGATATGATTCGGTTGAAAATTGCCTGACAGTCGAACCCGGTGTGAACTCCCTTTAGCACAAACATCACATCGTGCTCTCCGTTAGACAAAATGACTAAATCACAGATCACCGTTCCCATTACCGAGGCTCCTCCGTACAAAGTTCACGAAGGCAAAACGGCCGTCATTACGGGCGGTGCAAGGAGTGAGCCTTCTTACCATTTCCTTCTGGCAGTTCTAGGAACACCTACGCTAACAAAAAGACCCAAGGTATTGGTGCTGCCATTGCTCAGAACCTCGCCTCCAAGGGCGCCAATGTCGTTCTCATCTACCTGACCGACTCTTCGGACGAGCCTGCCGCTGCTCTCGCCGAGCAGTTGTCAACAGCACACAACATCAAGGCTGTTCCTGTGCGTGCCGACTTCAGCACACCCGATGGTTGCTCCAAGATTGTCGATGTTGTAAAGAATGACATGCCGCCCAACGCAAAGACCGGCAAGCCGCAGGTCGACATACTCGTCAACTGCGCTGCTCTCTTCCACGCAATGCCCCTCGAGGCCGTCAACATCGAGGACTTCCACAAGGTCTACTCTATCAACGTCCTCGGCCCCATCCTGCTCACACAGGCAGTAAAGCCCCTTCTGCCTACCGACCGTTCGGGCCGCATCGTCAATGTGTCAAGCGTCGGTTCCAAGGTTGGCCTTGAGTACCTGACCCTGTACGGCGGCAGCAAGGGCGCCCTTGAGGCCATGACGCGCACATGGGCTCGCGAGCTCAAGGAGCACTGCACCGTCAACTCTTGCAACCCGAGCTCCACCATGACAGACATGCTCCGAGGTGCCTCTGAGGACGCGAAGCAGGCCATTTCGTCGTGGTACCCTCTTACACCGCTGTGCGGAATCCGAGAATGGGACTCGGATGAACAGAAGGAGATGGCTGAGAAGTATGGTGGACGTGCTGGCTACGCTGAGGAGATTGCTGGCATCGTTGGCATGATTTGCTCACCTGAGAGCGGATGGATGACGGGATGCCTGGTCAGTGCCAATGGAGGCCAGTGGATGGCTAGTTAAATATTCAGAATTGAAGCAAAATTTTCTCGTCAACTTTCAATGTTTAGTTCCAATAGAATACGACCTCTACCAGTTGACGCACAGTAGAGACCTGCCGCCCGCTGCCTCGCAGGCTCGCATCGCAGAATACTTCTTCACTCAGCCACGATGACCACCACGTAGGGACCCCACGCACGAAACCATCTCATGCAGGGGCTCTCCAAGCCCTGGCAACAATAAGCGATATCGTCTACGAGGAGGGTAAGAGGCTCATAGGTTGTTGATAAGAGAGAATCGGGGGCCGCTAGCAGTCGCTGGGGCTAACTCCAGGTTCAGAAACATTTTCAACGTGGCACCGTTGAGACCAACAATCAATAACTGAACGGCTCAAAGGCATTTCTGAGGAGCGAGCCAATCGACGACCAGGAAAATAGATTGTAAAAGTGGCAATTCTAATGTGGACGCAGGGCCGCAAATCACCTTCATTGAAATGGCCAGGCCCCTTGGCCGTTAGCGTCGTTACGGTCCCCAGGGATTGATCTTGGATTCGAGGTCAAGCAAGTCTATCCCAGTTGCTCTGTCCGAGGGATTCGTATTGATTTCTCGTACTTGAAGTACAAATGTTCTTTCTTTCCGTATTTGAGCATGTAGATTACTTGAACCTCCAACTGGAGACATTTTCTCTCCTCAACTAGTGCACAGCATAGACCATCGTTTAATAACGCACCAACGGGACAGTCCGGTGGGGCGGCATCTCAGACGCTCGTTTCGGGGATACGAAAGTATTCCCGCAACAATGTAACCTCGAATCCACCCATGCGCAAAGGAATCCTAGAATGTCATCCCACGACGCGTCAAATTGCTTCAGGCGGTCTCGAAGCTTCTCAGAACCGTGAGATATCTTGAGCAACGTGACTCCAGCTCCTGGGAAACCCTCAAGTATTACCTGCGTCAGAGGGCCGAGTCTGTTTAGGCTGAAAGACGATGGTCAGTGAGATGATCCTTGGACAAAGACGAGATAGATTCCTCAAATCTATATCAAGCAAGGCGCCTGAAGGAAATTGGGTAGCGTAATTCTCGGCTTCTCAGCTTGTCTTAGTTGTTGCGGAGCCTCACCTTTGACAAACATGAAGTTAAATAAGAAGTACTTCTTATTAAGGTAGTCAGCTGCGACTCGGCCAATCGCCTGTGGCACAATGATCACAAGGAGAGCCCCGAAAATATCAAGGTTGTCAGTAGTTTACATCTCCATCTATTATTCTAGGCTTCATGGTGATGGACGTGAATATCAGCGCTGAAACAGCCTTCTACTGCGAGACGGTTTCTCAGACCCCAACGAGTTTTTGCAATTAACAACATAACAACATGAAGCGTTCACAACTCCTCAAAAGAAGTGAATCATGATCACATTGAACTTGGCACTTGACGATCCCATGGGGGTCCGATAATAGTCCTCAGCCTCGTATTTAAGATCTTGCGGCGCAGAAAGTTGAACAGGGCATGCTGACCCTGGCAAGTTTATGCTTAGCATAAATGAATATCCGGTTTAAAGGGAAGAAGAGTTGAATAAATACATGAATGTTCTCAACTGATGTTCACAAAGCCGTGAAGCGTAGTTTTGTTTAATCCTTTTCGATTTAAGCTATCAACTGTGGCGTCAAAAGGGCCGGGGACGTTGCCAGTAGGCTAATACAAACCGTGAAGCCGGGCATTCGGGGAGATAGCGTTTCCTTATTTTTCGCTCGTGGTATACCTTATCTAGGTAGTGGGATGAAAGCTCGGAAACTTGGACGTACGCTGACTTCCCGTGGCTTATTGTCAAGATGTGATACCCATTAAGCCATCATCAAATAATGACACTGTTACGATATGCCGCGATCCGGAAGATACGCCTATACCTTCATCCTTTAGCGATGTCCTGCTTGTTTCTACACTCTTACAAGTTTAAGTCTAGCTACACATGATGCAAGTGATATACAAATTTGATAGCGGATGCGATATTAACGCCAGCTCCCGAAGGTCAACAACGTCGGAAAAACGGAATGGCAGCGCTATAGGTCAGATTCTCGGCCTAGTTCCGACGCATGATCCTACTATCTCGGGGTTATTGAATCCTATTAAGCTAAGCTTTCAATATCTCATAGAAATAAGCCCGGCGTCAAGCTTGCGAATGAGTTGAGGATAGTACTCGGGGTCAACCGACCCTATGGAAGCGCAATCTAGAAGCTCACCCACGTGGAGGCATATCTCTGAAGTATCTGAATTTTGGGAACAGTCAAAGCTACAATGTACCACAGCTAAGGGCAATGATCCATCGACTACGATATACGATCTGTCCGGCAGCCTGTAGAGTAGTTGAACTGTGGTGGCCAATCAGTTCAATCCTTAGCCCGTCCATCTACGGTTTCTTTTAGTCCAGCCTGATGCAATCGCGAACTTCGCGTTCGATTATTAGTCATACCAATTACCCGAAGATGTCACAGGCTTGCTCGCTACTACCACTGTCATGGGACCCTAGGCAGTCCTCTCCTATTTCGAGATTATCGCACGAAAATGGAACCTAAAGCCCTTCGTAATCAAATGCAAGTAAGCTAAGCGCTATGGTCTTGTGGTGTTGAGCCCTTGCTGCTCAGCTAGTAGCTGAAAGCCTTACAATATAGCAATTAAATGTATGATGTAAGTTACTCGGGAATCTATCGTCTGTGGCCTTTCCCCCATGTCTTTGCGGTAGATTGTCCGGCGAACCGGTGAGATAAAATAAGGTATGGCCACAAGGGAAAGCCTTCCCAATCATAATGCCACTCCTCCATGAAAATACTTGCACCCACTACCGGCGGCAAATGTGATCGGGGAACAGGATAACATGAAGTATACATTGCCACTTGTGACTTCACCTTCCTGAACGCGTTTTTAAAAGTGTACGAGACTTAGGCAAAATTACTAAGTATACATTAAATTGCTTTTACCACCTAATATATAAGAGAAAGATAAAGTAACTCTTAGGGTGTACTATTAGAGTATATATTCTTACTATGTATTAAGAGCCTAGCCCTCGTATAGCCACTGTTACGGCCTACCTAGTTAGGTACTAGCATGGCGTAGCTATATAATGCAGAACAAGGGACAATAATACCGGAGTCATCATTATCGAAGCTTTTGCTTTATGCCACAGTCAGTTACCTTGACCTGCTCGTAATATAATAATGACTCTACCGTACGTTAAGGGGTTATATGTGACATTTCCCTTAGTTTACTTTCTTGAGCACGGTCACGTGCCAGACGCGACCGTGTACCTTCCCTAGGGAGGGACAACAAGGACATTGCACGTTTAACTATACCTATCTTCTTCTTGCTTTGCTCTTCCGTATTGCTCTTCAATCATTTCACTTAATCGACCAACCCGCCCGAGCCGTGTAGTAACCCGGCTCGGCCACAGTCCTACCCCCTCTGTCAGAGACGGCTCTGTCAGAGAGACTGTGTCATTATAGGTTTAATTCCCGCACGTTGATAAGAGTAATTATTATACCTCTAATTACTATATAATATCTTAACTAACGTACATGCATAGCGAGTGGCCCACTTCCTCAGCGCTTATACCCAAACAAACAAATCAAATATGAGGTTCATATTTGATTGTTTGACAAATATTTGATAGATTTGACTGATTTCCTAATCGGGAAATGAATGAAGCTATCGCGAAAGTCCTCATAGTACTGACTTACAGACTTTACCTCGATCAGCTCTTCTAATTGAAAAATTGACCTCCTACTTCCACAGCACCGCCGCGAAGCCAGTTCTTGAGACATTGAACCTCTTCCAGCGTAGAGGACCTCATTAATAATCGCTATGAGGTTAAAGTCAACTTCGCGAGGCTGAATGTCCTCTCGCAGTCTGTCGCCATCGCAGGGATCGCAAAGATATCAAGCGCAAGCTTGCTCAACGTTGGATAGGTTAGCCGATGGTCAAGCCACCATTGGATTGGGTTGAGGACCGGCTGAGGGATAATCTGTGAGTAATATTGATCAAGATTAGGCGCAAGATTGATTGCTACCTCTGTCGTTCGAGATGTCAACCATTGCCGGTACTCCGAGTCTTCTACGACACTCTCTGGAATCGTGAGGGCAGCAAAAGTGGCTTGTGACTGTCGTGGCGAAGGAGGAGGACTTGAACGACGAGGAGGAGGAGGACTTGCTGTCTCGTCTGCATACCATCTTTGCCAGTAATCGTAGAGCCCTTTTTTCGCATCGAACAGCCAGTGGCTCTGCTCGGGCGTATCCCACCTCTTCTCCAGCCATCTTAATCCTTGCCCAGGGTGAAGAATGATTGCTGCGGCGTAAAGCGGAGAGTCGCCCAGCTTGGTATAATACTTATTGAGGACTTGCCAAGCATTGATGACTGACAGTCGGAAGTATCCTCGTGAGTCAAAATCACTGCTGAGAAGCAGCTCCGCCCGCTCCCTAGGCATGTACTCAGACTGAGCAAAATGAGGGATGCTGCTTAAAGTTGGAGGTTGAGAAAGAGGTTGGGATATAAATTGACGACGAGCTGACCGCCGACGAGGTAGTGTTACTTGCGTAAACTGCGATTGCGACGCTACGATCTGAGAAGCCGTGAGATCTATCTCTTCCTCAGAAGGTTCATCATACAACCTCTTCCACTCCTCGAGACGGTCAATGAGGTACTCGAGACCTGCCATCACTTCCCATAGACGGCCATGGCCGTCTCCTTTGCCCCAGCCCTGGCATCTCATCGTCTGGAGGTAAAGTGGCTCAAGCACCGCCTTCAGCTCGGCCAGCAGCTGCCAGTCGTCATCATCAAGAACGTCGTCAATGGGGATCCGTTGCTTTGGATCCTTTTGAGCTCGACTGGTTGCCGAGAAGGTGTGGATCTGCTTTCTCTTTTGCAAAGAGCGCTGTATCATGAGGTATGTCGAATTCCACCTTGTGTCGTTGTTGAGCGTCAGCATGAGCTCCTGCGACGACTCCTCGAAGAGAGTAAATGTGTCGTTCTCGTCGATCTCATTGCTGACCTCGAGGAAGGCCTCACATCGTTGAGGCGATGAGCGAATGAATTTGACGACGTTCCGAAGCTTACCAACAGGGCCCCTTGTGCGCCAGAGGTTGAGATCTTCTTGAAGTTGCCCAGTATTAATCAGTGTATCTGATTCTTGCTCGAATGCCTCTTTGTCATTGCCAAACAGAAAGGCCCTGCCGACGAGGCTAAGAATGTGACCGTAGCACCTAATCCTCCGGTCAAGAACATCTTCCTGGGTGTAGGCACGAGATAACATAGGATATAAGTGACCTAGGCAAGTGTCGTTGTTTGAGGCATTGTCGCAAACAATTGCTCCGACTTGGTCGCCCAATTCCCAGTCGTCTATTATGGATTTCATGGTCTGGGCAATGTTGGCCCCATCGTGAGCACCATACTGTCGTCGTAGAGCAATAAGGTATTGTGTTTGTTGCCCAGTATAGTTTAGAAAGTAAGTAAAGACGGCGATGATGGCATTCCGCATTGGCGAGGTCCATAGATCGAATGATAGGTGGACTTTCGTCATTAACCTCCGGATCTCTGCCCTGATTATATCTTTCTTCTTGACGAAGATCCTGTTCAGCTCCTTTCTCATACTTCCGTATGATAATGAGAGTTCGTTAGCAGTACCATAATCCAACTGATAGAGGAGGGCCCGGAGGTAAGGATCCTGGAAAGTTGTAAATGGGCTATTACTATTGACAATGTATCCGATTACCAATTCCTCAATTCTCGTTACCTGGCCCTTCGTGACAGCACCAGAGGTAAGTTTCCGTCTCTTCGGCGCAGAGTCGTACTCTGAGGATTCTGATGGATGTGGTGACTCGCTGGAGCTTGAATCCATTACTCGGTGCTTTGACCTTAAGTGAGTCGTCGCTGAGCTCGTAGCTATTGCTTTGAAGCAGGTAATAATGCCTATTTCGTCGCAGCGACGACAAAACCAGAAGACTTCGCCTCGAATGTTTCCATCGTAGATCTCTCGAGCGAAGACCCCCTCTAAGCGGATCCACGACTTCCTTGGCCTTGCGCCCTTCTGTGATATCAAATCGTCGTTAACGAAAGTCCTCCCTTTCCAGAAGGCTTTTGGAAGGGCGAGGAGGTTGTCGCGAGTGTCGAGGTCGGTCGATGATGCGAGACTGGCGTCGGTTGGGGCCTGTAGCTGCGAGGTAATCCGAAGTGGCTGCGGCGCGCCAAAGACCGTGCGACTCATTGCCAATCAATTAATTACGATATGGCGAATCGATTGATATATAATTTAATTGATTTTGACGATAATTGTGGTGGTCGCAAAGGGTTGGAAGTGGTAGTGCGTAACTTCATTGGTTTTGTTGATGTTGAGAAAAGGGGGCACCAGTTGACTAGCGGAGGTTTTTTTGATTCCTGGACATTGTAGGATGCCAAATCCAGCGCTCTATACTACTCAGGCATTTCTTGTTAACGTAACAAATACTAGCAATCCATATAGTTAAGTGGTATAATACCGAACTTACAATCGTAAGTGAGGAGTCGTGGGTTGGAATCCCGCTATGGGTATTCATGATGCCAATGACGAGCTTCTGTGGGGCGTGATTAGCAGCGTCGATTTTTGATTGGCCCGGCCCCGGATATTCCTTTTTCCGGGCGACCTCATATTTGATCAAATATATCAAATATAGGGCCTCACGATATTTGATTGTTTGACTCGCTGAAATTCCTATATTTGACTGTTTGTTTGACTTATTTGTTTGACTGATTTGAATGGGTATGTGCGCTGCACTTCCTCCCTCTTTCCACACTCTTCACCGTTACATCAACTTTCCTCCACGTACGACTATAAGTACTTCTTCAAATAAAAGTCATGTCATTCTTACACTTAAAGTAATTAAAAAAGACCCAAAACTATCCATACAAAAAACAGCCTCTATCTATAACGTCTTAAGAACAATACTTCGACACCGACGCGCTGGCTTACTACCTCGATACGAAACTCATACGAATTCAAAGAAGATAACTTCTTTAGAAGAAACCGTGATTCTTGAACGAATTATTAATCTGATTAATCGAGGATTTTTACCGCGACTTAACGACGTACGAGATATGGCTAATTACCTCCTTAACGAACGTAATGCAACGCATATTGGACCGTAATAAGTAGAGAACTTCGTACGACGCTAACTACAACTAAAGACGCATTTTCGATATAGAATTAACTACTAGAGGGCATTAGCTAAGGATCCTACAATTATATAAGCCTAGTTTACCCTTACACAAAACACAATTACAAAGTACGGAATACACAATAACAATATTTATAATTTTAATAAAACGGGCTTCTTAATAGAATTACTATTGCACACAAAGGTTATCTGTTACGGCCAGCTAGTCGTAGTGAGGTATGTTTACAGAAGTTGAGGCTGCGGAACTGGTAACAGTAATAATTGAATGTAATAATCAGATGTAATAATCAGATGATTATTACACTGGGTCGAATCGGTCTCAAGTAGGGAAGGCTTTGGTAATCAATCGTAGTCTTGTCAAAGAGGTTCTCAGGGAAGATAGCTGAAAGCGATCATAAGATCTGATACGAAGTTAATTGCTAAAGAGCTATGGAAAGTCTGTCCTAGAGTCCGGCTCGAGTCCATCCTATATATAAGTCCTGATTCTGAACATGTCCTTTGTGCTGGACAGTGTCTTTATTTAGATATGTTGGATCGCTGATATCCTGGTTATCCAAGGATCGCTTGAATAGCTCATATCCCACATATCCTTATCTCTTATCATCATGTGACTTGTACTATAGTTCTTTCGTTCCTGGGGTTTCTCTAATGTTCCGTTCTAGCCAGCATATATGGTGCGCTGTAGCCGCCGTGGCCCTGCGGGGCAGGCCCTGGACTTGGTCATGCATGTTGGGTCGTAACATAGGCGCTGCCTCCGTACATTATTATTAAGGGCAAATATCACCTCCTCTCGTAATATACTAAAAGCTAACTCCCCCCTAAATAGCACGTCCACCCTAGCGAAAAGAGATAGACTATAAATAAGATTAACATAGATTAGCTAACGTACCTGCATAGCGAGCGACGCATCATAGCGAGCGACGCACGTCCTCCCAATTCTACCCTCTTCATCTTTAGGTCACCTTTTCTCCACGTACGAACATGCAATCCTCCTCAATTGAAAGTCGAATTACCCTTGCCCTCCAAGCTATTGAAAAAGACCCGAAAATGTCTATACGAAGAGCTGCCTCTATCTATGAGGTCCCTGAATCAACCCTCCGCCACCGACGCGCTGGACGCGTCGCACGAGGTGAAACACGACCAAATTCGATGAAGATGACTATAACAGAAGAGGAGGTGATTCTTGAACGAGTTATTGACCTAATCGATCGAGGGTTCCCTCCGCGACAAGAAGACGTACGAGAAATGGCCGACCAACTCCTAAACGCACGCGATGGGACGCGTACTGGACCGCGATGGGCAGAGAACTTCGTACGACGCGTCCCTGAATTGAAAATGCGGTTTCAACGTCGAATCGACTATCGGAGGGCCTTAGCTGAGGATCCTACGATTATACAAGGCTGGTTTGCACTTGTGCGAAACACAATTGCAAAGTATGGGATACAGGATAACGATATCTATAATTTTGACGAGACTGGTTTCCTGATGGGAATGCTATCGCACGCAAAGGTTGTTACGACTTCTGACCGTAAGGGAAGGCCTCGTACGAAACAGCCTGGCAATCGAGAATGGGTTTCTGTCATTCAGGGTGTATGTGCGGATGGCTGGGCGCTGCCTCCGTACGTCATCGTAAAGGGCAAATATCACCTCCTCTCGTGGTATATTAATGGCCAATTTCCAGCCACATGGCGTATCCATCCAAGCGAAAATGGATGGACGACAAATGATATTGGCCTAGATTGGCTAAAGCACTTTAATCAGTGTACAAGGACTCGTACGAAGGGCTCTTATCGCCTCTTGATCCTTGATGGCCATAATAGCCATAAATCGACTGACTTTGACGAATACTGCAAGGAACAAAACATTATTGCTCTTTGTATGCCTCCCCATTCATCACACGAGCTTCAGCCTCTTGATGTTGGGTGCTTTAGCCCGTTAAAGTACTCGTACGGCAAGGAAATCGAGAAGATGATGCGGATACAGATTTCCCATATTACAAAGGATGACTTCTTTCCTGCCTTTAAAGTAGCATTCTTTACTTCCATGGGCGAAAATAACGTACGAGCTGGTTTTAGGCAGGCAGGCCTTGTACCTTTTAACCCTGAAGTGGTTATTTCTCGCTTGGATTTCAAGCCAAAGACGCCAACACCATCAAACTCACGGCCAAGCAGCCAAGGCTCCTGGGACCCAAGGACACCAATTACAGCACTAGAGGGCGTACGAAGTGCTACCTCCCTTAAAAGGAAGATCCAAGCACATCAAGGTAGCTCACCAACACCAATGTACGAAGTAATTGACTTCCAGGCCAGAGGTATTAGCAAGTTAGCCCATAGGCTTGCTATTATTGAGGCTGAGAACCGTAAGCTTCGTACGGGGATAGAGGTACTAAGTAAGCGCCGGAGGGCAAAAAAGACCCGGCTACGTCTTGGAGGGTCACTTAATAGTGCTGAAGCAGAGGCACTACAAGTAGAGAAGGGTGGTGTTAATGCTGGAGGAGAGAATAACCCTCAGAAGGAGGGTCGTACGGAAGGTGCTGAACCACGCGCGCGACGATGTGGTAATTGCGGGAAGCCTGGACATAACGCACGAACCTGTGAAGTGGTTTGGGATAGTAATGAGGAAGAGGGTGATATATAGTTTTAATTGATTTCGTACGTTGTGGCTAAGTTAACTTATACATAAGGTAGAAAGGTTTGAGAGAGTGTGTCGCTCGCTTGTTACGAGCTGGACAAGGCAACCAACTGTGGCACAAAGCAAAAGCTTCGATAATGATGACTCCGGTCATCATTGTCCCTTGTTCTGCATATATAGCTACGCGCCCACAGTGACAAGTTGCGGCGGGCGTAACACCACATCTCCCCTCCAAGAGGCATGTCCCTATGCCGAGGACCAATCGGACATTTCGGGTATAAGCAGGGAAACTCCAGCATAGGTGCGGGGTAACCAGTCCTACACGTGCTGCCTACGGTCGGGACGCCCTTCATAGTGTGGGAGGCACAATCACACTATCGACGCAGCGTGCGGGAATCGAACCCACAACCCCTCTACGCAGGGTGGAGTCATCATTGTGTTACGAGCTGGACAAGGCAACCAACTGTGGCACAAAGCAAAAGCTTCGATAATGATGACTCCGGTCATCATTGTCCCTTGTTCTGCATATATAGCTACGCGCCCACAGTGACAAGTTGCGGCGGGCGTAACATCGCTATGATGCGTCGCTCGCTATGCAGGTACGTTACCTCTAACCTCTTAGTTATACTAATTACAAAAAGACTAATTAGATATAAAGTATAAATATATTAGGTAGTTTTGGAGCCCTCTAAAGAAGAGGCTAATAAGTAGTTTTAATTAATTTTGTACGATGTGGCTTAATCGACTTATACAAATGGCTGGTGTCACGGTAGCAGGCAGGTTGTTTGGCAGGTGGATGCTGGGCAGGCGGATCAGACAATCTATTGCTACGGGCAGGCTCTATCCTAAGCAGGTACAGGCTCTGTTGACAAGACGTAGCTCAAGGAGCTACGTTTCTGGACATGCGCGACAGAATACAGGATGCAGAGTTTTATCCAGCCTCAGGCTTACGTAACCCGGCCACCGGATTACTCAACACCAACCTTAAGGTTGGGGTCTAGGACAGCGGGTCTGTGACAGCTGGAGGGTATTTGAAGGTGGGCCACTCGCTATGCATGTACGTTATTAGTAAGTACTCGCTTTAAGTAATTATTATAATTACTGTGGTAAATAAGGCGTAATTGCTGACCGGCAATTACGGATTCGTTTTTGTACAACAGTTATGAGGCCTTTGCCTCTACTGGTTAGTGTGCACTTCCTCTGGAAAGCCCAGCTTACGTAAGCACTATACTTAGGGTTGTGGGTTCAAATCCCGCCTTGTTAAAGTCTTTTTCTGCTGGAAATAAGGTGCGCGAGACGCCCACTGAGCAATTGACAGTGGGTATGTCCTCAGTTGACAATTACAGCAAGTAGGACGCAGATTCCCAGCCTAGAACGCTGTAAATCTGGGGGGGTGTGTCGTAAATAAGGCGTAATTGCTGGCCGGCAATTACGGATTCGTTTTTGTTTGACAATTACTTTAATATATACTTACTTTTTTTTATCTATACGTAACTTACTCTATAGTTCTCCCGTTCCGTAGGGTAACTTCTATATTTCCTAGCTAGGTCTATACATAATGCGCTATAGCCGCTATAAGCCTGCGGGGCGGGCCCTGGTCTTGGTCATGCATGTTGGGTCGTAACAAATATCCGGGCGCTAGCCCGGATTTATTAATCGGGTCTAGCCCGTAATAGTTTTTACTATGCAAGCCGATGCCTCGCATCACACCGCTCCGGCCGGCAGGAGTCGGTACAGGCGGCGGCCAGGTCTTCAGGGAGCAGTACGACAGTGATACAGTCCCGTACAGAGGTATCGGAGGCGTCGGAATCGTCGACATCCATCTTTCATTGAATAAAAAGACACTTTTGGTGGTGGAAGTACGGGGCCAACAGAGCGTAAATTGACGTATCGATGTTGTACCGTTGTGATGAGGGGAAAAGGTGGATCGGTTGTGGGGCTTCAAAGTACTGTAGTCCAGCCGCACTCGATGGGATAGTGAGCTTACGTTTGACAGAACCCTTAAGTTTGTGTGAGAATTTTAGAAAGCAACATTGAGCACTTTGGAGGACGACGGTACAGTGCAGAGTGATAGTCGAATGCTTGAAAGAGCTGCATCAATACTACCATGTGACTTTTACTGAAGAGAGACGTTCAGAGGCAAATGAACTGTCGTCCATTCATGGCCCAATTGTTCGCGATCTTTGAAAATATACACCCCAGAGGGACAAGTCACTACAGTAAAGTTAATTATTGTGAGCCACAATTTGAATCGTCATGAATTCCAGCCTCTTAATGTCCCGGTTAGCATCGAAAATTGCTTACACAGATAGCCAGACCTCTAAGAGTATCAGTGACTGCAGATTCACGCATTAGCTGCAAACTCAACCTTGTGTAATCCTCTATGTCGTTTTGAGGCGGGCTTTCGAAGCTCAGGACTACTTCTGTAATTACGCACCCCGATTTCCTTCCGAGATACAGATGGAGTGTGACGAGGTATCGGATCAGTGCCGCAGGTAAGTAATCGTGAGAATCGCTGCTACTACGAGCAAGCTGGACAACCTGCGAGACTCGTGAGGCATTTGCCTCCAGGTTATCAACAAACTCTGGTGTAACCGTGATCAATAGTCTGTCAAGGTATGAACAATACCGCACAGGATGTCTGCTCGTGGCCAGAACAAGGGACTTCTAGAAAGGAGACTGGGCCAACTACAATGCCCCAAGTTTGAAACCAAAGCTGATAGCAGTTCTGCCAAATGGAATATTTACGTAATGGGACAGTAGAAACGACGAGCTGTTTCAGCTATTGCATGCTGTAGTTGGAGATTGTTGGTTCACGGGGTCGTATACGACAAATAGTGGTAGCAATTATCACTCGTCTGTTGGTGATCCTATTGCTTGTTCTTCTTGTTGTTCTTCTATCTTACATTGTAGGCAGGAGTCGGTCGAAGTAGGTAGTGACGGCCTGGGTGGTTGCCCCACCTTTATCCGGCCGTGATGACTAAGCCAGTTGTCCCACTTCGCCCAGGGCAGGTGCCAGCCAGCCCATGGTACCTGCCTATTACTCCTTATCAGCCTTTGCTGTTCCAACAGAGATACTTCACGATCTAAGGACTAATCTTTAGTCTCTTGACAACGTCTTTTGTAGATGTGTAACAAGTTACCAGCACCGACGCAGAATAAACCAATGGCAGCGGCAGAAGCAAACAGCTTTCAGCGTCTGATCTCAATACTCACCTAGTGTTACTTACTAAGTAGTTTTAGCCTGACTGGAAGTTGTCTGTGGTCAAAGTCCGCTTGGAGCCGGTCAGAGTCAGATTGCAGTCCTGTTCTTGCCGGCCTTTTGCAGGCAAGGACTTCGCCAAGTCTGCCTGTAATGTGGTCAGCCCAGCGCAGCTAGATCAACAAGTGTCACTCATGACACAGGAACGAAATGCGAAATCACATGCGAGCACACAAGCAAATTGCCTGTGCTTACAAGAACGGCCATACCGAAAAAACTGGAACCCACCAGTTAACCCTTAAATAGATTTGGTGACGAAATACATCAGGCGAAACGCACCGGCCGGGAACCATGTTCGACGCCCAGCCCTACCTCACGATTGGCCCAGTTGTGCATCGCCTTGGCGATTTGCTGAGCCTCCTAATGAGCAAAACTTTTCCCTGTCTGCATTGACAATCTGAGACGACATCCGCCATGCGCCCTGCCAGCTGACCCGGACTCGGGGCCGCGGATAATTTGCCGCTTTCTGACCTCTCTGACTCGATCCACATCCTTGCACAGATCTTGAACTGCCCTTTGAAGAAGGTAGGATAAGGGATCTGGGGGGAAGACCGAATCCTGCCTGACAATCAAAGGGACGAGACGGACGGCAGATTCTCTCTCTCCGCTCGTGTTTGGAATTATCGCAAATTGCCGCACCGGCACACGAAGCCGTTGGCGATATTCTTCCTGTGTGGTGTTCCTACGGATAGCCGATAGAGGCTGGCCATGCCATCTCGTCTAATACATCTCGAATTCTCGCTTGTTTTCCAGCTGAACCGGAATGTGACCTAACCATCATTTAGTTTTTTGACTTCGGCGCTAAGGCAGTGTTATCGACTCATCTATTCTTGCAACGGTAGTTTAACAGAGACAAGAGGCGCAGTCTGCCCAAAACCGAGCGCGAGCTGCTCATCTGGGTCCCCTTGACTCACGGCATGCACAACCTCACCGAACAATGTTTCTCGATCCCAACGGGCACAATCAGGGACGATGAGACAGAAGAACTCATTATCGCAGTCTCTCTGACGAGTCGCAGCAATCATCCAACATCCGGTCTAGCGGTAGAATTGTTAGCAAAACACGAGCAGAGAACCTAGCCTTGCAGGATCGGTTTGACTTCGAGTCATTGCTCTTGCTTGGCTCGTTCATCCCCCCACAACGCGGACACAGGCACAATGACATGATGCCACACGACGGTTGTTCGATGATGGCAGTCCGGAATCTGTCATTTCCAGCCGTGTGGCTCCGCTTTCCTGATACAAGCAGCGCGAGACTGGACGGCCGTGAAGAGATCTTCTTCCATTCTTCTAGAAGGCCATCAATCTACCCCGGGTTGATCATCTGAAACTAGGGAGAACCCTACAGCGCGCCAACACCTTTGCGTGATCATCGTCTCATCTTTACAAGTCGATCGTCGGCAGCTGCATACTCACGGGGGGTCCAGCCCTTTCCCCGTATGCAGGGTGGATTGGCTATCTGTAGCCTGTAGGTAATGAACTAGGCTGAGAGGGTGGAGAGGAGAGAATGCGATGTCATATCTCAGTTGTCATCCCCCACACTCCGAGTGGGTGCGTGTTTTACGTTCTTTCCCTTCTCAGCTTCTTTCTTGTGTCTCTTTTAGTTTGCGATACCCGCCGCGAGTTGCGCGGCTGATCTTTGATATTCCTTTTGCCTTTTCTCGACCTCATCGAACACGCAACGGCTGGTCTGTGTCTTGAGGTTTCTTCGACATCCGAACGTCGCTTGGGCGAAGGAAGTAACCCCTTTTGGCCGGTCAAATGGGGCTGCCAGAGGATTATGGCCCGACTATCAACGCGGTTATCTGGTCTCAGGTCGGAGCGTCATTATTCTTCCTTTGCCTGCGATTGTACTGCAAATTCAAGAAGCGCAGTGGACTATGGTGGGACGATCATGTTCTCATAGCATCTTGGGTTAGTTCATGCTCTACCTTACACCACTTGCCGGAGTTCTCACTGACGACGAACATCGTTTAGGTCACATTGATGATTGCATCAGCATTGACAACATGGAATGTGTCCCACGGTTTCGGCAAACACGTATACCAAATCAATCCAGTAAACTTCCCCCAGATTGGCCTGAACGGCAACGTCATCAGCACGATATCGATTACATCGGCAGTCTGGAGCAAGACCTCTTTCGCGATGACATTACTTCGAATCGAAGAGAAGGGTTGGACAAAGAACTTGATATGGGGTGCGATTATTTCAATGAACGTCCTCATGGGCCTCAACGCGATGGCTGCTTGGGTGCAATGTACCCCGATTGAGAAGTACTGGCTCCCCCAGACACCGGGGAAGTGCTGGAGCCCGAAGGTAGCAGCTTACTATGGAGTCTTTGCTGCAGGTATGGATAAATAATGGTGGTACAGAAGAAGTTCTTTGCTAACAACTACCAGGATATTCTGCCCTGATGGACATACTTCTCGCCATGCTTCCTTGGAAGTTATTCTGGGGACTTCAAATGAAGATGAAGGAAAAGGTTGGTGTCGGTATTGCCATGAGCATGGGACTATTGTAAGTTTAATACTTCATCATGCGTCAGACTATTTCATCTAACACAGGAATCTAGCGCAGGCGGGACCTCCATTGTCAAGTGCACCACGATTCCTACTCTCTTTTCCGGAGACTTTACCTGTAAGCAACACGGCATCAAGAGATTCTGATGCAAGGGACTAGACTGACATTCCCCTTTCAGATGATGGTAGCGATCTTGTCATTTGGGGAACTGTGGAGTCAGGTGTAACTATCATGGCGGCCTCAATTCCCGTTCTACGCGTTCTCATCCGCGATGTTGCAAGTACTGCTCGCAAGTACTATGGTAACTCAGGTACACGTACCAATGGATCTCGATCCGGTGGCGGCCTCACGCGTACCAACACAGTAACAGTTACGACTTCGACAACACGCAAGGGTTCTATCAGGAGGAAGTGGGACAAGCTCGCCGATGATCGGAGCGATAAAAGCATACTTGGGGTCAAGCCGGAACCGGGGTTCGGCAAGATCGTCAGGACGAATGAGATTGTCGTGCAGTATGACACGAGGAGCAACGTTGAAGGGCATAATGGAAGCTATGAGATGGATCAGATGGATCGAATGAACCGCATGGTATAATAAACTTATGTTATGATGAGCCTATCGCCACTATCACTACTCCATCTTCTTTTCGAGGTGACTCAAGTGTTTGATGTGTCCTTATCGAGGTAGCCTTACTGACTACCTGTGGAGGTAACTCAACCCAGTGCCACCTGGAGCCAGCCCGAAAGTCACCAAGGTCATTATAAACCCCTAGATAACAGCAAAGCCTTGTTAGACTTTTAGCTCCATCTGCTTGAGCCGCAAGTCCCTCTTGTCGAGGGCCTGTTGTTACCCTGATGACTACCTATGCCCGTTTCCCCACTTGCATACAATTTCGCAGTCTATCAAAGTTGAGCGTCGAGTCTCTGGGCACAGGCAGCCTCCAAACAGCCTGGTACATGACGGGAACTTCGCAGAGAACCGACCGGTATATCCAGCATAGTGGATCCTTCCACCAATCCCTTATTCACTTGATAAGAGGACGTCATCTTGTAGTGTGTTGCAAAGATATTGAACCCGAACCTGGGCCAGCTTAAGAATGCTGACTGGATCTGGATTTGATGCAATTTCTTTTTGAATCCAGCCCCGAACAATCGCTGACCCTACAACGTCCTTCAGGTGCGGATCAGTCATCCTGGCCCGGCGCCTGGCCGCTTCCGGCACGTCCTCCGCGCAAATAGGCGCTGGAAGAAAACGTAGATCGAAGATTTCGCGAGCCAAATCTTCTCGTTTGAGATTGTCTTGGTCCATGAAGTGAACTAACTTTGGAATGACCTCTTTGAGGATTGCCTTTGTCTCGGGAAGGATATAGTGCAGGGCTAATCGATCCATAGGGGTTATAGCTTTGGGGAGACCGAAAGGCTGCCGAGCAATGTATGCTTTGATGTCCAGGCAGCTGCGAGAAACCATGCTAAACCATTCATCCTCATCGATAGCAGACCACGCTAACCCATCTTTGTCGAGGCTCTTGGAAATCCACGTGAGCAAATAAAAAAACTCAACATGAGTTAGATTCTCAGGATTTTTCCAAAAACGGAGTAGAATTTCCGACACCCTTATGATGATTTGCGAGTTGAGGCCAAACGCTAATTTATGCCTAGGGTGAGAACGGGCAAGTTTATGCTTAAACACAGTCGTTAGCTACTTCTTCATGCGAGAATGTTTCGGGGAGCTATGTGCCGAAAGCACGGATGCCTCAGCATACTCTTAGTTTAATAGTAAGGTATGGAGCATGTCCGTGAAGTCTCGCTTCACTTTGATGACTTTGGGTAAGGTAGAAAGGGGGATGGAGGGGGGGGGGGGGGGGGGGGGGGGGGTACACTTGCCGTGATTTCGTCCAGTGCTCTCTCGGCTTTCTCCTCAGATATCTTTTTGGTGATGATCATCTTGACCATGGACCACATCGAAATCCAATAGTAGTTCATTTGTCGTCCGTTCCAAAGACTTTGCAATTCTTCCAGGCTCGTTCTGATTATTCGTCCATCTGTCCCTGGGGTATTGGCGGTAATAGCGCGAGAGAAAGGCGGTCTAAACGCTTCTATCGTTTTGTTAAAAGAGTCCCGGATAACCTTGAGCTCTGGGCGTAGATGCTCTGGAGTGTCGATGTATATTGGCATATTATGGATGCATGTGATCGCCGCGAGTACCGGCACCAGAAGGGCTATGAGTAATTCGCCGTGGTAGGAGCAAATTTTCCCGTCACCTGCCATTGAGACTCGAGGGGATATTGAAAGGTTCCCAAGTGGGAGAAATACTTTGAAGGTATGGAAAGAGATCCCTAGTACTCACGTTTAGAAGAGTAAAGACGACCAGATATCAAAGATTTGCCATGTGTAGAGGAGAAAACATCGTCGCCATCGCTTCTGGTGTAGTAGTTGTTGTTATCCTTAACGCCGATAGGCCCTTTGGAAGGGAAAGGCGTTAAAGCCAAACAATTACCCAACCCTGATAATGTGTCACCGCACCAAAGATTACCATATATGTTCACAGTTATATAGTCATCTCGAGGCAGAAAAATATACGAATCATGGTACTGTTGTATCCAATAGAGGATGGCGGCGAAAAAGGTTTCACAAGCGTGGGCAAAAGGGTGTCCATGGTTCCACGGCCCACGACAGGCTCAATCACGTTGTACATTCATGTACTTAGGTCAAAGTCTGGGGCATAAAGAAGTTGAAATGCACAATTCTACTAGCCCAAACTTTGAGGAGCCATAAGTTTCGGAGATAGCTCAATCAATCTGCAGAAAGTCTGCGTAGCTCCCCAGCAGGATAAGTTCAGAAAAGCCGATCATACTCAGAACACATCGGCTTCCTACACCCAAAATCACAACAAGAAAAGAATTAAGATGATGCTCGAAAAGTCCCATCTTATCAACATATCCATCGACTATACAATGCTAGTAGCAGAGTACCATGAGGCGGTGGCGAGACTGAACGAGCTGGTCAAAATTGAATGTAACCAAGTGCATTCGCGTTTCACTTGCACATTCGACGGATACGAAGACGAACAAACCTTGACAACATGCCCCAAATGCCGAGAACGAGTCGTGGAAATGTCTAGACGTTTTGTTGAACTCTGGCCTGGGGACTGGCACAGCGGACATGGCTCCTACATCCAGGACTATCTCCTCGACACCATCGAGTCAACAGAAGCATCCACCGACGGAATGGATATCGCTTCGATGATAAAATTCCGATTAAAGCATAGTTACTTGGCAGACCGTTTCATCAGAGAACTCGGACTTCCAGCCCCCAGCAACAAGCCATGCGGGATCTGGAACAAAGTCGAGCGGGAAAAGGAGCGCCGCCAAAGGGAGGACGAAACTGTTTTCGTCAGATCTTGGGATTTCATATGGAGGAAATTCATCGACGGCAATCTCATACCCCAACGGACTATTAAGCAGGGGCCCGAATTCATTCGGTTTGTGCAATATCTTGTTGCGGCGGTCCGCTAGAAAGATTTGTTGTTGTTCTATTTAACGCCATGGCGGCAAGGGCGCAGCCGCCCTTGCGGCAGACCTCCCGAAGGGTATGTGGCGTGAAGGGTCGCAGGCTCTAGCTATATACTATATAGTACACGCCGTCTCCTGACGTCCTCCAAATCTTGCTCGTGAGCTACTATGTGTTCTATCCATCCCTAGTTCCCACTGGGTTCACCGCTAAGATGTCACACGACGAATATGACGAACTGATCGAGAAGATGAACCAGTTCGTCGAAAATGCTGAGCTTCTGATCCAGATCTGGTATGCAACTGTGCCGCGGTTCGACTGGCACGTGTCGAGAGGAAAGGTCTTTGGAGGAATACCTGCTTGTTGAAGTTGCGAAAGAATTGCGGAACAGAATGCCAGGCTTGTGGTTTCGTAAAACTTGCACCGCAAGCAGAAGAAGTACGTGCGGGCTTTCATGGACTGTGGATGAACACCTGTCAACCTTCATAGATGTGCATGTAGCATTTCTACATCTAGGTGCAAGGCGATTAATTGATTAAAATGATGGATGGTAGAGCACATCGCGTGTTAAGATACCCTGAACAGTTGAGACGCTACATCAGGCATGATCCAAAATTGCCATTGCCTATCATCTGGCATGGTAGCACGGAAGACTTCATATACACATAACAGGGATACTCAATTGAGGAAATTCTGCACCAAAAATCGTTATTGATCAATTTGCAATTGGTGCTACACCATTGTCGCTTACAGCCGCAACCAACTTTCCTCGAGTCACTGTTTCGCTGTCTGCAGAGCGTGTCGCAAACTTGAACATATCATTCGACGGAACAGAATTTCGTGCTCTCAACTCCATCGCTGTCTCCACGCCCGCTACAGGGACCCTGTACTGGAGATTACCCCCGGGGAAAGGAAGGTACTCTGGAAGGAGCCCCAATTGAGCCAAGGCTGTACCTTGATCCCAAGTGATATGCTCGTGGTACAGGCGATCACCTCGGATGTTGACAACGGCAGCAAATGGGATTTCAGCGTATTTATTGGTTGGTGGAACTCCCGGGAGCCTAGCGGCCATGTCAGTATATACCGACGAACAGGTGGGCTTAGTTGGGTTTGTGGTGCTTCTACGTACAGCCAGTCAAGCTCCTGATCGTGTGTGAACTTGAAAATGAACTCGTCAACTACACGATCGATGCCGATGGTTCGACTAATGAGCTCCAATTCCGTGTCGGCTGAGTTATTGAAGATGAAATTGTGACGATAAAAGTCAGTCAGCTTGTTGCGACCAACACCACCGGTCAACTAAGCGAGCAAACGTTATTAAGGGTATTCTCCTTCACTTCGCTCTACACGATCGGAGTTCTCTCACCGTTGGGATGTGGTTGACGTATGGGTCTTGCACCATTGTGCTCATAGTGTGCTCCACAAATCTATCGGCGAACTCATACCAAGTATGCTCATCCCAAATAGCCTCCAAGTCAAAAATGGGACTTTTCATTTCGCCTTTGAGGAGAGTGAGATTGCGAGTTTATGAGAGCATATCCATATTGTAATCGAAATGCGCCTGGAACGGAGTTGCGAATTTGAAGGACTGGGCTGCTGGGTAAAAGTATTCCGTTCGGCTCTTTGACCGCAAGGGCTGTCGTTCGGATTTTCCAGCAAAGTGATAGACTGTGGGCGAAGAGCTACTGGAGATTGATGACCTTTCTGAGCCATCGGCGTACACCACTGTGCTCACGATTTCTGGGAATTCAGATAGGATCGGCGCAACCGTGTTCCACATTTCTGGTTCGTACGCTAAGCCATCTCAATTAACCAAGTCCAACATGCGTGATGTGGTGGAGATTGCAACTCACCAACAAGGCCAGCCACATCTTTTGGGTCGCACTTATCACTCTTCCGAAATGTTTGAATGGCAAGATCGAGCGTCTCGCGTATGCCATTTTCGAACGCTGTTGGCTGAACAGCAATGACTGTGTACCCCTCCTCGGCCCATTTCAGGGGCAGCGCGGGTACGCCTTCCTCAATTGCTAGTGCATTGTCGACTGAAGGGACAAGAAGAATGAGGCCCGGTCCAACTCCACGGCGAGAGAGGGGTGACAGTGATGAAACCCCGCTTCCAACCGTCTTCAATTCAGACTGCGGAAGAGGAGCTGGAGGTTTGCTGATGTCTGCGTACATTTTTTGGCGCTACGAGTGGCTTGATTTCGTCGGCGTGATCTTAAGTTTTGGGCTCTTTTGGTGAACTCGTTGATGAGACTGGGAGACTCCAAGAGCTTATAAGATGAGATACTTCACATCAAAAATGATACCAGACTTAGCGCAAAGTACGGCACGGGTTGAGCTCCGGCCGAGTCATTATGAACCAGTACTGGTGTCGTGACGGTATTCCGAGCTTCTATCCTGACTAGCAACGAGATAGGGTCTTTGATTGGTCAGTTGAGGCGGAACTTCCGTAGCAGAGGGAATTCTCGGATATACGGATTTACGGGCTTACAAACAGTCGATAAAGTGTGCGGGCCGAGCACCGCTCACATCAATGGGAATTTACTCTGCCCTGTCCACCGGCCGCCGATTGACATTGACAATCCGGGGAACCACCCTGATAAGCCTATCTCAACTTCCAATTATGTTTACATTGCTTATCTGCTTACTCAATGAAGGGCCTTGTGGGTTTGAGAAGCATTGTGATCTTTCGTAGCGTGATCGAATGATGCTGATTCACAACCCGATGGAATTGCATCTAATGTGACTTGGCGGCAATTGCACCTTGAATCGTCGGCCCGCAGCCTACATTTCGTACCACCTCTCCGTTGTTTCCGCATCACACGCCATGCCCCGGCCGCCGGTGCGTCCGGAGGACCGAAAACGGTCCACCAGGGCCTGCACGGCGTGCCGAGCGACCAAGAAGCGATGCGACGCCGCGCAGCCATGCCGACCTTGCGTTAAACGCGGTGTAGGCTCGTCTTGCACTTATTCTCAGCACACCAGGGCTCGTCGCGCACCACCGGGCCGACCCCCAGCCGTTTCACACTCTCGACGGCGTGATCATGTCTCTCCCTTGCTTTATCAGCGTCAAGAGTCTTCGTTGCGAGATGAGGATGAAACTGCAGCATCGTCAACTTCCGGTAAAACGGCTACGCCGTCCGGCCCACGCCCGGTCATGATGTACACCTGTAGTGGAGAAAAAGGTGCGATACCTACTTTACGCGATGTGCCGCTTCATCTGCGACTTTGAAGCACTCTGAGAGTTTAGCGATTGATAGCTGACATATTGAGATTCTCAGTCTTTGTCGGTAACGCCTCAGCTATTGCGTTCCTACAGTACCTGCGAGGAAGCTTGCGGATCCTAGGTCCAGGCTTTACCATTAGCCAAGGATGCCACCGCATGTTTGAGGCACAAGTTCCTGTTCAGCAGACGGAAGACTTTTCAGATGACATTGAAACCGCCGAGAAGAAAGTATTGGTCCAACGATATCTCGATGCCGTGAGTATATCATTTCACGAAAATCGCCAAACCTTTCATGTGTGCGGATAATTGACCAATGCACAGTCCAGCGGACTCCTCGATTTATTCGATGAATCAGATATCGAAGGTTTACTAGCTCTGAACCCATCGTCACATAACACTGGGTCTCTGAGGTCCGACTCTGCTGCCAACTCAGAGAGGCTTCTTTGCCTCTACATGATGATCGCAATCGGCGCCCAATGTCGTGGCCAGATAGGTGATGCGCCAAAAGCCTTTCGTTACTTCTCGGAAGCACGCAAATTGTCCTTTGAAAGAATGCTGAGCGATCCATCACTGAACACTGCTCGAGGCTTTGTGTTAATGGCATTCTATATGTTTGGCGCCTGCCGTCGGAACTCAGCTTTCATGTACCTTGGGGTTGCTACAAAGGCGGCCTCGGTCATGGGCTTACACATGGCGGAACAGTTTCAGTCTCTTTCAGAAAGCGAACGAAGTTTAAGGTATCATTTGCCAATTCCGTATTCCTTCGTTTTCGTATATGGAACAACGAGCTAACAAGCCATCAAGATCTCGCGTTGACAAGAGTATACGGCTCTTCGATGTCGTTTGCAGCTCGATACTCGGAAGACCAACGAGTGTAGCACCTTGCAGACTGAGACGAAGCGTAAAACTGCACGAGGACCGACACCGTAATCTGTCAGTAGACTCTGCCTGCTCCTTTGCCACAATACTAAACAGAATCGTCGATACTCTTACCGAAGAATCTGAGTTAGGCATGGTGCAAGCACGGCAATTTCTCTACGAGATTAGATGTTGGAGCAAGGACCTGCCAAATGCCTTACGCCAACGTCCCAAGAGAGGAACCGCCCACTCTCATCACTCTCAAAACCGAGAAATAGCTATCGGAAATATCCATGTCGCCTGCACATACTACTTTGGCATTATCCTGACGACTCGGGAGTTCCTGATAGAGCACATCATGCCCCAGATAAACAACGATTTGCCAGTCGACCACAATGTTGAAGGAGGAGCAGAAGACGCAAAGAATGTTGCTGAGCTATCTGATGCATGTGTGGATGCTGCAGTCTTCATGGCAGAGATGTGTGCTGACGCACTGGATTCGCGCACCATCATGGGCAATATGTGCATACTGAAGTAAGTTTCCTGGTCTTGCGCAAGGATATTGCTGCTCACAGTCTATACAGAGCTTGGTTGTTTGCCGCCGGCCTAGTTCTTGGCTTCTCACTACTCGCCCATGACGTGCCCCAAAACCGTGGAAAGGCTTTTCACAACGCGCTACGTGTCCTCGACTTCTTAGGGCATCTGAGTCCGCAAGCAGCACAATATCACCGCCTTCTGACAAGCTTTTCACAAGCCATTGACTCTTTCAAGACCAACTCGCCAACCGAGTACCACCAAGCCGGTGCCCCGTACGTCGAAAGACTTCTTTCATTCAATCTAGCCGAAAGCCCCGAGACCAATAGAATTGGGGACACATCACAACCGCATGAAGGGGCAAGAGATAGCAGACGACCGGAGCGATCAACGGGAGCACATGATCCAGCAAGGGGCGGAAATGACCAGCTAGACCTGTTCTCCTTCGACCCCACGGTATCTGGCGGGGAGGACTTGATGCTGAGTCTTCTTTGGGATGATGGCGATGTTTCTTTTGGAGAGTCAAGTGCATTCGACATGTCAATAGGATATGGCTGAGCCTCGACTAGTGGGCGAATGCTCTACGCACCAAAATTGGTGGGTTAGCTGAAGACAAAGCAACTTCCCGCACGCATCACCCGCGTGAGACACCCACTGTTAGTGTCTTGCCCGGGCCTATACCCACCCACTAACACCACTTCCTGCACCCAAGTTACGAATTATCACCTGCGATGGCTTCGTAACCAGACGCAGGCGCGCCGCCCGTAAGGCCTCAGAGAGGCCTCGTAAGCTCTTAGCATGCCGATAGCCCGTTACCGGACCCCTTTTTGACCCTATCGCGCCCGCGCGCGCTACTACCGCGCTTATTGGCGCCGCTCCTATCCCGTCCTTATATATTATAGGGAAGTAAAGTACCCTCCTCTACCGCCGCCGTAGCGCTCTAACGCGCTATTACGGCCTAATTTAAGTACGACGTAGTATACTGCCTCCTTGTTAATACCCTAGATTGTTACGGCCTAAACGATTGGTCCCGTCATGGCGTAGCTATATAATGCAGAACAAGGGACAATGATGCCTAACATCATCATTATCGAAGCTTTTGCTTTGTGCCACAGTTGGTTGCCTTGTCCAGCTCGTAACACGCGCATTAATAAGAACGAAAAAAGTTATATTATAGACCTCTCCTTCTCTAATTGTTACGAGCAGGTCAAGGCAACTAACTGTGGCAGAAAGCAAAAGCTTCGATAATGATGACTCCGCATCATTTTCCCTTGTTCCGCATTATATAGCTACGCGCCCACAGTGACAAGTTGCGGCGGGCGTAACACTAATATCCCCCTAGCTAAAGCCTAAATATATAAATAACTATATGTAAGCTTTAATTAGTTATAAGGTTATACTTATTATACTTCCCTTACTCTAGTTACTACCTCTAGACCTTTAAGGCCGTTTGTTACGGCCAGCTAGTCGTAGAGGTAGTTTGCAGAAGTTGAGGCTGCGGAACTGGTAACAGTAATCGTAGTCGGGGATAGCTTCAGGGAAGCTATGTCTGTAAGTCGTAAGGTAAGGGAAGGCTGCGGTGATCAATCGTAGTCTTGTCAAGGTAGTAGCTGAAAGCGGATGTTAATCCTGATACGAAGTTAATTGCTGAAGAGCTATGGGAAGTCTGTCCTAGAGTCCGGCTCGAGTCCATCCTATATACAAGTCTTGATTCTGAACATATCCTTTATCCGTATGTTTACCGTACGGATTCCGTATTCTGAATATACGGGGTCCGTACCTCAAAGGGACGGACTCCGTATTCTTGGCATACGGTTTTCCTTATCTTATCATCACGTGACTTGTACCATAGTTCTTCCGTTCCGTAAGAGAGTGCTTAGTATCCCTTATTTCCTGCATATATGGTGCGTTATAGGCGCTGCGAGCCTGCGGGGCAGGCCCTGTTCTTGGTCATGCATGTTGGGTCGTAACAATTGGTTAACTTAATAGATTTGCAAGCCCTTATTGGCTCTACCCCGCCCTTGGCGAAAGTGCTGTCCATCCGCACCAGATGGGATAAGCTGGAAAATCTTTGAAGGGTAGGTCGTCGGAAATCTCAACTAGTGTTTGGTGAATGGATGTTTTAGAATATCAACATACTTGGCTCTCGCAGTTTTGTATGCATTCATCTGTCTAATCCGCTCAGACTACTACCCAAACAAAGAAACTCTACTCTCTCCTTGTTGATACCAGTAATATATCGTCTAATTGCTTTTCCTCACGGACGCATCCCAAATTTGCCTTATGCTGAGGTGGGTAAGTGCCAAGCCGAAGCCGATCAAGGATGCCTTGTGCAAGAACGACCATTTCCCAACCTAAGGTTTAGACTCATTATGAATCATCCTATTCCGACAGCAGCGTATCCACAATCCGCCTGCCTGAGGGCCTGTCGAATGAGATACTTGAGTAGATATAAGACCTCAATAACGATGCTAGAGAGAAATAGACACATATTATCCAGGTGTTTACAAAGCTTCACCTGTTCCTGCCTTTTTTTACACAACACCTCGGCCTACCATGAAAGCCTTTCGTTTCCTCGGCCCCGACAAAGGCCTTGTTCTCCAAGACGTCCCGATCCCCTCTCCGGGCCCTAAACAGGCCCTCATCCGCGTCAAAGCCGCCGGGCTCTGCCACTCCGACACTCATGTCCTGCACGGCGGCGGCGCAGCATGGATGTGCGCCCTGCCCGTAACGTTGGGTCATGAGGTCTCCGGTATCATTACCGAGCTAGGCAACTCTTCAACCACATCATTCAAAATCGGCGACCGGGTTGCCGTAGCCTGCGTGGGCCATCCAATCCAAGAGAGAGAATTTGAGGAAGCCCTCGGCATCGGCTGCGACGGCGGGTACGCTGAATATGCACTTGCACCAGTCAAGAATCTTGTCAAGATACCGGATCAGGTTGGCTTCGCTGAAGCTGCTGTAGCTACCGACTCCGTTGCAACTGCCTACCACGCCGTCGTCACTGAGGGCCGGGTATGCGAATTGCACACGGTTGCTGTCATTGGTCTAGGTGGTCTAGGATTGAACGGGCTGGCGATTGCGGCTCACCGTGGTGCCAGGGTCTTTGGAGTCGATATCAACACGGACAAGTTTGAACACTGGGAATGTGAACGGACGCCTGTACACCATACCCCGACTGACAACTTTTGAAGACATCAACATCGTACTTATACTTGGAGAGAATGGATCCATGAAGCTTGTAAGGAGCCTGAGATAGTCTACAGAGAAATGATTAAAAGAGAGTTGAGGACATGGATGCATCATGTCACCAACAGCCAATCCTACAGCAGTTTCCCTAACCAACTTACGTTCTTGTGTCGCAAGGCAAGCAGGATCCTTTGCTTTGCAGGAGTCCAATTCTACCGGCACTGTGAATGCGGTCAATCAGACCCATGCTCTTTGTCGCCTCCGGTTCCGGAGGGATATGTCGGAGGCTCGGAGCGGGCCCAAGGATTACGGCACAGATGATCGGGAGGGTTTGAGTCATGGAGACGGAAGCAATGCGGAGTGATCTTTCAAGATCCAGTCCTTGGATTCAGGTCACGAGCATGCAAGGTAACGGTGCACACTAAGTTCGAGTCATCGCCCTGGCGTATAACGTACTACTGAGAGCATACATCGACGATAGCAACGTGCGATACCAGTGAGCGATTCGGCGTTCTGTCCGTCGCGGCTTGGTCTTTTGGTGTAATCTGGGTTGGCTCCTCACTCGACGTCACTTGATCATGCCACAAAAAGCAATGATAATCCCGTTTACAGCCGCTCACTGCGCTCAGTCCCTCTCCCGGCGGATCAGTCGTTGGGCGGAAAACATGCAAGTCTCCACCCCCAATGTAAGCTTTCCTGCAGCCCTCGGCGACAGACCGGTCAACGCCCCGAGCTTTCTTTGCAATTGTTCGGTAGGTATCCTGCCGGGAATTGGCTTAGAGCGCGTCGGACGTATGCGGAGCCGGCGTTGGAGGTAAATACTAGGTATGTGAAGGCGCTGGCGGATGTTGGAGTGATGTCACCAGCCGGGTTTTGTTTTTCCCGTAGAGTCGACGGGATACGTGCGGTTCAAAACGTGGGGTGTGGGGAGAGGAAACTTGGAGGAGCGATGGTGGGGGGTAACAACGATGCAATCGACCCTCGGGATTAAGAATCTAGATTTGAATCTTATATAAGTACTACCTTTGTGACCTCCCCGGGCCCTAAAGTTTCCCTTTGGACTTTTTCTGCTGATCTTCTGTTCTAGACATTGAAGCAGCATGCCTGTACAACTTTCAGGAGAGAAACAAGACATTATACCAAAATGTCAAGTCCAACAGGTCCCCTCGCGAAGTACAATGCCGCCAACAAGCTCTACAAGAGCTCGCTGCTCAACGCAGTCTGCTTCGTGGCTTCCTTGAGCGTGTTCTTCTTCGGCTACGACCAGGGTGAGCAGTTTGCCTCTAAGTGTTTGAGAGAAGCAAGAAGTCAAATTTGATAACATATGTCGCAGGTTTAATGGGCGGCGTCAACACTGCACGTAATTATGCTGAACTAATGGGATTTGGTCACTGGGACGAGCAGCAAAAGATTGTGGTTGTTGATAAGCCGTTGTTGCAAGGGGGCATCGTAAGCACCTGGTTATCTCCTTCAGATGGCCACTGATCTCACAATGTTCTAGGTTGCCGTTTACTACCTTCCCGGAACGCTCGCGGGGTGCTTGATAGGCGGCTGGTTCGGTGACAGATACGGGCGCCTCAAGACTATTGCCGTCGCATGCATCTGGTCTATCTGCACTGCGGCTCTTCAATCCGCTGCGCAGAATGCGGATTGGATGTTTTGTCGTACGCGGCACTATTATCAACCCTAAATTGAGAATGCTAACCTCAACGTGGATTAAAGCACGAGTCTTGAACGGCATTGGCACCGGCATGTTGAACGCCATCACCCCAGTGTGGGCAACAGAAGTAGCTTCTCATACATCTAGGGGGAAGTTTGTCGCCATAGAATTTACTCTCAACATCTTTGGCGTTGTTGTCGCATACTGGCTACAATTGTAAGTTACGAACACCAGGCCAAGACTACCGGTATCTAATTTGGTGATAGCGGCACGTCAAAGTACAAGGACGCCACATCATCCTTTGTCTGGAGGTTTCCAATCGCATTCCAAATCATCCCTCTGATCGCCCTCTTCATCATGATCTGGTTCATGCCGGAGTCTCCAAGATGGCTCGCCAAGGTAGGCCGAGAAGAGGAGGCCAGGTTTATCCTGGGCAGACTCCGCGGAAACGAGGGCGAGGATGGGAAGGCCGCAGAGGCAGAGCTGCAGGAGATCCTCAGCATTAGAAACCTAGAACACGACACCGCCAAGCAGCAGAGCTACTTTGCCATGCTCTTTGGGATAGGCTCGGGCAAACTGCACACCGGCCGTCGTGTTCAGCTTGTTATCTGGCTTCAGATTCTCCAAGAGTGGGTAGGTATTGCGGGAATCACGATCTACGGGCCTACGATCTTCTCGATTGCTGGCATCAGTTCGGAGCAGCGCCTTTGGGTGAGTGGTGTGAATAACATCACTTATATGGTAAGTAAATCGATTGCTACCTTCGCATGTTGTGGGTTTTGGAAGCTGACATCGTCTAGTTTGCGACGTTGATTTGCGTGTTCACTATAGACCGCATTGGTCGACGTTGGACACTGTACTGGGGTGCTGTTGCGCAGGGGATATGCATGTTCTGCGCCGGAGGCCTAGCAAGAGCAACTCTCAATGCTGATCCCGGCAACCGTTCAGGACTGGGTGGTGCCGCTACCTTCTTCGTCTTCCTATATACCGCGGTCTTTGGTGCGACTTGGTTGACGGTCCCCTGGTTATACCCCGCGGAGATTTTCCCCCTGCAAGTACGTGCCAAGGGCAACGCTTGGGGTGTTGTTGGATGGTCGATAGGCAATGGATGGACGGTGAGTGCACGACAATTACCACTCTTTAGCATTTTGTTTCAACTTCTAAGACCGTTTACAGGTGCTTCTTCTCCCTATAATCTTCGAAAAGCTCAACGAAAAGACGCTGTACCTCTTTGGCGCCGTCAACTTCATATCCCTCGTTGTTGTTTGGGCACTCTACCCGGAGTCAAACCAACGCACCTTGGAGGAAATGGATCTCGTCTTTGCCAGCGATAGTATCTGGGCATGGGACGCTGAGAAGGAGTTTGCCAAGATCAAGGCCGAGAATCCTTCCCTCGTTCACTCGGCACACATGGGCCACGGCGTTGTCGACCCTGAAACGAGTGCGAATCCAGCCAAGATGGACAATGATCATAAGGAGTAGGCAACGTTGCTTTGAGATCCATTCACTTTCCACATGACTCAAGATGAAGACGAGCCTCAGACGAGTATCACAGCTCTTCCTTTTAGATGAATTTTGGTGTTGATACCCGAGAACTTGGTGTATCTAGGCTTATAGCATCACAAGCAGCAGACTATTCACCATCAAAGGTGACAGCTAACATCAATCAGGCAGGCCATAGAACTTGAAGGATGTTTGGTACATGTACTTAGTAAAGAGAGGCTATTACTAAATACTTAGAATATCTTTGTCTCGACTCCAGGCTTTAGCCAGCGTACCTTGTCAGCAACGCCCTCCTCTTCAAGAACAGCCCTGAGCTGGTCTCCATTCTCCGCGAAGTGTGCCCAGGATTCGTAATGCATCGGCACCAAAACATCCGCCCCGATCTCGCGAAACAGCCGCGCTGCCTGTTTCCCGTCCATGGTGACCAGCAAAGGATGATCGGTGATCGCGACCTCTACTGCACCCACGTTAAGAATCGCAACGGAGACGTGGTATTTCTCGAGCAATTTCGGGATCTCGTCGAGGTAGACTGTGTCGCCAGAGATGTAGATAACGTTGGGCAAGCCATTTGTTTCCCCGAAATTTGCTGCCCTCAACACAAAGCCTGTGACTTCTCCGCCTGGAAGATGCTGACACGGTACTCCAGTAAACTCAAATTCCCGCCCTCCAACACGAAGTAACGTGGTTTCCCCTGGCTTGAGAGCCTGTACACCAGGGCGGGGTGCAAGTTTCCGTGCTCCGTCTTGTGTCGTGAGAACTTTGCGGCCATCGAGGAGACGCCGGCCGAGTTCGTCCAAGTTATCGGGGTGGTCTTCGTGACTTAGAAGTACGGCGTCAATGACAGGGAGGTCTTCCAGTTGAAGGGCTGGGCCTTTTGTGTTTTTGAGCACCGTCGGGCCCATGTCCCACTCGGTGCCAGCCGGGGAGAAGACGGGATCCGTGAGGAAATTACCGCCATCTATGTGCAGTATGGCTGAGGCAGTGGTGATGTGAGTGATGGAGAAGGAGGCCTCGAAAGTAGTAGTCATCTCTGTGGTGATTTACGTGGTTTCCGTAGTAAGCAATTGAACTATTATGGTATGGTAAATGATTTTCCTGCGAGTGAACTGGAAAAGAATATGCCAAGGAATGCCAAATTACAATCTTATATACAACGATGAACTATAGCTAGGATTTCACAGTAACCGGGTCTTCGGGCGTGTAAGGGGTCTCTGGCGATGCCATAGCCTATCTGTAGCCTACTCCGTCTGACGACCTGACAAATGCTTGCACCGGTATGTCCGATCAGTCCGACCAAGACATCCAAGACCGCAGTAAGCGAGAGAGCGCTTTTACTGGATTTCGATTCAGCAAAAATTGAGAGTGGTCTAAGAAGAGTAAATCGAGACAGAAAATTGATCATTCGATATGGTAGAACGACTGAGTTGCTCAAACCTGGAGTCCGTTGACCCTGCATGGTGGACATACTGCCCTGCTCAGCCACAACCAATCAGCCTCTGTGGCTCAGTCGGTAGAGCGTTGGTCTCATATAACACACATGTGACGCTAGAATATCTAGGGATATCCAAAGGTCGCAAGTTCGAGCCTTGCCAGGGACAATTCTTTTGCTTCAACCTCCTTTGTTGGTGCCCACGACTTGGTTTGTTGTTTTTGAACTGTCATGTTGTGTCTTTGGGTTTTGGAGAGCTAGCGCCACGTGACTCCTTGACCTGGAGGATCCCTGGCGAGTGACGCGAACACGTGACGTGCCATCGGGACATTTTCGGATCATGCCTTTTTTAATGACCGTCGAACCGCAGGGGTTCCCTCTCCAGTTGACGGGAGCCTGATGAGGTAAGGCAGGAGGGAGACAGGCACCGGATACCTCCCGTCCCCGCCTGCGACCTTTCCTCTTCCAATGTCACGGTGCGACTGCGACTGCGACTTGTTGCGACTGCCAAACCCCTCCATCCCTCCCCTCCACATTTCCTACGCCTCCGATACACCTTCGCCTACAAGCAGATCCGTCCATCGTTATTGCCTACCCTTTCCTGGGCCATTTACGGTTGGCGGTCACAAGGGTCTCGAAAGCGCATATTAAGCCAAGCCTTGTTGCGACCGACTTGGGTAGTTTGTCAGTGGCCATCTGATGGACCGACCTGTCACAGCTCGCCCTAAACCATGTCACGGACACCTCCCACACAGACGATGCAGCCAGCGCCTCTAGCTCTGACATAATGCATCGGTTCGCCTTGCCCCCCTCTCGCCGACACCGACGGCTCGTGGCTGCCGTAGCTGAAAGCTCATATTCCCAGCAATTCTTCATCCAGCTGAGACATACGCCTATTACCCCGTACTGTCTTCGTCCATTCATCTGCTCTAGGTCGCCTACCTAAGGTGCCGCACCTCCCACCCTCCTCCACCGTTTCCCGTCAACTAGGAACAGCTCCCCTCGAGACACATCTGCCTTTCAGCCTTGAATCATCAGCCTACCAGCCACTTCGCCGCCAAGGCACCAGGAGTATCCTTTCGAGTCACATTGCTTACCTCGCCGACCAAGTGACCGTTGATTCATTGTCAAAGAGGCGAAGGACGCACATAGAGAGACATCCCTATAAAGACTTGTAAGCAGCGCCGAACATCGAAACCATGGCGGCCAAAGACGACAGCAAGAGCCCCGCGGCATTCGCAGACGAGATGCAGAAGCAAACCCGCAAAGAACGTCGCTTCGACGAGATCGAGGCACAGCTCCCCAACCCAACAGTGCCGACCTTGCAGGCGGCCTTCGCGAGCGCCAGCGGTATCCTGTCGCATCTCGGTAGCTACAACCCCTGGGGCAGGCCCGTGACCGACGACGACATCGTCTGGCTCCTGGATAACACAGCATACAAGCCCTCTCGTTTAGGCAGCTGGCAGGCCGAGTTCGTCGCCGCGATTTTCGAAAAGGAGCCGAAATGCAAGGTGGTCGATATCGTGCAGGGCGTTGCTGAGAAGCTTGGGCTTTCGGACGATGCAGAAGAGCGTAAGACCATTGAGGAACGGATCATGCCGTTCCTTTGGGACGTGCAGCCGGCGCGACACCTCCGCATCGTGCATCAGATGAAGGAGCTCAAGCTGGGTCCCTCGGGGTCGAATGGCATTACCACGGACACGCTCAAGATTCACGAGCAACCGACTGGGTCGACGGTCACGTCGAGCGCAGCGGTGCCGCGTGGTGCGACAGGCTTGTTGGAGATGAAGACTTTCTTCGCTGCTCCAGAGGGGTGGGCAATCATTTCAGGTACGGTACCCCTAAAACCAAAACCATTCCGTGACGGTTCACTAACATGGCGTCTCGCAGACATCGACGACACGATCAAGTTGACGCAGACGAGCGACCCTATCGGCATCCTCCGCGAGACCTTTGTCAACGAACCGAGACCAATCGAGGGCATGCCGGAGCTGTACCGGAACATTTCTGCACTCCTGCCGCAGGAATCACCGTGGTTCTACCTCTCGGCTTCCCCATACAACCTGTATCCGTTCTTGAGAGAGTTCCGTGACAAGTACTACCCGCCTGGGTCCATCATCCTCCGCGACTCAAGCTGGAAGACGGTTGCAGGCCTGCTGTCGGCGCTGACAATGGCCACGGAGCAATACAAGGTAGAACGCATGAAGAAGGTGCACGACTGGCTTCCCAAGAGGAAGTTCATTCTCATTGGCGACTCTACGCAGTCCGACCCCGAGGCTTATGGCGACATGTGAGTATCTCCATTCCTTGAGCGTTTTCATACATGAACTAAACAGCAGCCACAGCTACCACGAGTTCAAGGGCTGGATCAAGCTCATCCTGATCCGCAAGGTCACTGACATTGCTGCCATCGGCATCTCCGCCAAAAACGAGCCGGAACGCTTCGAGAAGGCGTTCAAGAACATCCCTCGCGACGATTGGTTCGTCTTTGAGAACCCCGTCGACTGCAACAAGATTGTTCGCGACACCGTTGCACAGGCCTGAACAGGGGAAGTGACTATTTCGGAACAGGGGTCAGATTGGATCGTTTGAAAACACAACACGAGATAAGACATGGAATGACCAGGATTGGAGTTTCTGGCGCTGGGAGACATTGCCTTTTCCGCATTATTTGAACCCGTCACGAATTGGGACTCCGAGAAGATATGTAGTGAACCTAATCCAACTTTTTAACACAACCCTTCTTTCTTGTTGGCAGCGCCGTCTCTTCCTTAGCACCGCCTCCTTTGACCCTAATCAACTTCTCCCATCTCCTGATTTTCTCAGCAGCTTCGCACCTCGCTGTATTCAGCCCGTCACTGGTCGGGCATGTTACGCAACGACAGTACACCCGTGCCTTCCGCGTCAAATTAACTGACCAGCGGATGAGAAGGTGCAGTTCCCACCTACCTGTACTTTGAAGAACACAACCCTCCGAGGCATGTGAATCGACATGGTGCGGGTCCCCTTCCTTGCAACTAAGAGACTTGTAGCTTGATGGGAAAGCACAAGTGCCTTCAGGAGCCATACTCATTGCCTGCCTGGATGCTTTTCAGACAGCCTGCATGATCGAGGTTATCAGCCCGCTTGGCCCACGGTACGGATCTGGCCAGGACCAGATTTTCTTCCAGGGGAAGTGTCGTTCAAATCTATCTCCAACCCCCTCAGCACCTTCCTTCAAATTCTGGTGAGATGGTGCGATGCGTCTGATATCTGGAAAGTTCTGCGGAGAACGAATGTCTGTCGTGATCCCGCTCACTGAAGACGGCCGACTTGCTCAGAGTAGTTGAGAAAAAAGACGTTCCTTCAGCTGTGGTCGACCAACATTTGGTGACTGGAGGCAGAGCAATAGATTTAGCCTTGATAGCTCAAAGAACACTGGCTGAAGATGGCAGTAAGGCAGGTAGGAAGTTATGATTGTGATTTTAAATGGAAGGGGCGTGGACACAGGCGTTGACCTGCGTTACCTTCTCGTGAACGAGGACTGCCTTCGACAAAATAAGAAGCCAGCTCCCTGCTTTCCCGGTAGATATTAGCTCGTGGGATGTCCCGAGGAGGAGGAAGCAGCAGATGGCATTTTCTGCCATAAACAGGAAGAAGCCTTGCATTACTTCCCCTTCTACATTCTCACAGACAAATCATACTGACCTCAGCTCCCATCTCCACCACTTCTTCCCGACCACAATCAACACCACGAACACACCATCTTTTCTTTCTTGGACCAACACTACTTCAAATATTGTATACAAACACCACCACAAGACATCGTCAAGCAGAGGACCTCGTTGCATCCGATCAATTCTCCATCCGCTGAGTACCTGCTTCTGCACCAATTCGTTCGTCCCACTCAGGCCTGGGCACACCACGACATCTTCATCATGTCTATTCACAGTCGTTCACCCCCTCCTCCATACGAACTCCACGACATGGATCCAGAAAACCCGGGCACACGTGCAGTATCAGGCGCACCTGTAGCACGTGGCGCAGTCGCGACAGCAGAGGAAATGAGCGTCAAGCAACACAAGATGCTTACTTACGTCCTCGGCTCTGCCTGGTTTCTTACGTCGCTTATACTATTCACGTGCGACATCGTTTTGATCCACTACAACTTTACCAGCAACAACACCGACAGCACCGAGTTCCTTTTCGTTGGAACATTCGGCGCTTTTCTCGGCGGATGCATCACCGCATTCACAATGTATAACCTACTTGGACAGCGCAACGGAACCTTCAACAAGCATAGCCTCTCGTGCCCATCCCGGGTAAATTTCTTCATAACCAGCGGTATCAACTTCGCTGTGGTCGTGGTTTGCCTCTGTAGCTTTAGACGCCACGCTCAAAGGAATGACTCTTGGCTGGCCGCCTCGCATTGCTTTACATTGGCGGCTTCCATAATCTCGGTTTGTCCTCTGTATCGAATTCTCTTTAAAAGTCATGCCGGCCAATGCAAATGCATGAATGATGCGCAGCCTCCTGTTGTTGCGGAATGATTGCGGTCAGGCGGACCGTAGATCATCAGGCGTGGGAAGTCGTTAACTTGACGAGTGGTGTAAGTCCAATCCCCACACGCACAGATATGCCCCTCTTCAACGCCATCATCATGATTTCGAGAGGGCTTACGAATTTAGAACCAGGTCATGACAATATTACACTTCATTCCGTCTGTGGAGTATTGTAAATCAAAGCGCAAAACGATGGAAAAGAACAATGAGTTATGGCAGCGGGTGACTTCCAGGGCAATGGACTTGAGAGTATTATACACGAACAGCGATAACATGGATTATGATTTCCAAGAATAAGATGTAAAATACAGCGTTCGGCGCCTAACCAGCAAGCCAAAACGTCAGGGTTGGTCTACTAAGGACCGAGGAAGCTCAGCCACTTTAGACTGGAGTCGTACTTGCTGGAATTCTTGGAGCCTCATGTACAGAACATCGTGCTTTCAGTGATAGGATTATTCGCAAATCAAATGTGAACATTCCTGGTACGACCAGCGATTGAACGAACATCATCTCGATGGTTCTTTTTCAACAGCTAGTGTCATCTTGTTTCATCGTTTCGTTGTGAACTGAGCTTCTACTCAAAGTAGGAACAGGTACTTTTGATATATCTTTTACACAGTTATTCTGCATCTTCCAAGGTACAAAATAAGTCGGGAGTTCAAAGACACCTCTCCGTCTTTTCAAAACCTTCAGCATGATTGATCTATTGTCCAACAAGTTACCTCGAACAAGAGCAAGGCTCAAATACAAGGTCCGTTCAGAAGACCACTGGGCGTTACGCAGAAGAGAGTACACTCCCCGACCTCGATTTGGCGCTGCTCGGGACCGGTCCACTGCTGGCAATCATACCACTCGGACCAGTCCTTCTTGCTGGTCCAGGCGCCGGGACCGGCGCCTTTGCGGACGCAGTTCCGGCCGTCGACGTTTATGATTTGGTTCAGGATGACGTCTTGGCGGTGCTTGTTGTATTGGTCTTTTGTGCAGGTGTTGCCTGCGAAAGAGGAGCAGCAAATGTTGATGGCTTGGGAGGTTCCTGCGGCGGCGAGGAGGAGGAGGGGGGTTATGGAGGGGAGCATTTTGATGGTTGTTGTGGGGATGATGTGTGGGATGATGTGTGGGATGCTGGTGCTTGTGACTCGTTAGGACGAAAGTCTTTGACAGTAAGGATCGTGTAGGTGTAGAGAAGTATTAGTCCAAGCCGTTCTTCCTAACCGACCAGTCTTGAAGGCTTTATATCCACAGATCTCGGTCTTTGCAATTCGCTACTCGCGTTCCGAGCGACATGGTCTGATTGTAACAGCTGTGTAAGCTTTTCTAGAAGGATTCAGGCGGGAACTTAGGTTCCATCGATCAATTTAAGAGGCTTTATAGAGATTTCCGTGTGATTTCCGGCTCAGCCTTGTTAAGGTCTGAACGGCATAGAGAGATAATCTAGGTAAGGAACAGAAAGGATAATTAATTACATATCGAGGGAGCGCAGGCCAGGGACCAATAGGAGTTCCTTACTAGGAAAGCTTAACTTAGGATACGGCGAATAAGTTTTGTCTATAAAAAGTCTATACTTTCCTATTATCTAAATTGAGTCTATGTCCCTTGACTTACCTAGGTACTTAAGTACTTAGTAGAAAGTACGTCGACTTATTTCCTGAACTATGTAAATCAGGCAAGACGCGGGGGCGATTTTTCAGGGGCTCAATTTCGGGCTGGCGAGGTGGATGGCAAGGTGAACACCAACAAGTTGATGCAGGACATGAATATTTTCGGCTGACCTAAGCTCTCAAATCGCTAGAGTTTACGATGAAAGTGTTACAGTTGCAAGACTTGGCTGTTCGACGAGCTATCGAAAGCCACTGATCTATTCCATTCCTAAAGCTTTGTGCCGTCGTGGGTGCGTCATCAAAACTGTTCGTGATAGGCCAAAATAGACCATACTTAGTTTACAATACCAGGAGAGAATATATGCCCTAGATGATTGCGAATTCGGCTGGTCTCGAAAGGGAGTCAGTCAGAATAATGTGTGCTCTCATCTCCATTACCCCTTTGGGACGTCTTCAGAAAGCGGGGAATGACACTATTGCAAGGCGGTCGCTTGAGGCATGCCGATCTCCGGAGCAGCAACCGCGGCCAACACTATTGCGGGGAAAGCGCGATAAGGTGCCCCGATCTTTCTCAATTGATAGGTTGCAAGTGGGAGTGAAGAAGTTGGGGGCTTTGGGCTTCAACATTGAGAGACGAACTCCCCGCACTTCGACCTAGATGCTTCTGATTCTGGTAACAACAGAGCGATATATCCGAGATGAGGGAGCGGCTTGATGCTTGAGAGCATTCATGGCTCGAAAAAAACGTCAATACGTACCCAAAGTCAAAGGTGTGTACCCCGCCACCTTTGTGCTAAGTTCCGAGAATCAGTGGCGGGCTAATAAATGATGGGCAGGCTGTTACGAGTGTTCCCAACGTCGAATCGACTGCGATGGCACACGCCCGAGTTGCGCAAAGTGCATTAACCGTGGGATCATTTGCAACGGCTTCCCTCTAGCGATTTGAGAGCTTAGGTCAGCCGAAAATATTCATGTCCTGCATCAACTTGTTGGTGTTCACCTTGCCATCCACCTCGCCAGCCCGAAATTGAGCCCCTGAAAAATCGCCCCCGCGTCTTGCCTGATTTACATAGTTCAGGAAATAAGTCGACGTACTTTCTACTAAGTACTTAAGTACCTAGGTAAGTCAAGGGACATAGACTCAATTTAGATAATAGGAAAGTATAGACTTTTTATAGACAAAACTTATTCGCCGTATCCTAAGTTAAGCTTTCCTAGTAAGGAACTCCTATTGGTCCCTGGCCTGCGCTCCCTCGATATGTAATTAATTATCCTTTCTGTTCCTTACCTAGATTATCTCTCTATGCCGTTCAGACCTTAACAAGGCTGAGCCGGAAATCACACGGAAGTCTCTATAAAGCCTCTTAAATTGATCGATGGAACCTAAGTTCCCGCCTGAATTAAGCTTTAAGAATTAATGCCAATGTTGTTTTCCTCGATTTCGGTTCGCAAGTTGTTGAACGTACACTAATAGTACCATTCAGTTTCAGACGCCATTGCACCAGAGATGGTTGTAGTTGATGACATCTACAACGGCTGGCGACATTTGATCCTACCGGTTGCTTGGTCAAACGAAATGGTAATGGACGCTGTCCTCGCCGTGTCAGCATTCCATCTCTCTGGTAGAGTCATCTTGCTGCCGCATCTCAATCCAGACAGGCTCTATGCTTTGGCAATCGGTCAACTCTTGCATCGGAAGGACCTAACAGATTGGGGCGACGAGACCCAGCAACTTGTGGTTCTTGCCATTGTTGTCCTTCTGGTTTCAGTCATGGTCAACGGCATGCCGGATTTCCCTATTGTCTTCCAGATGTTGGAAGCATCTATCAAAGCTATTGGAGGTGAAGAGGCCCTAGCTGACGCAGGAGAGATGGGAGGTTTCCTCTTGAGACAGATTCGCAAGTAAGTAATCCCCTTTGTTCCGTTCTGCTGAGTGTTTGAAAACTGCTTCTTACCCAGACTCACTAGGATGCGCGCCTACGCTGCACCCTTGGTCAGCCAAGATGCCGGGATGAAGGCGTTATCATACCACGCTCAGGAGAGTTTCGACTGTCTCTACTACTACTACAGCTTACATCCCGATCACTGCCCTACGTTTGACCTCATCACCGACATTCGCCAGCAGGCCTTTAACATGTACCTCCGCAGAGCGTTGACTAACGATAATGACAACACCCTATCACCCTCATCTGTCGATGCCATCAAGACCTTTCAACGGAGCTTGGAGGCATTCCCAGAAGGCGCACTAGGCGAGCACATACTTATCTGGCCTACGTTCATTGCTGCGCTTGAGTGCCATACCTCCGAGCAGCGCCTATTCTTTGAAAAGTTCCTACTCAGGCAGTATCACCGCAATAATTTCTTGAATATCCCCAAAGCTTTGGGGTTTCTGAGAGGAATCCGGTCGCAGGATACACACCGGCTAACTTGGCCTGCACTTATCCCGAAACTTCGGGGTTTTGTCATGCAGAATGTAGCCGTAATTACTACATGTACCAGTCTATATGCCTATCTGTCTTGAAAACCAGAAGATTCGGTACATATCCACATGTCAAACACTCACGAAATCTACCAATTGCTGGTACCACTTCGTGGACATTTCAATCCGCTTGATCGCGGCCCCACCTGCAGGCGATGAACCCATCTCGAGTCATGTTGAATGGCTGTGCCGCTTCGTATCTGCAACCGGTCCCAACAACACAAGAAACAAGGCTCAGAACTATACTGTATTCTTCTTACTTGGGCACCCCCGGGGCTCGGTTGCTGCAGGTCACAGGTGAGTCGCCTTAGATGAAGTGTGGTCCCTTGGCGCGCTGTTTTTAAAGCTTAAGTGAGGACGTTCAGTAGCTCTGTTGGATTCGACCAAGGGATTACTCGTGACCCTCGAACCAACCTCCATCACCAAAGAATATCCTTTCACAGACCACCTTCGGTTTCTTCTCATCGTCTCCTAGGCTTCTAGTTCGCCGCTCACGTGCTTAGTGCTGGGATAAATGCATCCAGCTTTTCCAGCAAGTCCTCGTGGCCTTTGAATAGTTCCTCCAGCTTTACGCGAGCCTCAGCCTGTTTCTCGGCCCTGACAGCTTGCCACTCTTCTTGTGATTCCACGGGCGTCACATTTGTCTCGTTCAATACGTTCAGAAAAGTCGAATATTTTGCCGGCTCGCTAGCCTCGAACCGGCCCTGGCAGGTAAGAGCAGTTAGTATTGAGCCGTTTGCCGGCGGATAAAGGAGCATAACTCACTCCAACTTCTTGGACAAAGCTAAGCGACTGTTTGAACCCAGCTTGGTCTAGAGCAGAGGGCGGGGCATCGTCGGATTGTCTTGGAACAATTTGGAAGTTGGCCTTCGGATCCTGGGAATCCATGCTCAATCTTTCCCTCTTCGAAGAGGGGATGCTGCATGCACCAAAAGTGAACTATGAGAGCGGGGGAGAATTACTGGTCTCCGAAGCACAATATGGAGAGAGGGTAGCTCTGTTAAATACATGTTCAATTGTCAGCTCAACGGACAATGACTGGATACATTGAGATGCATCTCATGTTACACTTTTGCGGCTGGGCTAGGCAGAGAGGAGTCATTACCCTAATTTGGTATTACGCCCAACAGGGATTGTGCTTGAGCTCAGGTTATTCTAATGATTTTGGGTACGATAGCGTGGATAGCTTGGTCTTGTTGGTCGGAAGCCGAGAAGATCTCGGTGATCGGCTTGAAACATGTTGCAGCCTAGGCTGTGCCGCTGTTGACTTACAGACTGCCCAGGCCCGAAAATTGTAATAAGACGACCTTGCAAAGCGCTTTTTGGTGGCCTATGTCTGGCTACATTGTATGCGTATCGATCAACGAATAAGTACACGTTTAATTCCATCACCCTTCAGCTATAGCTCTGGGGGAATATATGTTTGATTCGGACTCAACCCCATATAGGGTTTCTGGGCCATGAACTCTCTGTTTCAAGCCAGCTGGTTCAAAGTCTTGCCCAAGTCGAGCGTTGAAGGGCCTTAACAACCTGGTTGGCTCCTTGTTCCCCCGAGCATAACGCACCTTCCATGTAGCCTTTCCACTCAGTCGAGTACTCCGTGCCGACGAAATGGAGATTGCCGACTGGTTTACCATAGACATCGGCGTACTCAGTAAAGTGGCCAATCTTAGTGATAGTGCAAGCGCACCCTTGCTGAACTGCTCGTGCTTCCATATCTGATCGAAAACCTCGAGATCGGGGCAAAGGTTCGGCCAGGCGATTCCACATCCTTGCGAAACCCAACAGACAAGCACACACCAGAGGAACCCGAGAGGGTATTGTATCATATGGTAAAAACAGTAAAGGAAGAGGAATAATCGAGCGCTGAGGTGCAAATTCAGCTCGCAGGCGCTTCTTTGATGGTATCAGGTACTCCGAACATTATTCATCTTCAGGTTCAAAAGAAAGAGAAAAGTAAAAGGAGTTTGAGTCCACTTCCCATATCTGCATTCTTCTTTTCTTGCCAGCTTGAAGGTCTCTATACGAACCCAAACCAGCTTTGCCTACCAGCTCCTTGAATCTTTTTTTGCGATAGGTCGCTTTCAATCTAGTACCTACTTACGTCACATAGATCCGCGGCGCTTCACCATCACGGGGCTTGTGCTTCCCTTGAGCCACCCGTTTGTTGTGAACTGTGTAGATTACAACCTGGAGAATCGCAAATGCTATTCCCGCTGATACCATGATTGTCTGTGTCCTCAGTCCCGTTTGGTAACTACATACTTAGGTTAGCGATGAACAAGAAAACAGCCTACCACCTCGTAGTGTTTTTGAGCTACTCACAATGGGGCATCATTCCCACGATAATACTGCGTACCCACCATCAATCCACTGATAGAGAGCATCACCCACATCCTATTCAACGTCAGCACATCCGAAAGCAACTCTTGTTCTAGACTGAAACACAACCTACGCGATACTGATGCTTCTTTCACCTGGCTCCTTACAGTTGAGTTGCACCCATGAGTTGTTGACAGGGTGATAGCCAACCGCGAAGCTGTTTACAGCTGTCCAGAGCCCGCAGCGGGACCACTTGCCGACATGAGGGTGTGCCGTACGCGCAACGATTAAGACAATTAGATAACAAAACTGAGCCCCAATCACTGAGAATCCACGCTTGTTGGTCCTGTCGCTGATGTAGGCGAAAATGAAGACGACAACTAGAGCGAGTGATGCACCCACCGCGGCAAGGGCATTGGCTTGGATGCGGTTGAAGCCGAGATTCCTGATACAATCATGAAAGTTATGGACTGTTCAAGACCATGATCTTCCAGATCCCATCAAAACGATTTTTCCGAAACTTACATAATGATGGTAGGTGTGTAAGTGGTCAGAGGGCTCCAGGTAGAGAAGACAGCAAAGCTGCTCAGAAAATGTGGCCATCGCTTCCAGTGCAGAACAGTCTTCAATACGAGCTTTGGAGGAATTCTCATTCCTTGCGCACCTCCTCGCTTCTCTTTGTCATCTATCTCTAGGCGCCTTTGTATGATACTCTTCTCTGAGCCTTTAAATCGGACGAGGCCTGGGCTCAACTGACAACAGCGGGTCTGGCGTGTCTGGGGAACCGGGCAAGAGGAACAGGAGCGAAAGTCCCACGAAGATAGTGAATATGCCCTCGACTTGTTCAGAGTTAGTATGCCATCAATAAAACGGGGGTAGGAGTTGTTGAAGTACTCAGGAAAAGCCACTGCCATCCACGGAGACCACGCTCGCCTTCCAGCTTCAGGATACCCGATGCTAATATGGGACTTAAGGCGTTCCCACTGAACATCCCGAAGAAGCTGCGAAGGGTTAGAAAAAGTAAAACACAGCCAATCAGTCGGTACCAACAAAATTGCTATGCGCTTGGCTAGTTCCTTCTTCATGTACCAGGTAGAAAGAGTATAGCAAGCCCCTGGAATGTAGCCTGCCTCCGCAAGGCCAAGCATCATACGGGAAGCCAAGAAACCTTTGCGATCGACCAGAAATACTTGCATAGTCGCGACGAAGCCGAACAGAATAACCTGGCTGGAAATGTATTTGCGCGGTCCAATCTCATCGTCCATCGGTCAGCACCATTGGCCTTCGAAGGGGTACAGTGATTCTGCATGCACAAGCGGAGACCACACTCACCTTTTGCAAGAGCATGTTCGAGGGAATTTCCAGGATGACAATTCCAAGAAACATGAGCTGATTTCCGAGATTGATGGTGTCCTGATTTACCCCGATATCTTTCGCAAAGCCGCCAGTGAGGGCACTTGCGAGATTCATGCGGTCAAGTTGAAAGACGAGCAGACCCAAGTACAATAGTTAAAGCACTGAGCTATCGATTCTACCAGATAGAATGTCAGCGAGTCCGTTACCTGCCTGATTGACCTTTCCTGCCATGTATCGACTTACTTCCGACGAGCTCGTGCCTCCTCATACTGCGTCCAGTGTTGCTCGGTGACTGCTGTCACCTGCCCTGGCAAGTCGATAGACTGTAGGCTTTCCTGCTTCGACTCACTCATATCGTTGTGTGCTCAAAGTGAGGAGATGACTGAGATCTGGAACTGATATTTTTTCCCCGGCGAAAGGGTTCTGGTCGTGTTTTCAAATGCAGATCGTTTTCATCGTACCTCTCATTCCGGCATTTGGGACTCAGAGACTACCTTTCACGCCATCTTTAGCTTCACGAAACCCCGGGCATATTGATAGTTCGTGTGAGAATGCTACTCCAACATATCCTTGCATTTAGAGGGCCAGCTCGGTGCCACAGTCATGGTAACATCACGCAATCGCCCCCAAACCGCAGATCGAGGGCATGCCATGCCGGCAAAGTCAGTTCGATCCGGTTAGACATTCTGATTGATAGCTAGATGTTCTTGAAGCTTCCCCACTTTTGGTCTGTAGTTTAGTGGCTATCACTGCCATCCTGCCGAGCACGCAATCTTTCACCATCGCGCCAAGACAAACCCCGAGCTATCTTACTCACTGCCTTCGGGCTTTGAAGCTCTAGGTGGTGGAAGATAGATAGCGGGAATGTACATTTCGACCTGAGATGAGACTTTTCAGAAGGCTCATTGAATTTGCAAAGTACTGTTTAGCTGAAACCGCCTCTTCGTCCTTGGTTTATTTGTTTGCTTGTTTGCTTCATTGTTTGATTGCTCAACGCTGATTCCATTCGCAAGGGTAAAAAGCGCCTATGTCAACCCTCGAAAACTGCCCACCGTTACATACGTAAAGTGCAGAAATAGGAGAAAAGCAATGTGAGTTGCCCTGGAGAACCATGCCCCGTTGTATAGCTACCTAATCTTGGCAGAAGTACAGAGAAGGGGCGGTGACCGACGGCGTAGGGATTCTATGCCTTCGATCTAGTCCAAGTTTGGGTAGCGACGTATAGCCACGGCTATATACAGCTATGCTCGTTACAGAACCTAACAGCAAGCCCTACAACCTAGTCTTACGAGATTTTGCCCCTTGTGGTTGCCCTTGTGGCGGTATTACCTATTACGATATACTCCGGACGGTTACTGGAACGTTGTATAAACCAGAAGCCTGCGGGCTCTGGGTCGAAGGATAGGAGATACTGGCGGAATTGCGTTCTAGGGACGACCATAGCACTGTCTCGGGCAAGCCAGCGGCACCCAGAGACAGGTTAAACACATAGTTGCCTTTGGGCACGATTTGGAGGACGAGCTGGACTGTATCTAGTGATAGCTATAGGCCTACGGCCCTCCACGCCATATACCCTTCGGGAGGTCTGCCGCAAGGGCGGCTGCGCCCTTGCCGCTACGGCGTTAAAATACAACAACAACAACAACAACAACAACAACAACAACAGATCTAGTCCAAGTTTGACGAGCTCGATCCCGATGAGCAGGTCTGTGTGGGGCATCACTTCATGGCAAATCCCTCCGGCGACCGGCTCACCACTCAGTCCTCACTCATAAAACGGCGAGAAAGCATCATTCGAGTGTCTTCGTGGACAAACTTCTCGCCAACTATCCAACCCCGCCGTTGTAAGTTTGTAAAGATGGCGGAAGGAGCGAAGTCCGCCAAGCGTGTTGCAGTCATCGGCCTTGGCCCTGCCGGCGCCATCACGATCGATGCTCTTGCTAAAGAGCAGGCGTTTGACATCATCCGGGTTTTTGAGCGTCGTGAGGCTCCGGGAGGATGTTGGTGAGCTAAGAGTCCATCTCACTGAGCCATTGTCCGTACTCACAATATCCACAGGCTCGGTGAAGAGAAGCCACCGCCAATAATTCAACCAAACGAGCTCGATCTCCTCTCCTCCCGAACGGCAGACCCTCAATTGCCAGCGATTCCCTCCAATCTTCCCGCTCAACTGCCAAAGTCGCCCTCGCCGCGGTATTCTGAATCTACTGTCTACCCTTATCTCGAGACGAACGTAGACTTCGTCCCTATGCAGTACACTCAGGAACCGTTTCCAACTCAGCAGTCCGAACACCCCAGATCAATCCACGGAGAGGACACGCCCTTTCGACACTGGTCATTGGTACAGGACTACGTCCGCTCTCTGGTCGATCGAAGGGGCTACGGCGATTTTATCAGCTACAACACTACTGTTGAACGAGCCGAAAAGGTGCCCGCAGCAAGCGGTCTCAGTGAAGAGTGGAAGCTCACACTACGCAAAGACGGCGAGAACACTGATTACTGGTGGGAGGAAAGATTCGATGCTGTGATAGTTGCATCTGGGCATTACAGTGTGCCCTACATCCCTTCCATTGACGGTCTGTCTGAATTTGCTAGAGATCGTCCCGGGAGCGTAACTCACAGCAAGCATTTCCGAGGTCGGGCCGCATTCAAGGGCAAGAAGGTCGTGGTGGTCGGCGCCTCTGTCTCTGCAGGAGACATCGCTTTCGATCTGACCTCAGTGGCTCAAGCACCTGTTCATGCCGTGGTGAAGGGACATACCTTCAACGGTTACTTTGGTGATGAGGCTTTCAACCACCCCTTGATCCACAAGGTTGCTTCCATCTCCCATATCGAACCGGCCTCTCGGACCGTTCATTTCATAGACGGATCGTCCGTTCCCAATGTGGACGACATAATCTTCGGCACTGAATACAGCTGGACACTCCCTTTCTTCACGCCTCCATCGTCCGGCTCCTCGATCGAAGTCAAGAACACTTCGGTTCCAACCCCTCGTAACAACCGCATCCCAAATCTGTACCTCCATACAATCTACACCAACTTCCCCCTCGCCTAATTTTTCTTGGCATCTACTGTTAGTGCAATAGGTGGGCCACCACCAATATCCTTAACAGTTGAAAACCCTCCACCTCTCTCCTCCGGCGGGCTCTGGACTGTTGCCAGCCTCCTCGGCCGGTCCTGACCGAGGCTCTGGACCCCCTCCGGAGTCGTCTCTAACCTCAAGGGCTAAACGCCGCCGCGGTACCGAGGCCCAGCCACCCCGGCCCAGCCTCGTGGGAAGCCAGCCTGACGCCCTTACGACAACCCCCTTAACGGCTAAGGGGCCCTCGACTATGACTGGGACAGCTACTGGAGCTGTCCTTACAGCTCTTAATAAAGAGGCTAAGCACTATAAAGCCCGAAAGGACGACTTTATAGCTATTGCTCAGTCTATGGACAACGTGATCTCTTGCTTTAAGGGGCCTAGGAAGCAGATCGCAAAAGAAGCTATAACCTATGTAATCTAAGCCTTAAAGAGGATTATAGGTAACGAGACTACGGCTCCGACTCCGAGCTGGAAATGGACTGACGTAGCAGCCTCGGCTTCAACTACAGCCATGGCCGTAGCCGTAGCCCCGACCCGTACCCGAATCCTACCCCGGCCCGAAGTCCAGATACAGAGTCTAACGGAGGCCCGGGCCCAGGCTCTATCCTAACCGAAGGAGGACCTCCGCGTCTTTGCCCGTATCCCAGAAGAGGGCCTAGCGGCTATTAGGAAGCACGCCCCCTTTACCTTACGCCGGACAGTCTGCCAGGCCCTTAGGCTCTAGCTGGTAGATATCCCATATATCTACTATATTATAACTGGCTACTCATTAAGACCCCTGAATAAGCAGGTCCAGCAAGCCCTCCTTGTAAATAAACAGAAACTAGCAGAGTATCTTAGAGCCTATAAAGTTAAGACCCCTACTAAGTAGTTTACCTACGTCGTCCTACGTTACGTTACTAAGATATAGACTCTTAATGGCGACGCCCTTGACCTAGCTATTCTAGTAGAAGATAAGGTCCTTACCCAAACAGGACGTAAGCCTACCCGGGCCCAGTAATCCCGGCTAGGTATAAACCCTATTACAAACGAAGTCTCCTGGGTCATCTCCTTCTCTATAGAAGTACCACCCTTCAGACTATTTAACCAAAGTAGCAGGTCTTAGCTTATTTAAAAAAAGAAGACCCTAATTAGACATGACCCTAGATACCAGGGATATTATTCGAACCGATACTATAACCGACAGCCGCTCTATAGCAACTATAGCAGGCCCTCGGGATCCCACGAGACTGGGCCCTGCATAGCTAGACCGAAGTGCGCCAACTGCTCCGGCCCCTTCCAAGCTAACCACAAGGACTGTCCAGCAAGGCCCCTAGTGGTTAATAGCTCCCCTACCCTCCCAGGCCGGAAGGAACTCTCCCAGCTCCGCAAGGCTGGACTGAAGGCCTATAAGGCCCTCTATCAGAACAGCCAGGCTGGCACCCAAGCCAATAGCACCCAGCAACCTAACGGCAGCCCAACAAGCTATCAGCCCGGCTCAAAGCGCCCACGCGCCCCTACTCCCACCCAGGACTCGATTGTTATAGCGGACGCTAGTGATGCTGCTAGCTGTAGCAGTATGGACGAGGACGAGAATGAGGCGGAAGCAGAAGTCTCTAACGACGACCCTGCCCTACCCCCCCTACCCACCCAGCCTAACCCGGCTAGCTCAGGCAGCAGGGCCCAGCGGGTGGCTCAGAAGCCGGATTACAACGTTATTAATACATACACCCACCTCGACCTCGACTCAGAACAGTAGGCTCAGACCGGCTACCCCACGGATGCTACGGGTAACGCAGTACAACGTAGGGAAGCAAAGCCCGGCTCATACAACTCTCCTAGAGCTCTACTAGGCGGATCGGATTAACGTAGTACTAGTCCAGGAACCTTAGATAGGCTATGCCGATAAGATACATATTGATACACACCCAGGCTTTAACTCTTATATCCTAGTTAATTTTTAAAATAATAGAGATACAAGACCTAGGGTTATGACTTATACATATAAGGGTCTAAGGCTACAAATATAGTGACAAAGACCTACTCAAACAAGAAATACCCTATAAGTAAGGGTTAGTAACTTTATGTCGTAGGGTATATATGGCGTTAATTGCTGCCCGTAATTAACGGCGTCGTTTTTGCGACACTTTACTATTATCAATATATATAGGCCGCTAGGCGAGCCTATTAACCAGATAACTAGTCTCCTCTTAGGTTATCAACTACTAAAGAGAGTATTTATTATAGGAGACCTTAATACCCGCCACCGATCCTAGGAGACCGGGTCTCCTAGCTAGAATCGGGGAAATAATATTATAGAGTAGGCTAAAGGCTACGATCTTTCGTTTATTAGGGAGGTTAGGGCTCCTACTCATACTCATAGGTATACCCTCGACCTAACATTCTCAAATATCCCCTTTACTAAGGCCTATATCAGCCTATACCTACACCTAGGGGCTAACTATCAAGCTATCATAACGATTATCCTTATAAGTAAGGCCCAGGAACAGAGACGCCAGGCTGGCCACCTCTTAGTCCCAGAGTCAGCTCTACCTGGACTCACCGACCTAGTATAGATAGGCGCCGCAGCTCTACCTACCCTAAGGGACTTACCTAAACTAGCAGAGCTAGACACCCTAGCTGCCTAATTAGTTAGCCTCTTCTACATAGCTATTTAAGCTGTAGGAAAGAGACGGACGAAGCAGGGTAGGGGAGCCCCCTGGTGGATAGAAGAGTACGTAGAAGCCCACAGAGCTGCCTGTAACGCCAGGCGCCAACAGGCCTAGGAACCTAGGCTAGTTATACCTCCCCCTATCCGAGAGGAGCAAAAGGCCTTCCTAACTATGGTTAGAAAGGTAAAGTGCGCCTACTAGACTGCTAAGATTGAAGAGGCTAAGTCAGACTAAGACCTATATAAGATAGTAGGCTGGCGGAAGGCTGGCTTAGCTGTTAAAAGCCCGCCTCTTATAGTAGAAGGTCAGATAATCGACAATAGCTACGATAAAGCCCAGGCCCTACGAAAGGCCTTACTAGAGAGATTTAACGCTACAGACGACTTACCTGGGGACCCTTTTACAATCCCAGTAGTTATACGGCGTCTAATGCCCTGGCAGGATATGGTTAGTATAGAATAAGTACGCTATGCTACTCTAATAAAGACTATAACCCCTAGGATTAACGGGATTACTATAAAATTACTACAGCAGACCTAGGAATTAGTAGCTAGGCCTATATAGCAGCTCTTCTAGGCCTATATTTAAGTAGGCTATTTTTAAACCGTTCTGTAAAGTAGAAGTTATTATGATCTAGATGTTACGGCCAGCTAGTCGTAGTGAGGTTTGTTTGCAGAAGTTGAGGCTGCGGAACTGGTAACAGTATTCCTAGTCGGGGATAGCTTCAGGGAAGCTATGTCTGTAAGTCGTAAGGTAAGGGAAGGCTGCGGTGATCAATCGTAGTCTTATCAAAGAGGTTCTCAGGGAAGATAGCTGAAAGCGATCATAAGATCTAATACGAAGTTGATTACTAAAGAGCTATAGAAAGTCCATCCTAAAGTCCGGCTCGAGTCCATCCTATATACAAGTCCTAGTCCTGAACATATCCCTTGTCAATGATCAGTCCCTCTGATCGGGGGGCCTAATGCGGGGCCTAGGACCCTTTCCGGGCCCTCGCCAGGGTTTTCTCATATCCACACCCTCCGACCAAGAAAAAGTGGATATGCGGCGAGTACACGTCGTCAACCTAGTACTGGGGCAGGAATGGTCTTGTACAAATCAGAACATGTACGAGGGGCCTGTTTCGGCAGGCCGCCCTCTCCAGACATATCCGGCCTTAAGCCGCAAAATTCAAGAATGGAACTGGGGCACCAGCGGGAACCAGGGACAGATAGAACGCATAGTAGCCATAAGGCACGATTTGGAGGACGATTTGAACTGTATCTAGCAATAGTTATAGGGCGACGGCTCTCCACGCCATATACCCTTCGGGAGGTCGGCCGCAAGGGCGGCAGCGCCTTTGCCGCCACGGCGTTAAATACAACAACAACAACAACTACAATCTACACCCCGGATCCCACAATTTTGTTTGTTGGTGCCGTCAACGCAGGTCTTACGTTCAAGATCTTCGAATACCAGGCTGTCCTCGCTGCCCAACTACTCGCAGGCCGTGTCCCATCCTCTCGCCTCCCATCGACGGAAGCCCAGCTCGCTTGGGAAGTAGACCGCATTGCAAAGCGTGGCGACGGCCCGAAATTTGCGCTCGTATTTCCAGACTTTAAAGAATACTTTGAGGAGTTGAGAAGAATTGCTGGTCCACCCACGGAAGACGGCAAGGGCCGAGAGCTGCCACCTTTCAACAAGTCCTGGTTCGAAAGGTTTATGCAGGGTCACGAGCGTCGAAAGAATATGTGGAGGAGATTGAATGCACAGGCGATGGCGACTTTAGAATCAAGAGATCCAGAAGGCAGTTTACGGCCAAAGTTGTGACGGCATCGAAGCTTTCAGACCCTTGAATGAGGCATCACAGTTTGTCATATGTACAGGAAGTCGAGATATCAGGCCACGTCTTGGACAGGTATGGGACAATTCGCAGACCTTGCGATCAACGTTAGGGTCAAGGCTGTGGTCAAGAGGCCTGGAAAATGTACAGCTGGATGATAATCTAGAGATGGCATCGATCATCTGTTCTTTTACATAAGGAAACGCGAGGTACACGGCTACGGGTCCGGACGACTGCGAAGTCCTTGATACCATACTAGCGCTACTCAAGTGACGCAGCCATTCCCGGGAGAGGGATGTTCCCCAAACTGGGGATTTGGTCGAGCAAGAGGTGTCTGAATGGTAGAGATACTAGCTGAATTACACATATGTACATCAACACACCAGGATACACACTCTAGGACATACCGGATTCTGAGCAACAAAGAGCCATGCCTACCTACTTCCAAAATAGACTCAAGCCTTGTCCAGCCAGGCTTCTCAACGAAGCTGATCAAATCCAAGACGCGCCACGATCTGATTCAGCGACTCCAATAATCATCATTACTAAATCGATATGACTCGAAACGCAGCTACTGTGACTCCACTGGATTTGAACGAGACTGGACCTTGTTTTTAGAGAGCATCAATGGTTCTGTGAAGCTTGAGGAAGGTTATCTTTTGAAACTGATTTCATTGATAGTCTTGCCAAATTCTTAAATACAAATCCGCAGACCGTTGAAATCAGTCTGACCTCAAGATAGGCATGGAGCAGATGGTACATGTAGCATCCAGCATATCACTCTATCCAAATTTCCGAGGCTGGACAATGTGGATTAAACGAGTCTGTAATCAATGAGCTCTACCTTTAAGATAGTCATGGACTTGACTTGTGATCTTCTTCATACTTAGTCTTCCACAGAGTAGAAACACAAAGCCGGTGGTGGATATCATTTCCTCTCAAAACTTGTGTTCCAGCAAGCAAAGTAGGCTGGACCTCCTAAATCATCGCCGCGTGAACAACATGCGTATCAAGCCAAGGCAGCGACATCTTGATCTCTTCCTGATATTCTAGAGAATAGGAAAATGTGCGCCTTGAGCATTCCTTGATAGGTTGTTACGACGTTAGTGTTGGATCTCTGAGCAGTCGGCAGAAAAGGTGGATCTGGAAGGCGGTATGGGCACTTACAAACGACCCCTTACATACCACTTCTGAGAGGCCGTGGGCTCTGCCCACAACCTCCTCCTTCCACCTCAAGACGCAGCAATAATAGACCATTATTGACACTTCGTTCCAACCGTACGGTTGCCCTGCTGACGTGTATACCAACAGTTAGGCTTAATACTTCACACCGCAGACGATTTCCTGATTGAGAAACCAACTGCTGTAGATGTTTACCTAGGTTCAACATCATGAGGCCACCTCTGGAGCGCTTGTCAATTAATCGACTTCACCAAACAATCTACTTTAGTTTGGCGATTGATCACCCGCCGTTTGAAATGCAATATGGATGTCTTGGCTAGTTGCCTAGCAATCAACTCAAAGAGTCTCATTTCCACGATTCATGGAAACTGTTGGTATCACAGGCGTGATACATTTCCTCATGAGGGTGTATCTTCGGCAACAATCACGTCGATGTCCGTGATAATTGCTGTTGTTGTTGTTACTTCCTATTTACATTTTGGGCAGGGGTCGGTCGAAGTAGGTGGTGACGGCCTGGGTGGTTGCCCCACCTTAACAGGCCGTGGTGACTAAGCCAGTTGTCCCACTTCGCCCAGGGCAGGCGCCAGCCAGCCCACGATACCTGCCCATTGCTCCTTATCAGCCTTGCTGTTCCGACAGAAACATATGCTTGAAATTTGTCATTAAACCTTGAAACTGCGAACTACGCTATTTGAATGATACCAAGACCTGAAGGTTATATCAATGGCAAACATCCTGTCGCAACTTTGATCTTTTTCGGCGAATTGCACTGTGTTGACCATAATTATGTATCTTGTTAGACGCAGACATGCGTCAAACGGCGAAGAAGATTGAAAGCGACTTTAGTAGTGCTATTATACTTCTTCTAAGCGCTTATCAACATTTTCCAAATAACTTGGCGACTGCGATTCTCCCATCCCTTAATAAGATCGTCAACGGGCCGAATGGAGCAATGATCATATCATCATATGACATGAACTCAGCAACTGGATTGATGTAATGGAACTTGTGGAGAGGCTATATGCAAGCGTGGTGAAATGACAGAATCCATGCATGCTCCTATGCGAGTCATGGACATAACCCATTCGGAATGGTCTGACCATCACGAAACAGGCCAGACTGTCATTTCCACCTGGTCCTAGCTCTGCAAGACTTATTAGGATAGCATTAGGTCCACAAGCCTGTGGTGATTCCATCCACTCTTTAGTACGAATAGACGCTCTTTTCTGCTCACTCATATATGCATATTCCGCTGGCCACCCTGACTAACCGTCATGAAACATCCATTAACAGTTTGCCTAAGGCTGAGTCCGATCCTTCAACGTCACATTGCCAGCAACTTAATTGCGCTGTTATCGTTCACAGTTCTTGAAACCAGCTGTCACCCCGAAACTCTCCGAACATTGGTCGCCGCCATCCTAACTACCGAGGATTTCTCACTGTTAACACCGTCTCTAAGTTACTATTACATCATGGTGTCATGCATGATTCCAAACCCCGATACTATTTCAAGAGATTCATGATACGTTTATAAGGTTTACAGGACAGGTAATATACCCTCCAAAACGCGAATGACAACCGTAACAAAACGTCCACTTGTTCCAAACGCCCGCCAGATTATTTTCTGTCGCACACGGCAACGGACGATCATTTGAACATGTTCACCGTCTCACAAACTCTGTAGTCGCATAAACAGAAACCCTTTTGAGAAGTCCCAGAGTGGACATGTCGCCGAACTGGTTGTCACGGGCGAGGTCTGAAACGCGAGCCTGCTGAGCAGTCCCCTCGCTACAGCAGCCCGGCGCGGGGTGGAGATTTCTTCCCTCAACTCAACGGACAGGAGCCGCCTTCGTCTTCGGATGATCAAGTTGCCATGTGGTCTCCCTACCATGTGTGTCATCCGCGGGCAAGCGACGGTTAGAAAAGCCAGGCCTTTTTCTTCCTCCGTCTGATGTTCGGCAAATAGCGAGAAAAATCGCCTTTAGGTTTCTGTAGAGGCTTGGCTCCTAGACCAGGCGATGCCGAGAAGTAAAGCTGCGGCAGCACTGTCTTGTCCCCCGTACAGTGATAACTCATCTTAAGCAATTATGCAGCAATACCATTGTCGCCCACGTTCCGATCGGTTCGCCGAACGTTGCACCGCATACCTGTGCGTCTACTTAAGAGCAGAGATGAGGTCCATATGCGGGATATCAACGGCATTCGACAAGGCATGACAGCAAATATTGCTTCATTCTAGAGCAGCCCAGCATCGCACAATCACGAGTGATGATGTTACAGCAATTCATGATCGTGTGCAGCGGTAGCTGATAAGACCCTGAGATGCCGACTAGGACGTATCGGCCAAGACAAGCAAAATCCCTCCCATGTAGTCGAGAGTTTGAGGGAATGTTCCTGGATGATCTCAATATTCAACTGTGGCCCGGTGGGCGTCACAGTGGGGGGTTCGTGTCCTGGCCTGCAGCAATCAACACTCTAACCGCGTCAATCCGGTCTCGACGCCGAAGCACGTTTCTCACCTTCTTTCAATTGAATCCCCTCGTTCCAGGCTATCTCTTGCTCATCCATCTGCCAGGTCTCTCGAAGTTCCATCTATCTACACCCCCAGCCGCCTTCTGGAGGCACGCATCACGAACCCTGACAGCCACGATGCCGGTTCTTCACACGAAGAAATTATTGACCAGGACCCAGACAGGGCCCCATCAGGGGACGAGGGTGTTATTCTGAGTCCTGGCCTATTTTGGAGTGAGGGTCAATGCGGGAAGGATGCAAGAAAAACGGCAGGCCATCCATCCCTCCACCGCTTCTGCTTCTCGATGGACCGAAACCGCGCGCCGCGCCCTCGTTGCCCGCATTGACAGCTGGAGCTTGGATGGGTTTGCAGAAATGGAACCCCCGCGCGTCCACTTCAGCTGCTTGTGATGATGCCAGGTGCTGCCCGCCGCCCCGCATTGTCAAGCGAATGTCAGGGAACGAGGCGGGAAAGAGGGGAAAGCTCGTTGCATTTCTTACTCCAAGGTGCCCTTCGCTTACAGTTTGACACCTGGTCAATATGAGACTAACAATTATTGAAAGGCCCGTCTCTGATGTGATGGAATGACGCTGTGATCCTCAGTCCGCATTCAGATTTCGAGTCCAGGTCTGAAGAGAGGGGCAGGCAGGGCGCAAGCCGAGGGTCGTCTTCGTCGTCGGGAAGTGCGACAAGTCAAGTTGAATCTTGTGATCCTTGAGCGCACGGACACGGTGCAGATGGAGCCAGTCTGTCAGAGGCGGAGGAGAATAGCAAGATGTCCACTGTGCTGCGTGGGTTCGTGAAACGCGTCTGGTGGGATGAATGTGATATCGGACGCGGGCAACCGGGGGAGTTCCAAACGCAAGGAAGAAGAAATGAAGCTTCAATCAGATATGATCAACATGGCCATCACGTTTCAATGCGTTTGTTTGTATTCCATCTCGATTGCGTACGTCGACTGGGTTGCGCCGTTGTTCTTTTGTCTTGGAAGATCGGGAAGATGGGCGGCGCAACCGGCGAGTGGGAGAAGCCGGAGCCTGCTCCGGACCCCAGCGCCACATCCGTTCCGGCACACCGAGTCCATTCCGAATACCACCAAGAGCCTCCGGTGGGCTAACGGCTGGTTTTCGGGGCGTCCTGTTTGTAGCATCTCAAAACAGCAATGTTCTCGAAGAGGGGAAATTCAAAAAGTCAACTCAACTTTTCGCTTGACTTTTCCCCGAGAGTTCAGATGCACACAGACCTACGTCTCTTCTAAGTTCTCGGTCTGGTTGGTATCGTGTAATTTAGTTCACCTTTTGAATCCATCACTTTCCTTTTCTCCACGTTTTCTAGACGCTCGCGAAACAACAGGTACCGCAGCACTCACCGTTGACTACCGGCGTGTTCCGGAGTGTAACCACGCATCCCGTCCTACTTTTCTCTAGACTAGACGTAAGATACTAGAACCGCACTGTGATTATCCTAGGTTGAGATGTGATGTGCCCAGTTACGCATGAACGACTTCCCAGGAACCCACGCATCGGACAAAAAAGAAGGAAGAAAACATGGATTCCGCGGGGATAGCCCTTTCCTCGCAAGTTTCTCTAGCCAGCGTTGGCGTGAAGGAGCTTTGATCTCGTCCAGCGATCTCAACAGCATGTCCTCATCGCTCTTTACAGGGAGAGCCCCAAGAACGATTGTCAGCGGTCCCCCCTGCCCAGGGCACCTCGATATCTGCATCGCCCTCCCCACCACTGCATATGCAACTCTATCACGCCCGCGCAACACCCTACATGTCCCCATGTTCCCAGCAGCTTCACAGTCCTTCATTCCGGATTCTCGATTCCCTTGCTCTTGGACCCAGCTCCAATTCCACAATTGCCAAGCATCGCGATGACGAATTCCATAGGGATACGTTCAAACGGGCGTAATGCTCCACATCCAAGCTCTTAGGGTTTGTTGACAACCGGTAACCGGACTGATCATCTGGGCCGTCTCCATGGCAGTGAAGAAGGGAGAAGACTGAGCGCACACTGGAGAACGCCCACCCAAGCTTCCCAAGGAACCCGTTATCAAGACCCGTCCGAGTGTGCCGAAGTTTTCGCTGATTTCACGCATACGACGCAAGCAACCTCAACATGGACAGACCTACCTCTATCCCTCACCCACCTCAAGACTCATCGGGGGTCCATAGCAGGGGTGAAAAAGAAACCGTCTAAAACAAATCGACCGACCGTAACCTTATCATGCTTAATATCACCTGGAAAGGTGATGTATCCGTAGTGTACGAATACCTAGCGTCCGGCCCGTTTCACCAACTCAGACCTCGCACCCTGGAATGGTACCGTTTGACACTGTACCACTCCAGGCGATTCGAGGGAAGACCTCATCGTCCATCCACAAGAGGGCAAGATTCCCTTGCCGGCATGCCGCTGTCAAAGACGGGGCCCCACCAGAGAAATGGCCGGATGGTAACTCAAGTCTAGACCCTCTCCGTTTGGTGAGGAATATCACATCCAAATATCATCATATGATCGCGAAGGCATGCATGGGACTCGCCAATCTGGCTTACGACTGGTTTGGTAAACAAACGGCATTGGGAATTCTCGGCAAATATCATCACGATGCCAGCTGAGAGGTCTCAATTCTAGTTCCTTTGCCGCAACATACAGGACCTCGAAACAGGCCTTTGGACTTACCCCAGGCGATCTTGAATGACCCAGTGATGACCGATCACCAAGATCAACGGCCATGATTCTCATTCCGATCAACGACCCCGGAATCGAGGGAAAGATTTCAAATTTGGCCCATCCATGAGAGCCGCCCAAAAGAAATACCGCACATACCACCTGATTCATTCATTCATCGAACGAGACCGTCGGCTTGTGGTTGTAGGGCTAAGATAGTCTCACGTCGACCCCCAAAAGTGTCAATAACACGGTCACTATGACCTACCGTTTCCACAGCCACAACCACACCCATCACGAAGCATAATGACATACTGTGACCAATATGCGAAATCTCACAACTCAGAAACCATCATTATCCAAACAGCCCACGAAACCCGCATCTTGCCTGCCTTGCCAGCCCCCATCCATCACATCACCCCTCCGCATGAAGAGTTGCTCAAGACCATCCTGAGACCCGGAGCTCAGTCCTCCCGACCAAAGCTCGCCTGGTGGTCCCTGATCACCGCTAGGGCCGTGCGCAGACATTCCCAAACAAGCACCGAGTCAGAGTCCTGCCCACACTGCCCTCTCTCACCATCCCTTATCCGCACCAAGGCCCAGATTCAGCTGTCTTATATGCCTTCCGCCTTGGAAAAAGTAGTTTGCCCTTGCAGGGCTTTACAGAGAGAATTTTGCCTCCCTCTGGTCATCGAGGCGATGCTACGTGAATGGAGTGACGTCTGAACGGTTGCAAATAGAGGACATTAACCATTGGGAATCAGCTCCGTTGAGTCAAGATGGAAGTCTTGAACCATGGCGAAACCACCTCTACCAAAGTTTGTCGAAATAATCAGTAGCAGACAGACACCAGTAGTCTCGTCAACGCGCTCGCGGTCGCGGTTACGCTCACTCGTCATGAACCATGGAAATGAGGCTAGCTGGCAGCCAAAAAATCATGTCAGGAACCCATCCTTGGCGCCACGGTGTGTGGCACCAGACTTTCTTAGTTCCAAACACCCATCCAGGAACAAAGGGCGTCATGCTTTTCTCGGGGCGCTCTTTTGTACGCCTCTCGCGAGTCTCTCGGTTTTCGCGACCAAAGTTAGCATGGAAACCATGGGTTCATCTCTCCACTGTGGCGTTTTTCCTCGCACCCAAACTGGAATTCCAACGTTCCCAACCACCTTTAGCCTTTGGGTAACACTCTAAACCCCCATTCTGCTCTAAAATTGGAAAGCTCGGGGTTATGCAACAGTCGATAACGGTGACTTATATTACCGCGGTACCGGCGACGGCAGCAAAAGGGCCCAGGTCTCTGGGTGTGTGGAAAAGCCACAAGTCGGTTTGGAATCTTAGTTTGGTTCTGCCTTGGCCCAGTTGGGACCATAGACGGAGTCAGAGTGAGACTCAGCGCCGACCCAGCAGCTCGGGTCCATGGAACTTACCGGTTGCGAAAGCAGAGTCGAGGCTCCGCCCGTCTCCTTCGGACCTCGGCGCGCCGCCTCGCGAAACGTCACCGGGTTCGAGGGTTGGGGGCCCAACGGCCGTTGCGAAACCCGGCCATCCCATGGCTGCGCCAAAACAAAGTCGCCGGCGGGGAGGACGGACGGACGGACCATCCTCCCTCGTCTGACCCAGACATGACCCAAAGGCACCGACCGAGTGGCCGATTCCCACCATCGCACCTCCGCCAAGCCGCACTTCTCTTTCGCAAGCCGAGCCGTCGCAAGGCCGTTCCGAATCTTGCCAACGGATGCCTACCGAGAGCGAGATATCTTCTTCTACTGCTGCTCGCTGCAAGCGCGGCATGACAATGGTTCGCCTGGTAAAACTCGGATGGTTCAACTTGTGCCTCCGCAGGGACACGTCATTTCATCTCAAAATATGAGATTGACAGTGTTCGACCCAGTCCAAACTCGGTACCGAACACATGAGCCGAGTTGCCCCTGTTTTCCCACTGTTTGCGGATACTTGCAGCTCCCTCTCGGCAGACTCGGCCGTCGGAAGATAGTGACCGAACGGAATAAGCAATATGTCGTCGAGGAACCCCAAGATTCCGGCTGGGTCGCCGAGAGACGATAAAACGTCGTGGGAATATCTGCCCTCCGTGGGGGGGGCCTAGGTTGTTTGAAGAAACAATGTCGACAAGGAGAACCCCTCGTCGACGAATCTCATAGCCAAGACTCTCCACGTGGATCCACGTGCAACTTTTGAGCCTGCAGGGCAGCATAGCGAATCTCAAAAGTGAACCCTGAAGAAGCTTTCCACTGCAAAGTGGTCGGGACCTAATTCTATCCAAGTGCGTTTTCAGCTCCATCAGGGTAATCAGTATCATCTAAACAGCTGGCCGTCTAATTATACTTGTGAATGATATGTTTACCTCGGAATATAGCTTCCCCCTCTCTCTATGATATGCACAGTCAGCATGTCTGCTAGGCCTAATTTCAATAAATTGATAGAAACGTACCATGCCAATGAAGTGTCATTATTGAGTGTAGCAATGCTACTTCACCGCACGTGTGTGTATATTTCGTGTCGATATTAGACGGATACTATACTATATTCCATCTTTTCGTCCGGTGCTGGCCCCCCCTGTGTCCGACTTTTACGACCGCTCCGCATTCAACGGCTCGGACATGTGCAGCATTGACCGGTGGGAGAGGTTACATCGTCACGTCGATACGTCGATAAGGACGGGGTAGAACGACCGATTCGGGCACCAGTGCCGCGGCAGTGAGGGGTTCGAGGGAGATGAGCATCAACCACCGAGAGATGTCCCACCCATCACGAGTCAAATGTAGATCACGTTATGGCTATTGCTTGTCACCTTCCCCAAATTCAACTGTAAAGTTGTTGTAATCTTGCTTGTGGCCCTGGTTCTTTAGCACATGCCACATCGTCAAGGTTAACCAGGGTGTTTATGTCTGGTTCGCCTCGTGTTGCCAAGAGGGGAGTTCATAGTTAATTACATTTAGGTTAAGCAGAAAGGTTCCTTTATATATCATCACTGCTCGCCGTTTCTCTCGCGTGTAGTTGGAATTTCGTCTCCAGCCAGCGCCGCTTTGTCCTCTCGCTCGCCCGTCGATCTTTCTTCTCTCCCTCCGTCCGATCAAACTTCTCGCGTTGCGCAAAGAGCAGAAGATCCGGTCGCTACCATGAAGCCCACCAGCCTCAAGATGCTCCTTGCCGGAGGCGCCCTCTCCTCCGGCACTCTGGCCCAGACGAGCGGCGATCTCACCATCCTCGCCATGAACGTCGCTGGCCTGCCCGAAATCCTCCAGAACAACGAGGTGCCCGGCGACAAGACGACCAACTCGCGAACCATCGGGTCGTACTTTGCCAAGTACAACTACGACATCATCAACGTTCAAGAGGTGAGTCTTGATGCAGGAATCTATTCCCGACAGCTGAAAAGCTATTTCCCATCATTGATCGCGTGGGTTGGGGTCCTGGGGAAAGCGCATGAGCCACATGTTGCTCCGTCCCTGCGTCAATGCAAGGACATCCACGACTCGCGATCCCAGCATTTCCCATATGTCACTGTTTCAAGATTGAACTCTACTGCTATGATTAGCCATGAACCTCCAAGAAATGGCAGAAAATAGAAAAAAAGCACTTTAACTAACATACCATAAACAAGGACTTCAACTACCACGCCTACATCTACGAGACGGACACGCACCCCTACCGCACGGCAACCTCGGGCGGCGTGCCTCTCGGCTCCGGCCTCAACACCCTCGCCAACTATGACTGGATCGAATTCGAGCGCGTAAAGTGGTCAACCTGCTCCAATGCCTCCGGGTCCGACTGCCTGACCCCCAAGGGTTTCACCTTCATGCGCCTCCGGGTCGCAGAGGGTGTCTACGTGGACGTCTACAACCTCCACACCGACGCCGGCACCGAGGCCGACGACCTCACGGCCCGCAACAGCAACCTCAACCAGGTGGCCACCTACATCGACACCTGGTCCGTCGGCAACGCCGTCCTCGTCTTTGGCGACACCAACTCCCGCTACACCCGCACGTCGGACCAGATCGGCGTCTTCGCCTCGCAGAACGGCATGCGCGACGTCTGGCTCCAGCTCGAGCGCGCCGGCGTCGTGCCCACCGCCGAGACCCTCTGCGCCAACCCCAGCACCACAAACTACTGCGAGACGGTCGACAAGGCCTTTTACCGCGGCAACGCGGTGGTCAACCTCGAGGCCACCTACTTCAACTACGAGAGCAGCAAGTTCCTCCAGGCCAACGGCAGCATCCTCACCGACCACAACCCCATCACCGCAAACTTCACCTGGTCCCTCTCCTCCACCCTGCGCCAGTCCGACTTCTCCGGCGGGCCCCACGGCGATTGGTTCTCCGACCTGCCCGCCCTGGCCAGCAAGTCCAAGCCCAAGGCCTCGGCGTTGACGTTCCATGGCGCGAGCCGCCTCGACTCCGTCGCCGTCACGCTCGCCGACGGCACCGTCTTCACGCACGGCGGTACCGGTGGCACGGCCGCGACGCTGACGCTTGCTGCGACTGAGTACTGGACTGCGGCCAAGCTCTGCTGGGGCAAGAAGAGCGACGAGACGCGCAACTTTTACATCCAGGCGACGACCAGCACGGGCCGAACGGTCTCGGCCGGTACAACGACGTCGGATTGCGCGACGCACACGGCGCCTTCGGGATGGCAGATTGTCGGATACTTGGGACGGGACGGGGATGAGATTGACAGGTTGGCATTTGTCTATGCGCCGCAGTGAACTGATGGACCTTTTGCATTCTTTAATTTTTTTTAATGCGGAGCTCGGCAATCAGATACCGATGATAATTAACTTTAAATCCCACCGGATTGTCTCTGATATATCGAATTCTGTGTACAATGATTTTTTTTCTTCCGTTGATCTTTGCTCTGTCTTGTCTTGATTCGTCCCGGATTCCTGATCATCCGTTGCACCGGTCACTCATGATCAGCACCGGGGGTGTGTACTTTGAGGTAATCTCTAAACACAAGGTCCTCAACTGCTCAGTGCGGTGCGATTTCGGCCGAGGAAAGCCTGGCAATCGGTCCATCGACCCCAGCAACCACGCGATTTATGAATCAGGGTCTGCTCCGAGGACGAAAAGCCGTACGGATCGGCGAGAGAGCTTGATGCCTGATGACTGTACGCGGCATAGCGTCTGCAAAACTATGGCAACGAAAGGATACACACGCCCCCTTTTCTAGAACGGTACGAAAGGCTGGCCCTAGCCAGGCTTGACTTGGGAACTTTGAAATCAGATCTTTGTTCTTCTTTGTCGATCACTTGTTCCTTGTCGCGTTCCCTCCAGCGGTTTCCCATTGGGAGCGACCAAAATAGTTAGCTAGCTTAGAATAATGCGACAATGAATTACGAGACATGCACATGGCAGATATACTCATATACCGGTCTCTCTAAAAGTCACGCTAACGGAATATCCCAGGTTGCCTCGATCCTCTCTTTTGATAAGGTAATATTTCGTTAATCTCCAGAAGAAAAAGGGCCGGGTGAGGATAGACTATTCGATATGACTTTTCACCAGCCAATAGGCAACCAAAGCGCCTCTTCTCGTCCATCCCCAGATCGAGACGGAAAAAGATGATCTTCAGGGACCTGCGTCGGCCTTCGGAGCTAAGCAGACGAACACGCTCTGGCCACCGCGCCAGAGAGGCTCGCACGTCCGTCGCTCCGGTTTGCCGGCTTAGAAGATGTCTCATTTCCATGCGACGGCCGCATCTTGGCATGAACCTGTAACAGGACCTTGAGCTGGTTTGAACTAAGCCTTAGAGAGCAGTGGCTTTTGACAAAAGAACTCGATTGACTAAGAGTTGCTGATTGATGTCTGGAGTTACTGTTGGAGGCGTTCATGGGGGCAGAAGGCTGGATCGAACGGCGTCATCCCCAACTCAAACCAGTTACCCTTTGAGGGCCTGTGTGTTAGCTGCCACCGAGCTTCACAACTGGTGAGCTGCATTGTCCGATGTGGGAGTTGTTGGGTGTGGCAAGGCTCCTTCGACCGGCATTCACTAAAGTCGAGAGCAACCTCAAGCAATCGCCACGGAGTTAGGCCTCGACTCTTCTGGTGGCGGCTGACTTGAAGCACAGCTTACATCTTATGAGAAGATACCTTCACTGCGGTACCTTTGCAGTTCTGGTCTGAAGGCCAAGTTGCCGCTACTGCAGATTTGAGAGTGCCGACAGCATCGAATCCTACCTTGACTACCTTAGGCCGAGATCCCCGGATGCCATAGCTCCTGATAGCTCTGCCATCTCAATTCGACAAGCATTTGTCGGCCTCTGATAAGCGCGAGACTCTCTTAGCCTCCTGAGCTTGGACGTGCCGAGTGATTCAAGGCGTTAGATTATAGTAGGATGCTCAATCTATATCAGAACGACGCGAGGAATGAGAAGTGTGAAGGGGACGAGTTGGCGACTTCCTGGGGCACGCTTCCAGGATCTTGCTTCGAGGCTCAAGATTCAATTATGGTCGAAGTTGCGATGAAAGCGTCATAACACATTCTCGGGCTGCCGTGGTGCGAATCAATTTGGCATCAGCCATCCAATCTGAGTGCGCGGTGCCAGCGCGATCTAAAATTGAAAGCATGCCAGTGGGGAGATTCGAACGAAACCCGTATACATGAACATGGCATTCACGGTTGAATGCAGTCCAACTTGCGTTATGTCGATGATGACGAGTGCACAACAGAGCGTCCACGTCAAGTAACATCGAATCTGCCATCTTGAAAAAGTCTGGCCAGCGCCTTGGAGCCGCGATGCACTGGTTTCCGGAGAACAGAGTTCAGCCAAGTTGCGGAACATGACGCGATGTGCTACTAACATGAGACGGCATCGAGATGATTGTGAGAGATTGGATGGGCGGGCAGGTCGGGGTGGAGACCGAAGGAGCAGTTTGCCCGCCACGCCCGCTACTCAGGGTCCAGCCGCTCCGGGGAAGCACGTCGAATGCCCGCCCGAGCGCCATAAGTGCGGTGGTCTCTGCAGTCTGCAAGCCTATTGTTAACCTCCGCCATGTCAGCCGAACGTTGATATCACGCCTCGAAGACAAGTTGTGGTATGGTTGGAAGCGTGTCGAGACGAAGATGGACTCCTAAACAGTAGAGCACGGACAAGTAATACATTCGTGAGGCGTCTGGGTCGGATTCGTGCCGTTCAACATTCAGCTTTGCAGATGACATACAGATGACGAGGTGGGACGGACGAAACGAGCGGAATAGACGAGCCAAGACCACCCATGACATCCTAGAAGCCCCCGGTTGGTGCTGTTACATCTGCGATCATGGCCGGAAGCCAGGATGGACTTCGCCGTGCCTTGCTGCATGCTTAGCATGCATATAAGCAGTTCTCAACTTCGTGACGAGGCAACATCGGACCCAGGAGCCAGGAACCAGTGTAGTGAGAAAAGCCGAAGATCCCGGATGGTACTGGAGCAAGTCGGATTCCGCTGGATACACCTGGCACTACAGTGGACTTGTCGGTGATGATGAAGCTGTGGTGGAGCACGTTCCATTCCGGGCGAAATGTTTGCTTCCTGTTGGATTGTTGTCGTAAATGCAAGTGATAGTTGAGTAAACCTTGGCCATTAAAGGAACCTACTCCGGGCTCCTGGAATTAGTAGGCAAGGCCTTTGCAATGGCGGAGCTTGCTACCGATCTACTCATTAATGAAGGACGTGCAACTTGCATCTCTCCCCTTGGTTATCAAGGTTGATCATGTTGGACGAGGCCGATCGACCTGTACTGACGTGATGTTTGCTAGACCTAAAACGCCGCCGAGTATTTGCTGATTAACGGGAGGCGAGGCCGCTATGCCATTTTGGGGACCATCAAAAGAACGCCTCGTTGGAGTGTGCCAGTTCGAAGGTTCTGCATTACTTTCACCGGATTTCCCATGTGATGAGACTGCTTGAAGGCGATGTCAAACACTTGACGTTATGCAATCCCTTTGGGCCTCTGACATCCGCGTTGTTTGGAAAGTGGCTGCTGGATGCTATACATTAAAGTGAACTTGCGTGACGGGCTCTTCAGAGTCCCGAAGGAGCGGAAACCTGCTTGGAAATGCAAAGCAACGAGTCGTGACCGTTTATTGGGACACCTTCATTCCCCAGATTACCTTTAGAATGTGTGGTGTGAAATGAGACATCGATCTTTCTTCAGAGTTCTTCATCGAGCGGCACAGATGCGAACCAATCGAAAACAAGCAGGGTGAGTGCTGGGCACTGACCAGGGAGCGAGGGCTCTGAGAGTTTGATCTAGCTCAATGTCCAGGCCTGGGAACCTCTGGATGTGCATTGGTGCTGCAGACAGCGAGTCGGAATCCTTCTCCCCTTGCGTTAGCCTGGCTATGGTGGGTAGTTTGACAAGAACCAGTCAAAAGGCGTGGGTCGTCGGTATTACTATCGGTCTAGATAGAATGAAAAGAGGAAGGTCTCTTGGTGGGATGTCGCCTCAAAGTTAGCTCGTTGTTGGAGCTTGACGAATCTAGTTCACTGTCATTGAAGGACCCATTTGTATGCCCACAGACACATCACTTGGTTACCTCACCCTCATAAATGGGTGAACATGCAACGCGATCTTCTGTATGGAGGAGCCAGATATCACTGGAGCTTGCTTAAAAAGCAAGGCCAGTCTGCCCTCTACGGCAAAGAGGTCTATGTGGAAACTCCGTAAACAGCCCGAAAGCCCGTTGTAAGGCGTGGCGTTACGATGAAGCTGGTGTTGACAACTTGACACTCGTGAGATTTCTTCCGCTGTAAGTGGGCGGGTCAAGTTGCGGGTCATTCAGGTCGGCCAAGGGCAGAAATTTTGCTGCCGGTCAAGATGAGTGAAGCTCCCTGGTCACCGTTGCAGCGTTGGAAATGAGGAATCCTTGAAGACGCCCGGCGAATTCCGGTTAAAGGTAGCCAGCCGTACATGGGCTCGACACCTTGTCGTGAAGAATATTCAACTATCATGTGCTGAGGGTCTATATGCTCTTCTGGACTCTTTATGCTTTTGGGCTGGCGACGGTATTCAGATTCCCGGATTCGCCCACCGGGAAGACTCGTTGATACGGGATCAGTCGATGAGGAAAGAGGTGGCACCAAGGTTGACAATAGCTTGTCTAGCGTGGACGGCGGAGAGTTCGCGAGAGCTTGCTGCAGTGCTCCAAGCCGGGGCAGGATCAAGGCCTGGCACCGGCACCTCTGCACGATGTCTTCCGTCTTGGTGGGTGGTCCGCACGTGCCTATAACGAGGCAGTTCGCAGACAGGGGCCATGTTCAGTTGCAGTTTGCCCTCTTCCCAAAAGGTGTGTACCCCGGCAGCCAGACCCGCAGCGAGGTGACGAGAACTGAATCGAGGAACTGTATTGACACATCCGGCCGCCGCCCAGGCTGTGCGAAGTTGTGGTCTGAGAAGAGCTTGGAGCTGCAGGTACTATAGACGGAAAAGGGTGCAATAGCGGTGCCGCTGGGCTACAACGAGCGCGCTGGGAAGTCGATGCCGGAGGTTACTCACTTTCTTGGTGACAGACTCGGCCGGGACAAGTGCTCCAAGCTCCCGAGTTCTAGTGTGCTCTGGCTTGCCTCTGGTGTCTGAATATGGTCAAGCAATGACCCAAGCTTGCAGGGCCAAGAGGAGGCCAAGGATGGGGATCCGGATGGCGGCGTTGGACAGCGGGGGGAAGGGGTCAAATGCTGGGAGCTGGAACCAACTGGTTGATAGACCGTTGTCCAACGGGTCGGCCAGCAAGATTGACAAGATACCCTGTCGTGCCTGTCTGGACTCTGGAGTCCTGGATTCATCCCCTTTCCCCTTGTGCGGCAGCCGGGTCTCGCCTCTTGTCCGGTGCAAGTTCAGACGACCAGGGCATCGGATGGTGGCCGCTCCGCCAGGTCAGGTACCCGGTGACGTCGGGTGGAATACGGGGCGAAGGATCGCAGCTGTTGGTGACAAGCTGTAGTGTGATTATTGATATATGGATATGTGACGGGCGAGATGGAGCTGGAAACGGGGTTTGCTAAGCCGCAGCCTGCAAGGGCCGGTGAGGACTGACGACTGACGACGGGACATCCGAGCTTGGCAAAGAAGAACCCCTGAGGACGATGATTCCAGTTTTGGACACGATACGGGGTACACCGTACGGATATGGATCTGGCCATTCATCGTAGGTCAACCAGAGTTGTACAGAAGTTGAATTTTTCGTGAAGTACGGGAGCCACAACTACGGTGCGGGTTGAAAAATTCGGGCGCATTTCATTGAGGAGTGGAAGCTTGGGAAGGTAGGACAGAAGGGTGCTCAGATGTATGAATTACATAATCGAGAATTTGTCCAGCGCCCTTCTACAGCGGACGTGCCCGCTGAATAGCTGCAGTTTAGCGGTTGTACTACGTGAGCATACGATATTGGAAGAGGGGAAAGTGCGCACCTCCAAAAAACAGCAGGAGGTATGTATCCGTAAACCTCGAGGAAGGTGCGAATACCATCTAGTGCCTGCCGATTTGGAATAGGCAGACTTCGACACCTATTGGGCGTATTTGCCTCAGGCTTCTGTTTCCTTCTCAGGAACTTCCGTGGGAGGGACGTTGCCGCCAAGATCATCAACTTCTTCTTCTTCTTCTTCCTCCTCCTCCGCCTCAAAGTCTTACAGTCTCGTAACCTCATCAACGCCAAAGATTTTACAGCCACAGCCACTGCCGCCTTGGTTTCTTCCGTCTTCTTTCTACCTCCTCTCTGCGATATACGACGCTCGCCTGATGATTGCCTCCCGCTATTGGAAACACTGCAGGAATTTAGGCCCGACCACTCGCCGCATCGTGCAGCATCTCGGAGATGAGGCGCGCAACGGTGTGCGGCCCGGGATGAAGTGACATATCATGGAATAAGCAAAGAAGGCTTCGACCACCACTTCGAATGCGACATCAACACCTGAATAAGCAACCCGTCAAGCCATTCTTTGCCACCGCGACAGTGCCATTGTGCCAGACATCCAAATTTGCTGTACCGTTGCCCGATGTCAAATGGAAGATTGGGCCGCGAAGCGTCGTCCTGAACCATACTTGCACCCCGGCGCATGTAACATCACAGCCGAACAATACCAGCCAGTCCTTCCTTCGCAAAGGCGCCAGAGAAACTAAACGGAACACCAGGGCATGGCGCCAATTACAGATAGATGCATATCTCGCTTCTATTCATGTCGCCCATCACACATATCACCTACCTTGCATTGCGCCGTGCATGCTACATATTGCCATCTTCACCAGCCGCATACCTATACTTTTGCAGAAACAACTTGCCGTTCGATGCTGATCAGTACCCGATACCGGCGGAGCGGCTTGTTATCCTGAACACCTCTACGATGGTTCAACCTCCATCCCTGAGCAAAGAGCGCACACTCGTCACTCACTTCGCCGCCTTCCCCAGGCCAAATTTGCCCGGCGGCTCAGCATGATCCAGGTGGCATGATACTCAAAGACATCTGACCAGGACTGTCTCCGGCTACTCTGCCCTGGCGAGCACGGGACAGCCTCAAACCCGGAATGAGCCACTTGTAATAGAGCCGAGAGACAGTCTTAGATGAGGCCACATCTATGGCCGACGGCTTGTGGGAGGCGCACGCCAGCGACTCAGAAGAATTTGCGTTTACTTGTTGATCAATGACCAGCAAATCTTTTCTTGCGGTTGAGAACGCGATTCAAACTATAGCCGTGCGGGCGGAGACGATTTAGGCTGGCATCCTTTGGTCGCAACGGGAAATCTACATTCAATCACGGCATTATCCAATTATAGACAGTAAAGGGATTCATCAGCCTTGGGGGAGCATTCGATCTCAAGCCGGCAGCGCAAAGAAACAGCGGCCGTCAAAACAAGCTGACAGCGGTGTCTTGAGAGACACAAATCGCAGCTAGAGATGCCCTGCGCTCTTAGCTTCACTCAACTTTCGCCCTGTGGTACGGCTGACGAGGGGCCAAGACCAAGTGTCAACGAATACGTCAATGTAAGAGAAGCAATGTGCATTCGGGAAGAAAAAAAACATGGTTCATGGTCGTGCGCAATCAACAACAGGATGTCCTGACAGCCTCGCTTGGTTTGACTTGCACAAATTTGCGCCCAGTTATTGCGGTTCGGTTGCTGTGGCAAGACAAGCAACAAAAAGCCGATCAACCTTGCCATGTCAAGCGGGCGTCTAACAATTAGCATGCCGGCGCGACTCGTTGTGTCTCCGCTGGCTCTCCTTTGGGAGAGTCGCTTATTACTAATTAGCATTCAAGACAGCTCGACTGCAAAGAGCAATGGAGCAGACATGATATCGAATTCAGTGGGCTTTCACCGATTTGAATGGAGGATCGTGGCCGAAAAGGGCTCATTGGGCCCGAGTATTGACTGAATCGATGGGCACGCTGCGGCATATCCACTCTCTCTTCTACCACTTCGGATCCCTTCGTCTGCAAGAGAAAGCGAGGTTCCGGTAGGTCGTGACCTAAAGGGCTCAGCGCATGGGTTGCCGTACTTCTCGTCCGCCCGCCTGCCGGCGATGAGCAGTGTCAAAAATAGCCGGAACATGTCTGGCGTCTGCACAAAAGTCGATGAACGACGGTTGATCAACCACACTCGCAGCGGTTGATCCTTGGGTACACATTCACACTCGGCAGCAAGCCGGATTCCAGAGGGCCGAAGACCGGGGATCTAGCGCAAGGCCGGTGGTATGGCGTAGTCAAAATGAGCCTCGACTCGGGGGCAGGCGGCAGGCTCTTGAATAGTCTATCAGTGACACGACCAGTAGCCAGTCAGGACAAACAGTGGCTGGTGAGATTGCTCGGGTTCTTTGGGCCTACGGCCCTACGCAAGAGGCGAGACGGGAAGGCATGACAAGGGAGTCCAACGCCAGCGAGCACGATCGAGCCTTGAGTGGGAGCCGCTCATCGGGTCACCCGTCAACAGACATTGATTATTAGCTCAGCACTTGCGACCAAAAGCTATTCGTTCAAGGTCATATCACCAACGATGTTGCTCCAGCCAAGAGCCTCCACTGCCATGAGCTAGCCCGCAAACAGATTGGAGACTGGAAGCGTTGGACCCAGCAATCTGGGGGAGGGCATGATAACGAAGTGCAGGCCACAAGGCAGGGAGACCGCGACTCACGAGAACTCGAGACCAAGATATCCGAAAAAGAAGGAGGAGAGTGGTCCAAGTCCCCGCCAGAGAGAAGCTCTGTGGGTTGACTCGTCAGCATCGCACGCTGCGCAACACACGTCAACTTCCTTGCCAACTTTGCCCTGAGCTGAGTTGATGTGTCGTTCGTCGTATTCTCCCTGGCAAGCGGAACCTGCCCTGCAGGCAGCAAACAGCAAGGGAAACGAGTAGGAGAAGGAGGCAACGCCACAAGCTCTGTTCGAGGGCTGCAGACGAAGGTTTGGCGTCCCGAACAAGTGCCCGTGAGTCTGATGAGAGGACCAGAACCAGGGCGGTGGATTAATGGCAGCCTTCATCGCTGATGCAGCAGTATGGGCATTCCCCAGACGCTCGACGGCCTGCTCCTGGTCACTAAGTTTTATTTATTACCACGCTTTCTTGATGACCGTCGACAACTCGGCGTAATACTTACGAGGGAAGGGAAATGGGTGCGCGAGCCAGGAAAGGTTTCCTCCCTAGCCCTAGACTAAAGCCCGGGAGAGACCCCGTCGTTCACTAACAGCCCCCCTGTCGATGGACCTGGATCCCAGGCCACCCGCTCCAGGCACACACATGTTGGTGCAATTGGTTTTTGTCAACTGGGCCGGTTGGTCCCTAGGGCACGCCCAAGGGCGTGTCGTGTGAGGGTCTCGATACCGGGGGACGGGGACGGAGGGAGCTGGGCGGGAAGAAGAAGAAAAGAAGACGAGGAGGGAAAACGTCGAGCAAGGGCAAGGAGCAAGCCGTTAGGTTGGGAGGGACCGCTGGGACCAGGCCGCTGCGAGCAAGGGGTTGAGTCTAAGCAACTACGCAAACCCAGGCCACTGACGCAGCAAGTGTACGAATCACACTTTGTAGCTGACGAAGCAAGCAGCAAAGTACTGGGCTCACCTTACCTCGCCTTCGGAATACATGTGGGCAAGCAACGCAACAAGGAGCGTGGTGGAGCTGGGAACTGAAGGACTCCCTCCGGGTTGGAACGTCGGCGCAAAGGTGGAAGCAATCGTGGATTCCAAGGAAGCAGGAACTCACAAGGGGAAACGACTTGCGGATGGATGTGGTTCCTGGAATTGAATTGGGAAACTTGCTGGTGTCCGCCGCTGCCCACCGCCAAGTTTCCTTTGCGCCTCGCACTTTGGTGGCGCAGTCCGTGAGAAAGAGTCAAGAAAGAGAGACCTTGAGCATTGCCAGGAAGTTGCCGTCTCTGCGCAAGAAGGAAACAAACGCAGTTAACGCCGCGGCAGGAGATGCCGTCGTTCGTGGTTGCGAAGCTTGTTGACAACAGCAATTTGCCGCGGCATATCGAGAAGCAATGCAAGAACGTTGCTGGCAGTGTGGCAGTTAACTCCATGGGCTGATATGTCCTCCAAATTATTCCACGGCTCGGCTTGACGAACAACGTGTCGGTTACTGCCGTCGTTTTTCAAAACTGCCTTCTCCCATCGGCACCTGTCGTCTGATGCTGCAAACCAGCAACCCGAGCGCATCGCCGTAGCTCAACACTTCACCACGGCGCCTCCCTCCCCCTCGCGCTCCGCCTTGCGAAATTGAGACGTCGAGTATCTGACCTCGTCTGGCCCCGTCGCGTCAAGTCTGTTGCAATGGCCTGGCTATTCGCCAATGGCCGGCGGCAGGCAATGAAGACAGCCGCGCGCACGGCACCTCCAGTCGGTCACTTGCCATTTCCCGTCATCATATCATGGCATCAGTGCGCTCGATTTTTGCGCCTCCCTCCAAACCTCACGGGTCACAGCACCGTCCGAGGGCCGTCCAGGATGCAGAGACCTCGTTGATCATGCAACATTCGCCGGTCCTGTGCAGTTTACCAGGCATATTGCACTAGTCTCAACACTCCTGCTTTTGCCTCTCCCAGTTGCCGTCGAAGAACTTGCCGTTGTCGTTTTCCTGTCCTCTTTGGGTGTTGGGTCGACCCAGCTACCTTACCTATTGTCTGCAGCTCACCTTGCCGCCGTGCTGCATTGCCGACTCCTAGGTTGTCTCTGCCTCCGAGAATACGGTGCAAAACTGAGAGAGAGAGGGCCGAGTCTAGGAGCTACTCTACTGTACCTTGGTCAGGGGGTGGATGGGATACGGGACGGAACCTGCGTCTGCATCCTGCGTCTGCATCCTGCGTCCGCGGCGCCTCGGCTGGCATCTTGTCTGTCTTGCCTGTCTGCTTGTCACACGGTACACCCCCGAAGACGACTCAGCGTCACATTCGCTCGAGCTTCAATGCATATGCACATGCATAAGGTACGAGCAGAACATCACAACTATTGCATTCCTCGCGCCTTCTCTCATTCTTCTGCGCATTCTCTCTTTCCCCGTCCTTCCCCCTGGCGCTGGCGCTTCACCAGCTTCCTGCATACAATACATGCTCCGTCCACACACCTGAACGGGGGTGGGAAGGGAAGGTCAATACGGCGGTGACATGCCTCTGCCGTTCTTCTCCACGTACGAATACTGTACGCACTCAGGTACGGAGCAGCTCTCTCTCGTACCTTTGTAACGCCGTTCGATCCAATTCATGCCACTGCTTTCCTCGCCTGTTATTCATCCATCCCATCCGCACCACGAACGCACGAACCGGCAGCTAAGACTTGCCAGCTCTTTCTTTGTTCCTCTCAAGGGTCGCGTGTTGCCGTCCCTCGGGAGACAAGAGACGCCAGACTGACGCACGATACACCAAGCTTGCCTCCGTCGCAAGCCCAGCCAGTCCTCGAGCAGCACGCTACTCTCTTAGTCTTGCGGGCGGCCCCAACTGATCTTCAACGTCGACAAACTGCCCAAAAGAAAAATCAAAAAATCAAACCAAAGAGTACCCCGTCCCGTCGAGCAAGGCAAAAAGGTACGTACGGCTACAGGGTCAAATGTGGTGTGGCACGGTACATCCACCACCCACTGCCCATCCATCCAAGAGCCCATCCCTCCATCTTCATCCACACACCCACCAAAGTTCCCGGACGCTTGGCCTGGCTGGTCACCCCCCCCCCCTCCAGAAGTCCACCCTCCACTTCCCTACTACGTGATCGTCCCTCGCTTTGGGCACTCACATGGGGAGGGCCTCTTCTCGGGCTCCCGAAACCTTGAGTCAAGCCCTGGTCCTGGTATGCAGCTATCCACCATTAGCAAGAGCAAGGATCCCTCCAACACGTCCGTCCCAGGGCTATGACATTCCTGCTATTCCTATTCCCCTCCCACATCAATGCCCGTCATCTCCTCCCTACATTCCATAACTTCTACGTCTCCCCATCAAAACCACCTTGCACACAGGCCAAGCGGGCTGTTCCTCTGTTCACTTCTTCCGCCGTCAACTGACTGTCAACATCAGCTTGACAGCTCGATCGCGACACCTGACCGCAACAACAACAACAACAACATCAACATCAACCCACTCGAAGTAGGGACTTGCGACTCGCGATTGCTCTTCAGGGAAGGACACACACACACTACGCCAGAGGCGCATCTTTTTGGATCGAACCGACTGGACCTTTGCGTGGACGAAGCACCGGCACTCATTGACCTATCCGATACCCGCACGAGGCCACAGCTGAGGCGCAGCAGGACGATACCGTATTCGAGGGATAGGTTAGACTCGACTTGACGACTGCATCGGACCTGGAACCCGACTGAGGAGGCGGCCTCGAAACCCGACGACTATCAACCGCGCGCACATCGCTTACACGACTGTTGCCCATGCTTTTCTACGAGATTTACCAGCAGCAGCCATGGTAATGCTGAGCGACCATTCCATGCGTGCCAGCCTCCAAGTGGCCCCTCTCAAGCTTCACAAATCCAGATCCTGCGATGCTCTGTCTTCGAAACAAGACCACTACAGTTCCAAGTCGTACACAACATCACACATGACACCGCCCGCAACACCCAATGGCTCGCAGGAAGACCTGGCGGCGGACCAGCTGCCACCACCGGTCTTCCACAACTTCCTGCGAGCCTTTTATCCTTTCCATCCAAGCTACGCCATGACCGATTCGAGCGTGACCCTTCCATTGAACGAGGGAGAAGTTATCTTGGTGCACTCAATTCACACCAATGGATGGGCCGATGGAACCCTGCTGGTATCAGGCGCAAGGGGATGGCTTCCGACCAACTACTGCGAGGCATATGACCCGGAAGAGATGAGGAACCTCTTGAAAGCATTGCTCAACTTCTGGGATCTTTTGCGAAGCACATCCGTAAACGACAGCGAGATTTTCGGGAACCAAGAATTCATGAAGGGCATCATTGCCGGAGTACGCTATCTGTTGGTAAGCTTCTGACTTTGTCCTACCCTCCCTCCTCTTGCATTTTACTCACAACGCAAAAGGAACGCACTCACTGCCTGACCAGGGAGTCGGCTATCATAACCCGCAACGAAAGTCTACGGCGCGCACGCAAGACATTACTTTCCGAGCTGTCAGCCTTGGTGAAGACAGCAAAGCGTTTGCAAGAAGCTCAGAAGGGCATCGGCCAACCGACAGAAGATGTCAACGATATCATTGACGAGATGATTCTGAAGGCTTTCAAGATCGTGACCAAGGGTGTAAGGTTTTTCGATATCCTTGAGGATGATCGTAGGCAACGCGCCCCCGCAGTGACTGTCATGGCTACCGTCATTGAAGAATCCTACATCCCACCGACGCCGCCTGCAGATCAGATCAAGTTTGATGCAACTCAGAATGCAGCTTCCCGAGGACCGACGAACGGAACACCCACCAGGGGTACGCCCTCGCAAACAGGCGACGCGGCACAAACGTCCAACGCACCGAATAGCAGGCGGCTTTCTACCCGCCAGTCCCCCGCCAGTCCCAACTCGCACCGCATGTCTCAAAATGTCAAACGGCTGTCATCCAGCATCTCACATCGCGTCTCATTGGCTGGCCCTTCTCCGCTGTCAAGACCGCATCATCTTGTCTCGGAACGCCTCAACAAGAGCCACGATACTTTCTTGTCCCACCTGGGCTCCTTCATTGGCCGTCTGCACTTGCAGTCCCAGTCTCGGCCGGAGTTGGCCTTCGCCATCAAGCTCTCGGCGACGTCGGGTGGAGAACTGCTGGCTGTTGTTGACATTGTGTGCGGTCAAAGTACCAGCTCTGACATGTTAGCCAGGGCAAGGGATATGATGTTTGAGCGCATTAGGGAACTGGTTATCGCGGCTGGGCAAATCATCCGCCACGCAGCGTTCCAGGATGCCGACGTTATCATGCCCCAGGACAACAGCTTGCTGTTGATGGCCGCAACGGGCTGTGTGAAGGCTGCTGGCGAGTGTGTAGCCAAGACGAAGTGGGCGATTGAGCGTGTCGGCGACTTTGAGTGCGAATTCGAGGCCGGCGAGCTGGGCATTGATCTCAGTGTCTTGGACGTTGCCTTTGAGCCGCAATACCGTCGGCCATCGATCGCACCATCCGTTGCAGAAACGACTACCACCGAGGCGACCAGTGTCGCGGGGTCTACTCGAAGTTCTGACTCTATGCACTCGGTTGTGCCGCCAACGCCCCACCACCAGCAGCGCCCGAGTCTCGTCGCCAACGACAAGCCATTGCCTCAACTACCACCCGTGGATGGCAGTGAATCTCACGGTCACCGACGTCGGCCTTCCTCTCAGAACTCCTCTGCACCTAACTCTCGACCGTCATCACTCAACCTCAACAATGACCATGTTGCCAATATGATGTCTTCCGTATCGTCGATGCGGCCGACTCTCCCGCCTCTCCCCAAACTGTCTACATCCCTGCTCCCGGGAGATGAGTACAGCCCCATCGAAAACCAGGATGGCGACTACAACAGTTCCTCCCGTGTTGACAGTATAGCTGCTTCAAGTGCGGGCAGCAGTAGCACTTATCTCAGCCGAGACTCCGAGGCCAGCTTGGTTTCTCAAACATCTACTCGCGCGACCACACCGGATCACTCTCTGGCACCGAAACTCAAGCCTTCCATGTCAGAGCTCAGCAACGCTGGAAGCGCAAACGCCATTAACGAAGAAGTTGACGATGTCGAGTCTAAGATGCTTGAGAAGACATACGCCCACGAGCTGATTTTCAACAAGGAGGGCCAGGTTACCGGCGGCTCCCTCCCAGCCCTGGTTGAGCGTCTTACGACCCACGAATCTACTCCCGACGCGACTTTCGTGTCAACTTTCTATCTCACATTCCGCTTGTTCAGTAGCCCGCTCAAGCTGGCTGAGACTCTCATCGACCGATTCCACTACGTCGCCGAGGCACCTCACATGGCCGGCCCAGTCAGGCTCCGCGTTTACAACGCTTTCAAGGGCTGGCTCGAGTCGCACTGGCGCGACGAGACGGATCGCGAAGCCCTCAGCCTCATTGAGCCTTTTGCGGAGTACGAGCTTGGCGCAGTGTTGCCCTCCGCTGGTCGTCGACTCTTGGAGCTTGCTCAGCGCGTAGCCAAGGACATTGCTCTCGTCCCGCGCCTTGTGTCGTCCATGGGCAAGACGAACACCTCGATTGCGCAGTATATCCCGGCCGACACACCGCACCCGCCATTGGCTCTCACCAAGAGCCAGATTCATCAGCTATTTGCTTGGAAGAACGGTGGCAGCAACCCTACTGTCCTGGACTTCGAGCCTCTTGAGATTGCCCGCCAGCTCACCATCAGACAGATGAACATCTTCTGCTCCATCATGCCCGAGGAACTTCTCGCGTCCCAGTGGATGAAGAAGGGTGGTGTTGATGCCCCCAATGTCAAGGCTATGTCGGCCCTGTCCACTGATCTGTCTAACCTCGTCGCCGAGACCATCTTGCAACACTCGGAGGTCAAGAAGCGTGCCGCCGTCATCAAGCAGTGGATCAAGGTGGCTCATCAATGCCTAGAACTCCACAATTATGACGGCCTGATGGCCATCATCTGCAGTCTGAACAGCAGTACAATCAGCCGTCTCCGCAAGACCTGGGACATTGTTTCTGTCAAACGACGCGAGATGCTCCGCACACTGCAGGCCATCGTTGAGCCTGCGCAAAACAACAAAGTCCTCCGGACCCGCCTCCACGACCATGTCCCTCCTTGCCTACCCTTCCTCGGCATGTTCCTGACCGATCTGACCTTCGTCGACATTGGCAACCCTGCGACTAAGCAGATTCCTACCCTCGGTGGCGATGGCTGCGAGGAGAATGGCGGCGGTCTCACCGTCGTCAACTTCGACAAGCACACGCGTACGGCCAAGATCATTGGAGAGCTTCAGCGGTTCCAGATCCCATACCGTTTGACCGAGATCCCCGAGATGCAGGATTGGATGGCAGCGCAGATCGTGCGTGTTCGTGAGAGCGACCAAGGCAATGTTCAAGTCAGCTACTACCGCAAGAGTCTTCTCCTGGAGCCTCGGGAGATGGCGGTGCGAACTCCCATTGAGCCCCAGACCAGCATCACGAGCACCCAGGGCCGCGGCGACCTCTTTGGCTGGATGAGCCGAGACCGAGGTGCACCGACACCTACACCGATGTGAGGTTACGGAAGACACGTCCTACATCGCGACAACATTTGTTCGAACGGAGAACATCATTTCCCCATTTCCGGCGACATACTTTACCCCTTATTCTGCTTCACTTTTGATACCCAATTTTTCTAACCTCTCGTCGAGGTATTATGTCATGACAAGTCCCATCCCTAGGATGGCACTACACACGGCGTTAATCTGCTTTCTTGCCCTGCACTTTCTGTCTGGGCTTGAGGCCTCATCCGCCGGACCCGAAAACGCGCGGCGCTGGAACCGACTTATCACATTTTTTCTGCATGCTGGGAAATATCTCATTCTCCCTTGTTCGACAGCGACCAGGAGTGGGTCGTTCGTGGATATCGGAGTCATTTACACTCCTTGTTGGATCCGACCTTCACTCGCTCAAGAGTTGGCTGGAGGAAGGACGTTTTTTTCCATTGTGTATCCTATCTTTGGTGGTTTTGGATGGTGGCTGGTCTCTAGATGGATGGATGGACTGGAGTTGTGGGTATACCAGGCCAGGCCTTCGTGCCTCTGTTGGACACCGGTATCGCTGCGGGTGATGCGGCAGGCTTTCCCTAGGCGTCTAAAAGACCAAAAAGTGTACACTGTATATGTAGGCTAATCTGCACGCTGCCTCTGAGGATGGAGCAGGGACAGATATCATGAATAGGATACGCATCCTGATGACGACTTAATGTTCAGAATTCATTAATGCCTGTGTACAATGTCCTGTGAAATCCGTTATGCCACAAGTTGTGAAGTTTCCTCATTGTATTCAGTTTCCATGAGGCGATTCCCAAGTGGGTTGTGTGAAGGTCTTCGACCCCACATCGTGATGCATGAATGCCCCCGCGGGCGGAGGGTCCGCTCCACCGAGTGTCCACCGAATATAGTACTCCACAGAAACAGATTCTTCATCCATCCATCCGATATGGTGTAGTGGCCAACATGATGCCCTCTCATCTCCAGTGAGAGGTTAGGCATAGCCCCGAGTTCGATTCTCGGTTTCGGAAAGCCCCAATGACAGTTGCTCCCTAATATTTTTGCCTTTCCTGATTGCTATGGCGGGGCTGTTCGTCGACTTGTCTGTTCCCGACGTCCAACAACATCTCGCCAAGGCACAGCGGCAATTCCAGACGGCGTGTAACGTGGCAAGCCATAGGCTCCGTGTTCATTAAGCGCCGTGATCATGTCTGGGCAACAGTAATTCACTGCCAATTCGTCGTCATGGCTATCTATGACTCTATCAGATGAGGCAAAGATCTCTAAAGGATAGATGAGCCGGTTGCCAAAACCTGTGAGGTGATTGGGTGGCACTCACATACATGAATGTTGTTGGGAGAGTGTTTTCGTGTGACTCCAGTTTGCTTACGCCGCACATGCCTGTCCTCGCATGCCAGCGTCGTATATCCAGTCGCTGACTGCATGGTACTCGAGCCAAAATCCTTTCGGCCCGCAATCACTTGCAGGTCTTTGATCTGATCTTTGCAGCCAACTCCGCGAGGAGAGGGGGTGGCAGCTGGTTGCACGTAACCGTAAGGTAAGCTTCCCTACGCTAGTAATAGCATGCTAGACCAACTGTGCCCAACGATAGATCGACCTTCGAAACACCATACAGCTGTTGCTCGGCCTGCTTCTTGCTGTAACGTCGGACGGTCATCATAACGGTAATCTCGTGTGGGGAAGATTGGTATCGAACCAGTCGGGTATGGGGAAGAGTGCCGATGTCACGATATGATGCGGGCGAGATGTTGTGAGCCGCGCGAGGTGGTGCTTCGCGGAGGTTACACAAGTTTTCGATGGCGAAAGATGTGGGTTAGATTACTGATAGAGATGGATGAACATAAAGAATATAAAAGAGAGGGTTGAAGAGGGGCTACTGGCTTTTCGAGGGACGTTGCGTGACAACTAACTCCCTGCTCCCATCCACATCGTATTATCGCACCCATCTCTGCTTGACAACTCCCCCTTTCAACAAGAGAGACATCACCAAACACCATGGGCCTCACGTCCTTCATCGGCTCCCCATCCATCTTGATCATCCCCGCTGCAGTCCTCCTCTACTTCCTCACTACCTGGATCCTCTCAACCCGAAGACCACCCAACTTCCCCCCCGGCCCACCCCCCATCCCAATCCTCGGCAACGTCCTCCAAATCCCGCCCAAAAAGGCCTTTCTCAAATTCCAAGAATGGAGCAAAACCTACGGCGACATACTCGGCATCAAAATCGGCACCGAGAACTACGTCATCCTCTCCAGCGCAGAACACATCAGAGAACTCTACGGGAAGCGCGGCGCGATCTACTCGGACAGGCCGCAGCCGTACATCACGAGCACGCTCATCAACCCCGGCACGATCCTATTCATGAATAACGACCAGCACATCAAGAAATTGCGCACGGCGCTGCGGAATCATCTGTTTGGGCCTAGTGAGCTGAAGAGGGTTGTGGCGACGCAGGAGGCGCATGCCGCGTTGCTGATGAAGATGATCTTGGAGGATCCGGGACGGTTTCATATGCATTTGAGACATTGGGCGCTGGCTACGCCGCTTTCTGTGATTAGTGGGCAGCGGGTTGAGGAGGAGGGCAAGGTTGCGTCGGCGAGGACGTATTTTGCGACGCAGGATACGTGGTTGCGGTTCCTTACGCCTGCGCAGGCGCCGCCGGTGGATTTGTTTCCCGTGATGAAGTATTTTCCCGAGTTTTTGGCTAGTTGGAAGCAGGAGGCTGCGGAGCTGAAGAAGGGGATGATGAGGACGATGTATCACATGCTCGACGGGGCCAAGGTGCAGGCCGCGGAGATTGCGAGTGGGAGGAGGGGGAAGGAGACGGAGTCGCTTATGGCGAAGATGATTCGGGAAGGGGAGGAGAGTAAGGTCAAGGGGAAAGGGGCGACGTATGAGGATCATGAGCTTGCTGTTTTGGGGGCGGGGACGTTGGATGCTGCTGTTGATACTGTTATTGCTACGACTAGTACTGTGGTGCTTATCATGGGTGCGTATCCGGAGATGCAGAGGCGGCTTCAGGAGGAGGTTGATGCCGTGTGGCCTGGGCAGGCGCCTGGGTTTGAGGATCTTGGGAAGGCGAAGTATCTGAAGGCTTGTTTCAATGAGGTGAGTCGTCTGTTACGCGTCCCAGTGGGACTTTCATGACGTTGAGAACTGACGATGACTGAACCACGCAGGCCATGCGCTGGCGCACCGCTGCGCCATCGGGTGTCCCTCGCGTCCTCGCGAGGGAAGACACCTACTGCGGTTACACGTTCCCCAAAGGCACGCAGTTCCTGACCAACACGTACGGAATCCACAAGGACGAGGCATGGTATGACCGGCCGGACGAGTTTCTCCCGGAGCGGTATATGGAGAACCCGTGGGGCGTGCGTCCGGAGCTGGCGGCGGCGGCGGAGCGGGAGAAGAGGCATCCGACGTATAATTTCGGGGCGGGGCGGCGGATGTGTCCTGGGCCGGATTATGCTGAAAACCAGATCTTGATGACGATTGCGAAGCTTGCGTGGGAGTTTGATGTTGTTCCTGCGCCGGGGAAGACATTGGATATGAGTATTGAGACGGGATTTCATTCTGATCTTGTTATGGGGCCTGAGAGGTTCGAGGTTGAGTTTGTGCCTAGGGGTGAGGAGAGACGGAGGGCGATTTTGGAGGATGCAGTGAGGGCTGAGAAGGTTGTTGATGATTGGGTCAGCTAGATGTGATGAGCTGGTCGTAGTCTTTGGAGGATCGTATGCCGAGAAGGGAGTCTAGGATACATATAATGTGAAATATATTATCCAATATCATTATAGCACGAAGACAGGATCTCAAACTTGCAAGCTCAGGGTACGAAACGCTCTCGTTAGCGAATGAACAACTTTGAGGTCATATGCAAACAACTATTCAGTGAAAACGAAAGTATGCGTTTAGTTATTCAAGCTTCCTCATCGGCATTACTCCGTATACCCCAAATAATTGGCATGAAATGTCTATGAACTAACTAGGGCGCCTGGGCCTTCTCTTTAGATGAGACGTTGCAATTGCGAATGCGAATGCGAAGGGAAATTCTAACTCTCACTGTGTCAAGCTGAATATTCTATACTTTGTTCTCGAATTCAACATGGCTCAGTGAAGTTGCTGAATACGAGGGTGAATGTTTGGAAATCCTCATCGTGAAATCAAGTAAATGAAGCCGTAGACTTATGAGATGAGTCTCAAGGTGCTTGAACCGACCCCATCTCAGTTTCATAGGTAGTAAGATGAAGACTTGCGCGGGTGGCGAATATCACGATCCCGTGAGAAGTTATGACGGTGTGACTTATGAACGATGAGCCCAAGCTTGTTGAGTTTTCGCGTAGATCTGGTGCTTTCGATCCATCTCATAAGGCCTGATCATGCGTTGCCGTATATCCGGGTCCCGGGCTACTCGGGTCACTGCGATGGGATGAATAATGAGTGAGAGAGCAGTCTTGTGAAATTCCTTCGGCTCGTTTGTACACGCGGGGGCTTGTCGTACAGAGTACGCGTATTCAGTTCCACACCGAGAACTCCGGGGCCTGCCAAGAGATGAGTATGGTCCGATCGGTAAGCGGCAGCAGCAGCCCTTCACGGTCGGTCATCAACAATCAAATGTTATTGAGAGGGAGGTTGAAAGAAGCCTTGTCCGACCGGCCCGTTGAGGGTGCAAGAGATCAATTAGTGCTGGACAGACGGAACCCGCGGCTTGCTGCTGTTGCTTGCATTCCATCTCAGCTACCAATGCTCGCAGCTCCAGCCTCAATTGTGCCTTGCTGTGGTTGCAAAAAACAAGGCCTGCGCCGCTTTGGCCGCGTGGATTTTGGTCCCCGAAGTGAGCAACTTGATGTCGGATCGTGAATTTGATTGGCCGAGTTGAGGCGCGGTGCAGCTGGAAATTAGATTAAAAAAGTGTTAATGCGCCTCCACGTGTCGGTCAGCCCGAACCCGCGGCCATCGAGGCCCATCGAATCGAGGCAGTGGACTGTGAACGATGGCAAGTTTCGCAATCGGTAATCGGGTTATTCTGCCTTGGTTTTGTTTTCCGTGATTATTCGGTGGTCGTACTTGCCGTGTATTCAGTCCTCCCATCCAAAGGCCTCCCATTTGTAAGACGCCCAGCCTTCTCCCCCCAATTATTTCCCTTTTACCTTCCAAGATCTGACGCCCCAATCCAACCAACCAACAAACAAACACAGCAAACCTGTCTGTCACTGTTCGCCGTTCCTTGTTGCGCCTGAGCTAGCAGATCGACCCCAATTGGCCGCTTATCGGCGCTCACTTAATCCTTCCTTCCCCCCGCAACCCGACTTCACACACACATTGACCCCATTAAACCCGCGCTGCGCCGTTGGTATATCGCAATGTCACAACCGGGATCCGACGAGGAAGAGAAGAGAAAGCGGGACAAAGTGGGAGAGTTCCTGTATGCGCGTCATCTTCCTTTTTATGCACTTTACGCGTCTCGCGACCCCTCCCCCATCCCAGCCCAGCCCTATGAGGCTCCAACCCCTCATTTGACTACAACGCCATGGTCACCGTCAATCTTTGAGGCAATTGCGCTGACTCAACGACAGAAAGAAGAATTACAACAAGGGTGAACTCGCCTTGAAGCATGCCGTCGGTTTGGGTCAGACCCCCAATGTCGTCCCCGTCACACAGCCCGTCATCAATGGCCCCTCACGCGTCGTCGAGGTCGGCTGGCACCCCGTCGGAGGCCTCGCCGGCAAGTGGTTCGCCGAGGAGACAGGCCTGGGAAAGATGATCACCGAAAAGATCAACAAGTATCCCGATCCCACTCAGCATTGGGCCGTCCTGATCGGCGACTACGCCCACCAGCTGTGGATGGTAAGTCCTCTCATCTCACTCACTCACCGCCCACCCATTTTCCTCCTTCACGGCCTAACCCACCCCATCTAGGATGAGAGTTTTCACGTTATCTACACCAATGAGCGATACAAGCGCGAAGAATGGCGCACCTTCACCGTTGGCGAAACAACCTTCAACGACGATGCCATTCGTCGCGCGGGCGAGTACGTCATCCAAAGCATCAGGTCACGGCAGCCAGCCTACAACCTCATCACCAACAACTGCCAAACCTTTGTCCTGGAACTCCTCGACGCCGTCAAAGTCGACGGCCACAAGGACTTTGGCACCACGCTCGCCGTGTACGAGAGACTCTTCAGCTCCGGCAAGGTCATCGACCTCTTCTCGGACGAGCAGAAGCAAGACCAGCAGAATCAGCTACCGATGCTCGAGGCTCCGCCGCAAAGCTATGCTCTGCCACCGTCGCCGGCATCTCCGCCCCCCGGTGGACCGCCAATGTCGTATACGTTCCCGCCACCACCTGGACAGAACCCATATCCGCCGCAGCACCAGTACGGACTTCCTCCGCTACCGCCGCCGCCGGGTCCTCCGGGCCCTCCGGGCCCTCCACCACCACCACCTCGTCCACCGGCGGGCCCACCGCCTGGTCCTCATCCTGGAACCGTTTCGCATGCGCAAAAGGTCATGAACGACAACACTACGCAGCTCGATACCCAGGAAGAGGCCAGCAAATCGAGGGGTCTCAAGAAGGAAAAGGAAAAGGACAAAGAGCCCAAGAAGAGTTTCTTCTCTCGGTTTTCCCGGAAATCAGCAGAGTAGTTGGGGCGTTGTGGTTGTGTTGCTGTTTTTTGTTCTCATTTTCTCCAAACCATACCCTTTCACGGCCTTTTCTTAATGAAGTCAGGGAGACCCGGAAACGATACACATAGAAGCATTAGGGACGAGCGGCGTTTTAAGGACAGATGGAGACCCGCAGAAAACATAGGTTATTGCTCTACATGGTATCCTCTCAGCACTGACCAGAAATGTGATGATGATCATGGACAGCTTTCACAATGGCGTCCGCCCCGCCCTACTTGAGCACTCTGCCAACCACAACCACCACATACGACCATACCCACTGGAAAACTCGGGATCCCGTCTGCTCTCCCTTAGATAAGCCAATGAGGGCAGCTAGAAGAGCGGGATCCCAGCATGCGAAACAGTGCCCGGCTGCGCCCTGCCCTTGCACCGCCGTACTGTTCGCCATCCGTAACTACTTCTATCCGCCCACCCCTCCCCTGACTGGCCCCACTCCTCTCAGACCACAGTCACGTGACCCTTTGCTTTTAGTGGGGTTAGTGTCATCATACGGCTGTGTTTCTCCCCCACTAAGATAATCTTAGCTAACACATAAAGTCAATACATGCGTATTGCACTCTGCTGCTTAGGAGCTCACCTATCTCAAAAACGGTAAGTTGTGCTATTCTTTTGTTTTTTCTTTGACAGCGGAACAAGGATTTCTTTTCTCGCCCGCATTACTCATTGCACAATATTCTCATTCAATTTGCGTTTCAATGCCACTAACCTAGTCTTTGTGACGTGATAACAGCCGCCTTTCTGCACACTCTCACACACCCAACGTCGTACCCAGAATGACGTACCCTCAATGACGATGGCCATCACGGCTGAGCCTCCTGCGAAAGCTGATATGGCCATGGACACAGAGACGGAGATGGAGACGACTATTCATGCCTGCTTGGAATTTGCTGTCCAACTTATCCGTCGCAACAATAAACCAATTTCGCATCATAATAATAGATTTGTGGCTGTAGAAGACAACAACGACCATAATCAAAAATTTCGACTCAAGCCCTCTGCCTTCTGTTCCCTTCTCCAACGCCTCGAGACTGATCCTCGCGTATCCCTTGAACATTTCAATGTCGAGTACGACCCCGAGACGCGCCTCGCTCGCTTTAAGATGACCCAGGGCCGTCTCCACGCCCTCGTCACCCAGAAATTTGGCAATCTCGTCTCGGACGCCGCCAAAACCACTTTCCCTCAGATTGAACAACTTTTCGGGTGGCCATCCGACTTCTTTCCCCCACCCTCCTCGTCAAACTCCCTCGACGGTGGCTCAGAGTCACCAGGCACCCTCCTCGACCCCCTAAGGTACATCCCTGATGTCTCCTAGTACGCAGACCCAGCAGACGGTAGCTACATTCCGCGTGTGGTCGCCGAGGTCGCCCACTCGAGCCCAACGACGTTGGAGGAGCTCGAGGCCAAATGCGCCCGATACATCTCGTACACTCATGGCAAAGTTCGCGCCGTAGTTGCAGTCAAGATCCCCTACGACCGCCAGAACCCGCGTAACATCGCCGGCACCAGACTCGATGATTGTCTTGTTGCCGTCTGGGTCTGGGACGTGAAGAACGAAAGGGTCAAGTGCGCGATGAGCTGGGCGAGCGTCACTCGACTAAACGCCAACATCACCCTGCGCCCGTGGCACTTTTCCGATCCCGTCAGCAACAAGCGACAGGACAAGAGACGTGGTAGAAGGGGAGGCAATAGAGCCGCGAGGTACGTCATCAAATATTTGTTCAATCACTCAATTCCCCATCCCATTCCATCCTGTCACTCGTCTGTGTCTGGCTAACAGGTTCCCCTCACTGGATTGGGGCTTTCCAGGGCCAGCTGTATTCGTGTCCCTTTTACCGAAATCAGAGAAATCCTCCGCACATCCATTGAGTTTGCCTCCCGAGCCGCCTGATTTGGGTGTATAGTATGTCAGTCTGGGTTGGAGGACAAGGGAAAACGTAAGGCAATGGCAATGGAACACATCGGCAACGTACACGCGGAAGTCTGGTCTGTCCCTTTTACCGAAATCAGAGAAATCCTCCGCACATCCATTGAGTTTGCCTCCCGAGCCGCCTGATTTGGGTGTATAGTATGTCAGTCTGGGTTGGAGGACAAGGGAAAACGTAAGGCAATGGCAATGGAACACATCGGCAACGTACACGCGGAAGTCTGGTCATTGGCACTGAATTACAACCCAAGACAGAAGACATGTATCGTACACAGCTTCTAGGGAGTGCCAGCTTGCGTCGGATATAAAGATATTCAAGCTATCACCAATCCGAAAGTCCCTGTTTGCACAACTGTGGCGTCTGACAAGCAGCAGGCATGAAAAGCGGTGTGCATGGGCGGCAAAGCATCAAAAGGCTTAGTAACTCTCACTGAGCAATAACATAGAGGCATTTACCTTACGTGTAGCATTAAGAAATGAGTTATGCCATTAGGTATTAATCAAGTAAGGACTGCACTTTGGATGGCAGCTGAAGCAGTTCAGCTTAAGATGGGGCGGAACAGCTGAAGACGTGCATCTACTACTCCGTACCGCCTCCCAATATTTACGTTTATTCAGCCAGCTCTCTTTCATCCGTTTGTGCGATGGCGATACGCTAATCGCAAAGTGACGCGTAAACTTGACGCGTCTTCCTTCCATCCACTTGTGAATGTCCAAAGCACCATCAGCCGTCATGCCTCCATCACTGTCGTCGCCGCGCAGAACGCCAACACATCCAGCAGAGAAGTCGCTTGTTGATGCATCTTTTCTCTCGGTCAACCCCAATCTCCGCCTCTATCCCGGAGAGTGACTGCTTGTTCCTCCGCTTCACTGGAACGCTCGTCAGCTCGACCTCCTACGGTGCGCCGATCCACGACGACCTCCCACCACAACATGCATAGGACTCCTCTTTCTCTTGCCTCGTTGAGCCACGACTCCAGTACCGATCCCAGTTCCATTATTCCGTCCCGGCGGCTGGAGATCAGTATCGTAACACTAGCCCTCGGTTAATATACTCGAGCGAAGGCATCCGCAATCCAAAACATCCTCCGCTTAACTTATCCGTCCTTCAGCCGGACGACCGACCACCTCACCTTTGGCTTCGACCAACATCAAACCCCCATGCCTTGCAGCCTCTTCCGCGGCGCTCCCGCTCCCGCACCCGCATTCCTTTACGTCGACCTTAGTGGCATTCGCAAGGCTCGCCAGGCGTCGCTCGAGCACATCTGTTGTTCATTTCCGAGTCAACGCACGAGCAGGGCCACAGCATCCCTCTACGCCAAGCGTCTTGCCGAAATCACGCCTGCGGACCCCACTCGAGACCCCTACGTTGCCGGTCTCTCCATCGCAATCGCCCAGTCCCAGTGCCTGCGTCTAGCCGATGATGCTTCCTCACTGGACAGTCTTCAAGTATGTGTCTGAATACCGAGGTTCCCTTTCGAGCTCGCCCTCTATAATACCTTGCCGAGCAAGTCTCACATCATTACTCGGCAGCCGTGCCCACAGGAACCTTCGACAAGCTTGCTCATCCCTAGCAGCCACCTCCCGCCGCCTCGCATTATAGCATCGGAACTACGCAGATTCCCTACCGGCTGTGCTCATCTTTTCAGTCGCGACCGCTGCAGAAAACATGCCCGTGAGGTTCGAAGCGTTCTCGAGATTCGGACGATTCAGACGATTTCAATGGATTAGAGAGTGCAAGTAGAAAGCTTGCATGACGATGATCACGATAGGTGTCAGACCTTAGACGGTTGGGGATGTCACATCGGTTTACCGTGGAATGGTTCAGATAATAAACTGGATGGCATTGTTGGCGGCATACGTACCTGGGTCTCGGGAGACCGCTCGAGTTGCAGCCATCAACGCGCGGCGTATGATACCCATAATTTTTTTTTTCTTTTGCTACAATCGACTCGATGGCCTGTGCTTGTGCCTCACTTTGGTGTTCTTTCATCAATGTCGTGATGCCTTCAAGCATTATAGCCCACTTCGCGTCACGTGATGTAGTTATATGAACTTAGGGGCCCGTAGCATCATCGCCGAGCGGCGCCCGAGCGGGCTAATCCTACTCCGAGCGCTCCAGAACATCCCCTACACACTCTCTCCGCACCCTCAACGGAATAGGCCGGTCCGGGAAGTTAGAGCTCCCACTTCAGCAGTAAATTCAAATGACATGCTAATGGCACAAGTCACTAGCGAGGCTACTGTTAGCGGCTTACCGGAAATCCGTGGTGGAGTAGGACAAACAGTGTTAGTCGAATAAAGCTCGAGCTGCAACTGTTTGTTGCACGTGATGCTACTTGTGGGCGCTTTACAGAGCGAGGCTAAGGTAGAGCCTGTCGTTTTGGTGTCTCCATCGCAGTTACAGCAATCTGCACCACAACGTCATCAGCAGTCTGGAAACGGCTAGGGCTGGAAACGACGGTAGTTACTTACGGTAGTATCGCCCTTGGTTGACCATCTCGTAGCAACAACTGCATTGTTTTGCAGAAGACATGCCCTCGGACCATCGGCAGTCACTGACCCAATACCGATGAGTTGAGCAGTCGACTGCGCAGACAAGCGCCGCGAGGACGTGATTTGTAACCCCGCAGCTGGAACCATCTTTGTAGCATTTTTTACAGGAATCATAGTTTCCGCAATGGAAACAATCTGCATGTAACATCAGTTGCAAGGACCTTTGAAAGCTGTGGGAGGAAACTTACGATAGCAGTTACCTTGGCGTATTGCCTCTCCACAGTGGTCACACCCAAATAACGTGTACTTTCCACCAGAGAGTTGGGAACGTGTGACAAATTGGACGGTTTCATTTTCCCAATTTGGATACAAGTTTATGATAGGTGTCTCTGGAGATAGGTCTTGATTCATGGCTGGTTGTAGCAGGGCCATGTCGTGGGAAGGCGATAGACATCTCGAGCCATTGGAATAGCAGGCTTGGCAAAGGTCGAAATTATCGTTCGCGCACAGGCAGCAATCTAGCACGGTACATGTTAGCAAATTGAGAGCTGCGACCATGTTCTTCGTGCTTCAACTCGCTACAAGATAGACTGAAAAACACGGTGAAGGGGGGCCGGAGAACTTACGCCGATACTGTCCCTTTCCAATTTGCTCTCCACAACTGTCACAGTTCATGGCACTAAACACACCCAGAAGACGGGGGTAGCATCGTCCTCGAGCCTTCCCATATCCTGCGATGGCTTCCATGACCAATGCCGACCCTGCCGTCGCCAGGAAAGAAGGCATCGCCTTTTCAGCCGTCTGCGCCAAATCGACACCCATATTCCATGCGCCGGCCACTTCCGGCGTAGCGACGAGCATTTCGGCCGTCGCTCCTGTGTCAATGTAGTGTACCTCCATCAATTGAACATCCGGCAGGATAATCTGGCCCATGGTGTCCCCCGTGATATTGGTGCCGACCTCCTGGAACTGCGCGGCCGCCCCCTGGATGGCGTCGCCTACCGTACCGACGGGGTCCGCAGACAAAGCACCGATGGCTGAAGCCCCCGAAGCTCCCGAATTCCTCAACGGCGTGAACATGAGTCCGTCCGTTAGGCAATCGGTAGAACCGAGTGTCGCCATGCCGACTGCGAGACCGATGGTTCCGGTGATGGCGGATATGGCGACGTCGCGTTTCCGGGCTTCATACAGGGGTATTATCTTGCGGCGCTCTAGCTCGGCTTGCACGATCTTGAGCTTCTGCCTGGAGATGTAGTATTTACGAGCTGTTAATAGAGCCATGATCAACGATGCGCCGCAAGTCGGGATGGCCATTCCCAGGTATGTTCCTCCGCTGAAGCATGCCGCGATCTTTTGACGGGTCTTGACGACCTCTCTCTGTTCAAGCTCTTCGTCTGTGCTTGATTTAATCCGGGCAGTGTACTCGAACTCGTCAAAGTGTTGGAAGATATCGTTTAGACCTATGATGCTCTAAAGTAGGAACACGATGCTGGGGAAATAAGTTAAGTCTTTTGCTTTTGACGCAACTTCCAAAGCGGGGGACACAGGGAAACCGACCGCCGTTAGCAGGAAGGGATTCCGCTTTGGTGTAATCTTTCAAGCGTAATGAGAGTAGCCAGTCTTCGTCCTGAAATTCTTCGGGGTATCCGGGTTTCATGTAGTCAATCACTCCATACCATGTCGGCAAGGAAGAGATAGCAGGTCTCGTATCATAGCAAAGGCGGTTCTGAACGACTTTGTCCGCAGGCTATCTCTAACCTGCACCAATCAGCCTTGATACCAACTTGAACACTGAATAAGGATTCGACTGCGAATCATGGCTTGCTGCATGCGATTTCTTGCAAGGGATATCTTGATTTCGAGTGGTGAAACAAGGCGTCTTGGTCCACAAGCCAGAATCTTGGCATTTTGGCGTATTACATACTTGGTATGCCATTCGGTTGGCTCCTCCTGCCTCTCAATCACATACGTCTCTGCGTCGAGAGAGGGAGGCTAGGAGGGAGGCATAGGCGCTTAGTGTCTTGAGGCTGAAGAGACGAGGAATTTGGCGCCTGACATGACTGGTTCCTGCAGCCTCCTTCACATTACCATGTCTTGGCGTAAGATGAAGAGAAAGAGTCCAAATCTTGAAGGAACGAGAAGTGTTCGGCCCAATCTGGTAAAATAGGTACATGTAGGCAGCATGGCTCGGTAAATTCTAGCCAAGACATGGCTTGGGGCTGAGGTTCAGCTGACCGCTGGTTCGCCGGAACCGAGGCGTGAAGAAAATTCCAATAGTGTTCTATCGTAGATTTCAAGACCCGAAGCCTCGGACTCTAGGACCACATCACTTATTCACCCAGCCCTATTCGATTCACGCTCCACGCAGGAGGCCGCTGTGATGGGGGTGACATCGTGAATCTAGCCCGGCCCTCGATGGGGTTATGCTAAGCTCCTCAATCACGGCAGTGAGAATCACCCGCCGGGAACAATTTACAACAAAGGAGAGGTATCAGAGGTCAAGCGCAGTTCTTATCGCCGTGTCAGACAACTCAAAGATTGACAAGTAGGTGGCGTTCTGGAACGCAAGTGATGAGATTGAGACGGCGAAGGACATTTACGAGACAAGTCGATTTCTCATACTGAGCCTGAAGCTAGGAAATTTTTTGTTGTTCTATTTAACGCCATGGCGGCAAGGGCGCAGCCGCCCTTGCGGCAGACCTCCCGAAGGGTATGTGGCGTGAAGGGTCGCAGGCTCTAGCTATATACTATATAGTACACGCCGTCTCCTGACGTCCTCCAAATCTTGCTCGTGAGCTACTATGTGTTCTATCCATCCCTAGTTCCCACTGGTGCCCTAGTTCCGTTATAACCATCTGGTTTCTTATTAGAGGTAGTCTGTCGTTTGGAGGATAGGTTATGACCTATCTCCTAGTACCGCGGGCAGATCTTCTGGAAGAAGTCTGTCACGCAGAGGAAGGCCTGGAAGCCTTCAGAGTCAGTGATTAGCCCCTTGAAGTAGCGATCGAGGGACCCTATAGGTCCTACGGGCTCCTGGCGGCTGTAGGGGTAGAGGGTGGGCCACTGTTGCCTCCTCAGTAGGGTCTTTCGGCAGTAGACTAGATGGTCTGCCTCCTTAACCCATCCACAGGAGCAGGTGAGTAGTGCTTCTGTGTGGTTAAAGCGTTGGTGATATTGTTTAAAGTCCCCGTGGCCTGACCGTGCCGCGAGGAGGTGATGAAGGGCAGCCCTAGGGAGGCCAAGTTCAGGAGGGCAAGCAAGGGTAGCCTTGAGCCCTAGTTGGGTATAGCGGGGAGTTGCCTCTTGTTTCCACCATCGTCTATATTGGCGTCTTGGCCGCTCTTTAGCAAGCCACTTGATACCTGATAGAGTAGCTAGTTGGCCCCTAAGGACTGGTAGAGTTGTTCCCTCCTTAGCTAGGCTGTCTGCTTCTTCGTTTCCTTTAATACCTTGGTGCCCAGGAGACCAATGGGTTTGTATATCGTGTATCCTAGCTACCTCCTGGATCTCAAGGAAGGCCGCTTGTGAGGAGTCTGGGATCTTACCGCGAATCCCCTGAATAACGCTGGTATTGTCGATGCAGATATGTATAGGCTGGCCTTGGGAGGTCTGAAGGGCCCGTCGGAGCCCAGCCCTCGCCCCCTCCGCCTCACCATCAAACACTTCTGCTAAGCCGAGACGGCCGCAGCCCTGGGCTATACGTTTATTGTTGCGGTAGATAACAAAGCCGTACCCTGTAGCTCCGTCAGGAGCTTTGGAGCCGTCTGAGTATACGACTGTATGCTGACCTGGCACAGTCTTGAGCCAGGCCTGGAAGATCCTAGCTGAAGCTAGGAAACAAAAGCTTTCAAATGCTTAGCAACTGTAAACCTTGATGCTTTGCCGGACATGGCGTTTCAACTTTCAAATCCCATCGATCCGCTTTATAGCCACCTAGTAAGGTATTGCACAACTGGTTGAGATCTTCCTCTAGTAGCTGAGATCTTGAGAGGCCCGTAAAAAACATTGGTTATCGCCGTACATAGCCGTTCCTCGGTGCTGCCCGAAAATGTAGTTGGAACTCTGAATATCTTGCTCAGTGTCGCCCTCTCCCCTGTGGGGCCTTACTTAAGTCTTCTGCTGATTCTTGACTAAGATATCAAACGAGAGTAGTTGGTATCCAATCCTCTCGAGTCTCGCACCATGTGGATAGCCTGCCAGAGTAATTAATTTTGTTTCAAAATTCACGGCCAAGTATAAATCCTGGAGACAGATTGCACATGAATGAACCAGGTCGCAAGTCTTCTTCACCTAATTGCAAGTCATGCTCGCTGATATACCACCGCTAGCTGCCAAGTCGAACAAGAATGAAATGCAAGGAGTGTCAAACCTCACCGCAGAGAGATCATCATTTGCCAACGCCATGCTTTAGCCATCTCCTATACTTATAGTAGGCCTTGATCTCCACCGGGACTGAGCGAAACTGAAGATGGGGTCTCCGACGAGAGGACTAGAGTTGGCCTTGGGACAAAGAGTTCCGTTGGGTATAAATACCTGGTGGAAGGGCCATTTGCACGGCCCAGACCACCTTCCAAATCCACCTTTCTGCCGTCAATATTCCAACGTCATCCTCTACAATCCTCGATGCAGTTTCCCTCTTGAACCATTTGAAAATAAAGCTTTGACTTCAAGACAAGAACAATTCCTGCCGCTTCAAGTCTGATATCCTGAAATGAACTTCTTGACCGTCTTCCAGAACTTGATGGTGTGTAGGTAAAAGAACACGAAAATTGTCCCCACGGCAAGTAATGCCCACTAAAACGCAATCAGAATTACTATGCACCTGGAACTTCACAAGAGAGGGTACTTGCCTGTATCATACTCCCACTATTGTTGTTAATTGCCCTCAGAGCTTGCCCTATAAAGGCTAATGCGCTTGCTTGCAACAAGAGAGCGACCCAGCTCCCAGATCCCACAACTACTCTTGGGAGGTTCAGACTCTGGCCCCCTTCTGTCCTTTCTAGAGCATCCAGAAACATCTCATCTGTTTGCATCAGCTGTAACATGAGTGCGATCATCAATGAGACCGAAGATGCTGCTGCTGCCCATGAAAGCCAATACGCAGCGTCTGCAGTGGCTCGAATGGCGGTCGTTATGGTTGGATCAGTCTCATTAGTCAGGGGAACACCGAAGAAGTTGCCTCCCGTAGCAAATCCTTGGCTAGCCGAGATGGAAACGGAAACCGTGATGGTGGCAGTAAAAGCGACGAGCTGAAGGTAGGCAGAGAATGGTGGGCTATGTGGTCGTGACACACTAGCATGCGGGGTTTCCTGATAGGTGCCTGTCGCTCCCAACACGCTTGATGGCCTTTGGCCGCTGGTTGGGGATCGCGGCGCTGATTTCGTAGCCATCGTGACCCCAACAAAAAAAATCTCAGCCTGGGACCAGTTTGCAGCTAAAGCGCGCGGAAGCCTGAGAAATGAAGAGGTGGTGTGGTGGATAAGAGTGTAGAAGCATGGCCCATGACTTTAAATGTGACGCCGGACACTGCCTCTTTATGTCAAGCTCAACAAGCCACCGCATCACGGGTCATCGCATCACGAGCTAGCGATCTCCGGGTTCGTTACCTTCACTTTTAGTCTTGGTTGCCTTATTCAACTACACTAAATTCGACTGAGCAAAAACGCCGAGATGGGGCAGTGCCGTTCTGAGATCATAGAGGCGCAGACCATCGCAACATAAATTCACTTGCATTTAAACCGATTCGAAGCACTCCGAGAAACTCATGGATTGTGATACACTGTACACACTTCACTTATCGCCGGTTTTGTTCTTACTCATCACTGTACCCTGAAAGAGTTCCAAGTTTCCGAGCAAATCATGGGTGCGTCACAAAGTCGAGGCCCCACGACTCCCCAAGGTGTCACAGGTTAGTTAAAACGGTTAGAAATTCTGTCAAAACCCCCCAGTTCTCACTCTTTATGGTTGAAGTTTCAGCGCTGCAGACACAACTGGAGAAGGAAGGGATGTTGGGAATAGGAGGTCTGGGCATCATCCGCCACATTGTCAGCCATCAGACACCTGGATCCGTTACCCGCGTCATATGGAACAGCGAGCATGGCACCCTGCAACACGAGTATCTCCTACTACGCATCAAAGTTCAAGATGTAGCAGAGATCTCATGGGTTAGACTTGAACGAATGGGCGACTTAGGCAAGCAAGCACCAAATAACGAAGCGAAAATGATATATTTATACCGGCACCTACTATGGCGAGGCTTGTTCACCATGACGACAAGACTATACATGATGTCGACCTGGGGTCGTCCCTCCAACTCTGGCGAATATGGCCAACATACTCTCGATCATTCACCAAGTGGCGTCCAACTACACCTTCCTTCACCACAATTGTTGATGGTTTGCGAGACAAACCTTCATCGTTCGCTTCACTTGCTTCATGCCTGATGGAGCTGAGAAAAAGAAACTTCGGGGAAAGTGCAGGATCAAGAATCTAGAACACGCAGTCGTTGAGCGGAGACGATGACCTTGGCCCTTGGTTGAAAAGTCACCCGGGTATTGATAAAATCAGCTTCACTGGATCCACAGCGACCGGAAAACTGGTGATGCAGAGTGCTAGCAAAACTTTGAAAAGGGTCACATTGGAGTTGTGAGTGTACCATGAGATCTGTTCTATCGAGGCAAAGACTAACGCCGGAAGGGGAGGAAACGATCCCGCCATCGTGTTCCCGGACGTAGATGTTGACAAGGTCGCTGAAAAGGTGGGTTCAACCTGAAGGTTCTATAAGCTCGCGTTTACTAAAGTAACACAGGTGGCATTCTTCGCCTTTCTCAACTCCGGCCAGGTATTATTTTTCCCGTTCCGTTTCATTTTCATATCGTCAAGACTACATGTACTCACCGATACACTTCGATCAGATCTGCCTCAATCTCAAACGTATCTATGTGCATGAGTCCATCTTTGATCGATTCAAGGAGGCTTTAGTGAAGCACGTCAAGGGGTATAGTATAACCTTGGTGATGGCTCGCAACCCGGGGTAACACACGGTCCTCTACAGAACTCAATGCAGTATGAACGAGTCAAGACATTCTTTTCGGATATTGAGTCTCAAGGATGGAAAGTTGCCGCTGGGGGCAACATCGAGAAGTCCCAAGGCTATTTCATAACTCCTACCATCATCGATCGGCCTCCCGAGAAGTCTCGTCTGGTTGTCGAGGAGCCTTTTGGTAAGTCCTCCAAGTAACGTCCTGCTGCATATATCTTGGATCTCTGACACATCTCGAATAGGACCTATTGTTCCCCTTCTATCCTGGAGCAACGAAGACGAGGTCATTTCCCGAGCCAATGATACCTCGATGGGTCTTGGAGCATCTGTCTGGTCGAATAATCTGGATAAAGCAGCAAGAGTTGCTAGACAAATTCAAGCCGGGAATGTCTGGATCAACACACATTTCGATCTCTCACCCCTCGCTCCGTTCGGAGGGCACAAGGAGAGTAGCATCGGAACCGAGTGGGGCGCAAATGGCCTGAAGGGGTTCTGCAATGTGCAGACCCTATTTCTTAACAAGCAAGTTGTTAACGTGCATGATAAGCGAGCGGATCGGACAAGCGAGCGGATCGCTCGACAGCAACCACTCCACGTATGTAAATCTTGATCAACATCAACAAAGTTTAATTAATTGAAACTACCCATAATTCTCTTCTCTAGACATTTCTCTCTGAAATGGACATGTGCGCGCATTGTGTCCAGTGTTCCCGCAGACGCCACATCGCCGTTGACCTGTTTCCGTCCTCGGCCGACGGCCACTACTCCGGCGCGTTTCCTCCTCAATCTAAGCTGTAGCCTCTCTCTGTGATTGAAGGTCATCTGCCTCAGCTATAGTAAGGCTCCCTCCTTGCCTGAGACGAGTTTTCTTAGATCTCCGCCGTCGGCTAAGTAGATTATTCTCCTCCCGAAGGGTTTTATTCTCAGCCTCTAGAAGAGCATTACGATACATCATAGCTAGTGTCCCTTTGAGGATATAGTTAACTACGTTACTAGCTGGTGTTGGCGAGCTATTTGGATGATTTAAGATTCGATCTTTAATCAAAGTTGACTGAGAATTTGCCTCTGTTGGGTTGTTTGGTGTCTGAGAAGTCCACGCTGGGGGTGTTGCTGGGAGAGACCCTGGGGGCGTTGGAGTATGTAACTTCACATCCAGCTTCGAAAGCACACTTTCAGCACTTAACGGAACAAGCCCAGCCCCTCTAAAACCTCCCTGGATGTTTTTTACCGTTAGGGCTTGCGTGAAAGCGTTGCGAAATGCAGGGAAGAAGTCCTCCTTCGTAATATGCATATTACCCCGGCGCATCTTATCCTCAATTTGTCGACCATAAGCCGTCTTTAGTGGCCCAAAACACCCAACGTCTAAGGGCTGAAGTAGATGAGACGAATGGGCCGGCATGCAGAGTGTGATGATATTGTTTTCCTTGCAATATATCTCAAAGTCCGCAGAGTGGTGACTTTCATGCCCATCAACGACGAGGAGGCGATATCTACCAGTTACACGCGGTTTTGTATACCGATCAAAGTACTGGAGCCAGTCTAGGCCTCTTTCATTTGTTGTCCATCCGTTTTCAGACGTTGCAATGACCCAGTCGCGTGGGAGACCTGTTTCTGTGTACCAGGTGGAGAGGTGATATTGGCCTGCGACGATGATGTACGGCGGAACGCTGTAGCCTGACGAACTGATGGCTTGAATGACTGTAACCCATTCACGATTGCCAGGCTGCGTCATTTTCGTGTTTGAACGCCTTTCAGCACTCGTGACAACCATTCCGGATGTAATCTGGCCCATCATAAACCCAGTCTCATCAAAGTTGTAGATATCGGAGTCCACGATGCCGTACTTCGCGATTGTGTTCGCTATAAGGCGAAACCACGCGTTTATCGCGTCTGGATCTTCGCATTGGGCCCTCTTGTAGTCATACTTGCGAAAAAAGCGCGTCCGGAGCTGTGGGTGTCGCTTGACGAAGTTCGAAGCCCAGCGCTTCCCAACTGGGGGCGCGTCGCGGTCGGCGAGCAGTCGATTAGCCATTTCTTCTACACCACTGATCCGAGGAGGGAATAATCGGGAATCCAGGTCGAGAATATACTCAACTAGCGTATCCTCTTCGAGCAACATCAAATTCCGTGAGTTTGGTACGGTTTCAAGTCGCGAAGTTCTTCCATTAATACGGGCGCGTAAGGTTGAAAATGGCACTGAGTAGATCCGAGCAAGTCGGCCGGAAAGATCGACCGTAAAAGTCGGCCGGAAAGGTCAAAGGCGGCCCTAAACCGCAGAGGTTCTAAAATCTAACGGCAACACAGAGGCTTCCGGAGAAAGGGCCAAAAGGGCCAATATCTTGCTATTCAGAGCTCGCAAGATTCTTTCCATCCTCATCACATGCCACACAGAAACTCCATCATAAGGTACTCAGACAAAACAATCGCACAATCCACCACCAAACAAACATACTCCTCACTAATAGGTAAATGTGTGCCGCCTTCGGAGCCCCCCAACCGACATTCCTTCTCACACCTGATTAATACCGCCGCCTGTTCCTGACTCATCCCCCACAGCTCCACCACGAAAACCTTACAAGACATCATCAATATGGAATTTACCACGCACTGCATTGAACCTCGGGCGGCGCACACCCACACAGTCGTTTTTCTCCACGGCAGAGACAGCATCTGCGACGAGTTCGCAGACGAGCTTTTGGAGAGCGAAGCATCAAAGCCAGCAAACCAGCCACGCACTCTTCCAGACCTACTGCCGTCCATTCGGTGGGTCTTTCCCGGGGCCGCGCTGCTTCCATCCAAGAGGTTTGGTACCGAGATGTCACAGTGGTTCGATGTCTGGTCGTTGGAGAACCCAGAAGAACAAGCTGGTATCCAAGAAGCCGGCCTGAGACGAAGTATCGAATACCTCGTCAACCTTGTCGAGAGCGAATCCGCCTTGGTTCCGATGGACAAAATATTCCTAGGCGGCATCAGCCAAGGATTTGCAACCTCCATAAGTGCTTTTCTGACCACGCCAAGAATAGCCAAATTGGGTGGGCTGGTCGGTTTGTGCAGCTGGATGCCACCGCCTGAGGTCATCAATGAGTTGGCGGAGGAGAGTTCAACATATCGCAGAACAAGCGGCACAGAACCAATGGCCAAAACTCCTATTTTCCTCGCTCACGCCGTGGACGATGAAGTCATCAATATCAAACTTGGTCGGCAGTTGCGGACGACTCTTGATTCATTCGCCAGTGCGTGTACAGTGGAATGGCATGAATATCAATCAGGAGGTCACTGGGTCAACGAGCCGCAGGGTGTGGATGACATGGTTAGCTTTCTGAGATTTCATATGCATTGAATCGGGCCTCACATCCCGCACCATCATAAATAGACAGATCAGAGGCTTTCACGTAACCGATTGCAATACGATATCCAAAACCGAGCATAATAAGCTCTTAACAGCTCGTCATCAGTCTTCAGCTCCTGAGCTGCTGCGTGACATTCTCACAGTTACCCATGTGTGCGCGTCAATGCAAGAGTTCCAAACGATTGAATCCGGCTGAGAGCTTGCAAATGGCTTTTTCACACGACGGAGACCGACGAGAAGGAGATCGAGAAAGAATACACTCGACCGCCCGGTGTGTCATACGATGATTGGACCCTCATGTACGGAAGGATTGGCGATTTCATCACGACACCCAAGTCGTTGGTTTATGTCCTCGTGTCTATTTGCTTCTTGTCGGCCAAGCAGTGGAAATTCAGCCTTACAGAGACAAGGTCGTGGCGTTTACTTGATGAGAACAGCACTGAAAAGTCATCATGGGCTAAGAGAGGCTGAAATAATATGGATTGGGACAGAGGGCATCAAATTACGAGGTATCGGCTTCCCAAAGTCCTCCAGTGCTCGAGACACTTACACTTTTGGAAAGTATGGGCCGCCGCGGAGATATTAATTCTGGACAAGACTCCCTCTCGGCACCAGATAATGCACCTTCCACCTCGCCTTCGAGTTCTGCAGGCTGTTTGTAATATGGGCACCCTTCACGGTAAGGTTTTGGGCCATCCATGAGTATACGAATATAAATACTCACCCCTGAGCGACAATACCTACAACTCTAAGAGCAGCCAAGCACCTTGCTGGTTCTATGGCTTGACCACGAGAAAATTCTGCCCCGCAAAGATTCCCCTTATTTTCCTTCCTGTTTCAACATCTCAGTAATTAATACCATACCAATGCTAACCTTACCTACATCCGCCATGTCAACCCCTCCAACGCACTGGACCAAACCAATCGTCGGGCAAACGGTAACCTCCAAGCCCTCAATCGAAGATCCTTCAAACACCTCCACTCGACGCATCGAGACCGAAGAAGTACCTGTGGTCACCGATGGCCTCCACCGCCGTCTCAGCAACCGCCAGGTCCAGCTCGTCGCGATCGGGGGCTCCATAGGCACAGCCGTCTTCGTCAGCATGGGGGGTGCCCTTCAGCGCTCTGGGCCGGGCAGCCTTCTGCTGGCGTTTGTCATCTATACGATCGTACTCTCGCTTTGCAACAACTGCATGGCCGAGATGTCTGTCTACATGCCTGTCAGCGGCGGCTTCGTCAGACTTGCGGGGAAATGGGTCGACGATGCGTTCGGCTTCATGGCTGGCTGGAACTTCTTCTTTTACCAAGTCTTCCTTATCCCGTTTGAGATTGTGGCTTTGACGCTGGTGATATCATACTGGAATGACAGGATCCCAGTCTATGCCATTTGTTTGGGATGCATTTTTCTCTATGGGTACGTGTCAACATTTGCTAGAGGCTCGTTGTATACCCTTCCAATGTCAATCGAAGCTCAGGGAAGTAGATCAAAGTTAACTTTACTTCCCATTTAGACTCATCAATATCTTTGCCGTCGGGGTTTATGGAGAGGCTGAGTTCTACCTCTCAAGCGGCAAAGTAATTCTCCTCGCGATGCTTCTCGCCTTTACCCTAGTCACAATGGCAGGAGGTAACCCACAGCACGATGCCTACGGATTCCGAGCCTGGTCCGCCGGCTACTTCGCCGAGGACATTAACACCGGTTCCCTCGGGAAGTTCGAAGGCTTCCTATCCGCTCTCTGGACCGCATCCTTCACCTGCGTCGGACCCGAGTACGTCTCCATGATGGCCGCCGAAGCCAAACATCCCCGTATCTACGTCAAAACGGCCTTCAAAGCAGTCTACTGGCGCATCTGGATCTTCTTTGTCGGAAGTGCCCTGGCCGCTGGTATTGTTGTCAGCCACACGGATCCGACTCTCGTCGCAATATACACCGGCAATGGGGGCTCTACGGGCAGCGCGGCTGCATCGCCGTATATCATCGCCATGGGCAACCTCGGGATCGACGTCTTGCCACATGTTGTCACTTTCTTCTTGGCAACCACTATCTTCTCGGCCGGCAGTGCCTACACTTATTGTTCGACAAGGACGCTCTATGGTCTAGCACTCGAGGGGAGGGCACCGCACTTCCTGACAAAGACGACGAAGAAGGGTGCCCCTATCAACTGCCTTGCGGTGGTTATGGTGTTTCCCCTTTTCTCGTTGCTGCAGCTTTCGAGCTCTTCGGCAAAGGTACTCGACTGGTTGATTTCCCTAACGACCGCGGCGACTTTAATCGACTACATTGTCATCTGCGTCACGTATATCTGCTTCCACAGGGCCTGCAAGACTCACAACTTTGATCGCTCTCGTCTCCCCTATATCGGTCAATTCCAGCCGTATAGCGCGTACATTGGACTGGTCTGGATGAGCTGTGTCGTTATTTGCTACGGATACCGTTCGCTCAGCCCGTTCGATCCTACTTCGTTCTTCATCCACTACACTATGGTTCTTCTCGCACCTCTGTTGTTCTGCTTCTGGAAATACTACAAGCACACAAAGACTCTGCGGCCGGACGAGGTCGACCTCGTTTGGGATGCCCCTCGGATAACCGCATACGAGGAGCTGCTGAGTGACGTTGAACCTCCTGTCGGATTCCTACGAGATATAGCCAACCATTTCTCAGTAAAGAGGCTCATGAAAAGGCGCGATATCGACGGCAGAGTGTGAAGCAAACCGAGGCTGTACGATCCAACATACACACCGTCTCTCGCTTAGCCAAACTACATGGACAGAGTATACCAAAGCCCTTCCGCGACAGCCCCTGCGCCAACAAGCCACGGCGCGAAGCGCGCTCCGGCTTCCAGAAGAACTCGTTTCTGCTTATCAAAGATCTTGCTTCTGAGTGCTGCCGCTTCGTTGCCTTGTGGGAAAAGCCTCTCCAGCACAGGCATCTCAAGGAACTCGCACAAGGGGCCCCAGCCCTCACCAAGCTTGTACACCAGCAGTCTCTCCTTGGGGACCGTCTTGAGAATATGCTCGTGATGGCGCTCATAGATCTCGCCGAGCTTCGATTCTAATTCGGGAACGTTGCTACCTCCCACCCAGCCCAGCATCATCTTCTGGATGTTCCCCGTGCTGTCGGCGCCCATCATGGGCTCGACCTAGTCTCGGATGAAACAGGTCAGGGGCCCAAAGATTCCAGAGAGCACCTCTTTCATCGATACCCGCCACTTCTCATAATCTCGGATGACGAGAACGAGTTTGGCTTCTGGGTACGCATCGATGAGTGATGGTGTGAAGGGGGCTGCGATGTCGGTGATGCCCTCGCAGGGTCCAAAGACGTGGTCCCAGTCGGCGGCGGTCATGCCCTTGCCGGTGTAGAAAGGTAATGACGGGAATAGGGCGTCTGAGGCACGACCGAAGAAGCGCCAGTCGTTGGGACTGTCGATGGCGTTGAGGCCGTGATAGACGTCCTTGAAGCCCAGCTCGGTGAGGGCGAGCATCATGGAATAGGACCCTGTGCGAGGAAGGCCGACGCTCAGGACTTTGGTGGGGCGAGAAGTGGCCATCGTGATGGGTTGGTCTGCCGTCGATGCCGCGAAGCTGATTCACGATGAATTCAAACACAGTGGCGTCCTTTTCCCACTTGGAAGATGAAAGAGTGCTGTTCCAGGCAACATCAAGGAACGTTAGTTGGTTATCTTAGTGAGGTTCTAGCAGACAAACATGTCAGCACAAGCGATGCTGAAAGCTGCCTAGCCCGCGTGGTCGTCCCACTTCACCCTTGTTGATTTGACTGCCTCGCGAATTAGATTACTGGGCATTCCACTGACAACCCATTTTACCGGTTCTGCCGTCTACACCCCTGAGCGGGAGTTGGAAAACCCGACGGGCATCCACTCTAGGGTACCTGGGTGCTCTGTCATCTTTGGATTGATGAATGAATCTTGAACAGGAGGATATGAGTGCCGAACTTGTGAGTTCGCTCCCGAGACTCGAAATACTAGCCATCGTCAAGGACCTTTCCGGGATGTTCCGTTCACAATGCTCCTTAGGTTCTGATCAATAAATTTTAGCTGTTCCTATCCTCAACTGGAGCACGAGGTATTCTCCCCAAGGGCGACACGCCAATCCTAGCATCCCATCACTCCTTCTTCGCGTCCTCTCCCTCACCAGCCAGCGCCTGCACAACAGCCTGCAACGCAGCCCGATCCGCACCCCGAATCTTATCAACCCGCCCATCCTCAGTGAAGATAACCGACTGACGCGGCGTCACCCCCTTGGCAGCCACACCAGTAGGCTTCCCCTTCTGAAAGAACATGAACGTCGGCATGGCAGACACGCCGTAGCGGCCGGCGACGTTGTTGACGTTATCGACGTTGACCTTGGCGAAAGCAAGCTTCCCCTCCGCGGCGTGCTTGTCGGCCAGGCCGGAGAAGACGGGCGCGATGGCGCGGCAGGGCGGGCACCAGTCTGCGTAAAAGTCGACGACGACGTTAGTGGTTGAGGCGAGGAGGGCGTCTAGCTCGCCGGCGCTGGCGACTTTGTAGACTTTGCCTGATGTCTCGGGGATGGGTGAGCGGTCTGCGAAGAGTGTCTAAAGGGGTTGTGATTGGTTAGCAGCGTTGAAGTCATGTCCGAAGATGAGCGTCACCAACGACCTCTCACGCAGAGGAGAGACAGGCGCCATTCCGGGAGTCAGGGACTGGATGTGGGGTACGTACTCTTGCGATCATGAAAACGGCAAAAGCCAGGAACATCCACGAGAGCGTATCCATCTTGTCACTCGATGCAAAGGACTTTTATGGATGAGAGCAACTGTTGCTTGAGCTTTTGCATAGATGTCGAACGATGTTGGGAAGCTCAAGGAGAAGACTCAATTGATTCGACCTTGAGCTGTGGGAGTCGCCCGGGCTTTACCCGGCGGGGCTTTGTCAGCTGTGACCCTCGGAGTGCGTCCAACGTCAGGCAGTACCGTATTGGCGGCTTGCTAGGTACCCTAGAACTGCCAGGTGCCCTGGAGCAGAAAAAACTAAAACTATTTAAAGCATGGTCAAAATCCACGATGGACTGCACAACCTCAACTCCAAGAAAAGTATTGGCTCTGAGCTGGTGCAGCCAACATTACAAGACCTCTAGCTGGCTTTTTCTTCTTTTTCAGTCACTCTCAATTCTCGCTCAAAAAGGGAGCTTGATAACAGAAAAATCGCTGCAATTTTCAAAACAGACGTCGTCTATGAGCCCTTGGTCTGTTGCTCTCAAGCACGGAATCCTCGCGTGCCAATGCGCGCCCTCCAAGTATCACTGGCTTCGCAGCCCATCCTTGCACCCGCTTGACCATGGCCGTGAATATGTACAATAGTCGCACCTCCTTGAAATTCCGGCACAAACCCTCGGCGCATAGACTCTCTCGCGACCGAAGGTAGATGTAGTCATGCCATCTAGCATCCACCGCAGAAGCAGCGGTCGTCACTAAATTCCACAATGTTAGCACCGAGGCTTTTCTCCAAGTTTCCACAAGGGCGAGGGAGAGTTTGCTCCTTCTTCGTAACGTACCCAAAAGCAGAGAGTCCGCAGAACGGCTTGGTGCATGGTCCTCCGCTGCAGAAGCTAGTGCAGTCGCCGTCACTTCCGCACGTAGGCGCGACGTTGGCTTGAGGCGCTGCGAGGGCGAGGGCGAGGGCGGAGAGTGAGAGGAGGGAGATGATGTAGAACTGCATTGTGTCGAACGGTGGTAAAGTTTGGTGTGAGTTGAGTAGAGATACTAAGTTGGAAGCGATGGGCGTTTGTGGATGGTTGTAAGTGGGCTGAGTGAGTGTAGAGCTTGAGTCGATGATTTGAAAGACACCCAGGCTAAAGAATGAGGAGGTATAGTTGCTCCTTTATATCTTCTTTACAGACCCGTATGGATTTATACACGCTGTTATACGCGCCAATACAGCGCATACATCGCGGACTTTACACAGCTTACCCGGGCAGAAAACAGCCACCACGAGTAAGTCTAATTGCTTAAAGACGGTGTTCATATGATGAATACAATTAACGTGGTTCGTCTTTAGTCTTGGCAATCCAATGCTCAGCCTCTGAAGTTGGAAAAACTACTCAATCTGTAGAAACTCTGTCTCGACTCGCCCTGGTGGGAAAGGTGTACCCCTGCTGGTTATACCGTTATGCATCTGTAAATCGGCGCACGGGGCCGGAAGACTCCGCATCTCGATGTCCGTACAAGTCCGGCGGCCATTTTTAAGGTTTCTGAGACTAGACATTGGCCTTGAAGGAATTTTGATTAGGTGGGAGGCCGACGGGAAACTTCACCTGCTTGGGCCGATCTGGATAAATGGCACCGCAGATCACTCGGTAATATAGTCCTTAATCCGACGTTGATCCCTTTGCATCTTGTGATTTCTGATGATGGACCGGAGCCTCCGGTAAGGATAGAGGATGGGCTCGGGACACGCCGTGAAGTTATGAGATGTATGTGTACAGAGGTTCGCAAAACCGGTGTCCCCTTCGCAAGTATAGTTTGTCTGTTGAGCACAGACCTTCCATGGATTAGGTACATGGCAGAAAGCAGGGGTATCTTGAGAGAGACCACGCTACAGCTGTTCATGGGAGCCCGAAATGGCTTATTGACCAAATCGCTGATAGCTGGCTTTCATATTAGATAGCCAACATGACGCGAGCCAAAATAAGCTGACTGTGTGCATTTACAGCCAACAGCGTCAGCGACATTCGGCTTCCTCCCACTTATGCACCGCGTTAGAGACATATTACTTTATCAGAGCCGTCATTCCATTCGTAAGGCAAGCATTTTGATAAGCAGCTTATGGCACTGGTGATACTTCTACCGCATACCTCGTTTGGAGCAGCGATCTGCTTCGGTGCATCCTCGATGGCGCTATTCCGCGTCGAGCGCACCTACGTCGAGCGCGAATCTTACTTCGGGCTCCTCGAAGACCTATGTTGGCGGAGAGCGATGCGTGAACACTTGCCTTTTAAGTGTTGAGCGAGCCCTCCGTCTATTAATCGACCCATATCTCAGTGCTTTTTGTTATTGATTCTAGCCAAGAAAGATGCCCGACGTCTCGTTAGAGACCATAAGAGTATCATGTTCCTGGAGATCTCTAGCAGGGTTACGAGGCGAGATGGCGCACGATATTCGTACTCTAGCTTGACGATCGAAAGCTAGAAAACGTCTCGGTATTGTTCGCCTTGAGTATAGGGATCGTTCGACATATTCTGTTCTTGCGTGGGAGTCGATCGGTAGTCGGTGGTCCGGACGGCCTACTGGCTTGTACCGTTTTTTCGATGCTATGCTCGCGAAGTCAAGCGATGCTGTATACGGTTGACTTATCGTTTATCGAATGATGACACCAAACCAGAAGCGTCTTGATGGTTCATCTGCAATCATTAGCAAGGAGCTTTCCCCCGACGAGCAGTTGTTCGCGTTCCTTACCTTCGCCTCCGGAAGAAGCCGGGCGGCCAGCGGGAAGGACGCCGGAGTGCCGAGTCGACGCGGCCACTCGTTCACAAAGAGTATGCCCATGTATCGACGCCGCGAACGAGCGGGTTTGACAATGCTTCGTGTTCTGCGGTCGCAATGGCGCCAATACCCATGCATTGAGCAGCGAAATCGTGTGGTGTAGATATTAAGGTTTCCATGGTGAGTACAGCCGAGCTTTAGCCGAAATGACCTAAATCCACGTGTCCCTTGCGGCCTTCCTTCATCACACCCATTCCATCGTTAACGGTGGCTCAGTTCACCTATTTCTATCATCAACGATGACGCCGATTCTCGCGCAATTGCAGCACGACTTGATCCGTGATATGCTAATAAGCGGCAGCTTTACTAAGCTGAAATCGTAATGGCCGCGAGATATAGTACCCGTGCCGTGCGACGCATCTGTCAAAGGCTAAACTGCTTCGCCGGCCGGCCTAGAGATATCACCCTTTCCATATTCAGTGCGTTATGCGATCGGCTGATAGAGAAACCGGATATATACCTACAAGAGATGGTAGTATTTCTTTTCGACGAGTTTGATACCATGGTGACAACGTCTACCATTAGTAGAACTCTAAGGAGGGCTGGCTGGACGAAGAAAACGGCGCAATGTATCGCTCGGGAACGGAATGCAGACTTGCGTGACTATTACCTATATAAGCTGTCGGCTTTTCGGTCGTACCATCTAGTCTACGTTAACGAGTCGGGTTGTAACAGGCGTTACGGTTTTCGACGTACGGGTTGGTCTCCTCTAGGGTCGATACCCACGCAGACTGCGAAGTTCTATCGTGGCCAGCGGTACCAGGTGCTTCCGGCATATACCTAAGATGGCGTTCTATATTCGCAGCTATTTCAGGGCTATACCGATAGCGAGGTATTCGAGCACTTTATCGAGGCGTTGCTTCCGTACTACGGGCGATTCCCTGAGCCTAAGTCAGTGCTCGTAATGGACAACGCCTCGATTCATTACACTACGAAGATCCAACAGATGTGCAACGATACTAGTATAGTATTACTATACTTGCCGCCATACTTACCCAACTCGAATCCCATTAAGGAGTTCTTTGCAGAGCTTAAAGGCTTTATTAAGCAGTAGTAGTAGTAGTAGTAGTAGTAGTAGTAGTAGTAGTAGTAGTAGTAGTAGTAGTAGTAGTAGTAGTAGTAGTATTTAACATCATCAGGGACAGGATGTCAAGTTGGGATGTTGACGCAGGGTGGAAGCTCTCAGAGGCCAACTGCAGTTAGGGGTAGAATGATGAATTACTGAAGTCTGCTCCTCCCTCGACGTGTACTCCCTGCGCTGTATATATATCTGAGCTGTTCCTTTGTTGCTTGGACTCCTTACTACCTCTTACTAGCCCCTATCCGGGAGGGCTCTGACACAGGAGCCTAGCTATCTAACTAACTAAGCCCGATCAACCAGAGCGCCCTTTGGGCATATAATGTACCGTGCCGCTATCTAAACAGCATACGACAAGTCAGACAATCTATAATATACACTTTTCTTCTCGTACCTAGAGCAGTAGAGATTATTAACTAATCCCTAAGGTCCGTTCAGTTCCAAAAAGCACGCCAGCAGGGGTTTCCTAACTCGGCAGAAGCAAATAGGCCTTAAATAGCCCTACATCGTCCACAGACGACGGGCTATAACGAAAAAGCCGGCCCTCGTAAGCATAATTACCCACGAGTACATTTTTTTATTTTCCAGTATTATCTCAAGTAGATCGGGAAAAATAAAAGAGGGAGAGGGAGGATAGAGGTAGGGCTATAGCCCAAAAGGTATCGGTAAGTATATAATAAAGTATAAAGCATAGTATCTCAGGCTCGCTATCCCTTCACAAGGAGTGCATTTCGAAGTACCGCATCAAGCGCTCGAACTTCTCAAAAGCGCCCGGATCTCTAATCAGGGCGTACCAGTAAGCTTCGGCCTAGCCCTTCGGGGGCGGTAAGGGGCCCGGATCCTTTTTAGTCCCGGCAATCGGCCATAACGCCGCCGTACGGCGGTTCTTTACGTAGTTGTTACGGCCAGCTAGTCGTAGGGGTAGTTTGCAGAAGTTGAGGCTGCGGAACTGGTAACAGTATTCGTAGTCGGGGATAGCTTCAGGGAAGCTATGTCTGTCAATCGTAAGGGTAGGTAAGGCTTCGGTGATCAATCGTAGTCTTGTCAAGGTGATAGCTGAAAGCGGATGTTAATCCTGATACGAAGTTAATTGCTGAAGAAGCTATGGAAAGTCTGTCCTAGAGCCCAGCTCGAGTCCATCCTTATATACAAGTCCGATCCTAACTGAACAGTGCTGAACAGTCGCCTTTGTCTGGATATGTTGGATATGCCGAATATCCAACATATCCTTGACTCGGTTGGATATGTCGCATATCCAACATATCCTTATCCCTTATCATATCTCTTATCATCACGTGACTTGTACCATAGTTCTTCCGTTCCTGGGGTTTCCCCAATGTTCCGTCCCGTCCTGCATATATGATGCGCCGTAGCCGCCAGGCGTCAGCGGGGCACGCCCTGGTCTCATGTTGGGTCGTAACACCGGGCCACGGCGGCGATAGCCTTATTAATAACGGTAAAGAGACCCTTCTAGCTAGTGTTCATAAAGGGATTACGGAGGGCAGTGCCTATTCTAGATAGCTTCGATAATATAGCCGGCCTAATATGGCCCGAAAACCATACTTCGGTACCATATAGAGCTAACGGTAATATATAGGCCGTAACGGCAAGACGGGCTTAGCGGGGAGGGAGGCCCTTGAGGACAGCACTAAGGCCACGGAAGAAATCGGCGACCCGCTCCGCTACAGTAACTCGATAACCAACGTAGATACAGAAAGATAGCGTACGGTCGAACTAGACGCCTAGCCAGGATACGGCCTTAGTAGGTACCACGGGCATAATAGTGAGCCCCGTGGCATAGACAGCAGGCCATTCAGTTAGCCTATTCTTACGATATTTTCGTATAAAGTGTACTACTTCACACTTAGCAGGGTCAAAAGTGACTTTATTCTCGGCGCCCTATTCGAGCATAAAACTAACTTTACTACCTAATATCCGAGCATTCTCTTCTAACGTTAGGGAGATCGCGAATAGCCCTATATTATCTATATACCTAAAGTAGCACCTAAGATTATCCAGGAGCGTATCTGCTAGGTATAATATATAAAGGACTAGGGAGTGTTGGAACAGCAAAGGCTGATAAGGAGTAATAGGCAGGTACCATGGGCTGGCTGGCACCTGCCCTGGGCGAAGTGGGACAACTGGCCTAGTCATCACGGCCGGATAAAGGTGGGGCAACCACCCAGGCCGTCACTACCTACTTCGACCGACTCCTGCCTACAATGTAAGATAGAAAAAGAAGAAGAATAAGCAATAAGATCACTAATAGACGAGTGATAATTGCTACCACTATTTGTCGTATACGACCCCGTGGAACCAATAGATATGTATCCCCTTAGGGCCGGGTCGGCCCGGGCCAGGGGAAAGGTAAGAGGTAAAGCTCTAGATAATAGACCACATATACGGCTTTAATGCCTCGTTATAGGAGGAAATAAGGTTATCCAGGACATTAGTAAGGAGGCGGTATACTACGTCGTACTTAGATTAGGCCGTATTAGCGCGTTAAAGCGCCGCGGCGGCGGTAGAGGGTACTTCGCTTCCCTGTGATGTACGAGGACGGGATAGGAGCGGCGCCAATAGGCGCGGCGGTAGTGTGCGCGTGCGCGATAGGGTCGAAAGGGGGTCCGGCAGCGAGCTGTCGGCATGCTGAGAGCTTGCGAGGCCTCCCTGAGGCCTTGCGGGCGATAATTCGTAACTTGGGTGCAGGAAGTGGTGTTAGTGGGTGGGTGTATGCCCGGGCAAGACACTAACAGTGGGTGTCTCACGCGGGTGATGCGTGTGGGAAGTGGCTTTATTAAGCATCACTAGGCAGATTATAAGAACTGTCCTAATTTCGCATAGTTCCTTAAATAGTACGTGCGATCAGTAGGTGCTAGGAGGGCAAGCGCGGAAGGCCATTTTCGGCATGCCGGTTTAGAGATAGAGAAGCATCAATAGGAAATAGATTGAGTTAAAGGCCGTGCCCAGCAGAAGATCAGGGTAGTTTCGCACGCATAGTCTATTACTATCTATTACTATTCTAGTTCCCGACCCAGGGCCCACTCGCAAATGTCCCTAATGAAACGTATTGCGGCGCCCTTCTTGACACCATTATCAATGAAAAATTGAGCGTCTTGGTCCTCGTCCACTTGTTCGAGGTCAAGACAATGTTCGACCATAACCTCGTACGCCTTCCGATACCCTACCTTGAACGAATTATCCAGCACTTGTGCGCACTGCCACTGGTAATAACTCCTCGGTGCAGAATCTCTTGGCCCAGAGATCTTCAATCGTGTCGGCGTATGGGGGGATACAGATGCAGGCGCCGGCCCGGGTCCGTGTCCAGATAGCGAAACCCCTGCAGAAGCATCCAATCCGGGCATGACATTGGTAATGTTAATAGGTGGATATTTCGCTTGACTCTGGGACCGTCCCTGACGGTCCAAACGCTGCTGGTCCTCCGCATATAGCAGTTTACGGATGCTGCTTGGCTCTTAAGTCTTCTACCATCCTCAACGTAGGCAACCAAACTGGTCAGATAACGAGTCATCAGCTTATGATACTTCCTCCCGTCATCATCAACCCAACAATACGGTCCAAGATTATAGGGCGGACCGGGACATCTCATAAGGCTATATACTCGTTCCTAAGACGCCGCTTATCCCGTCCTGTTGCGCTCGCCTTCGAGCTCTATATCGCGCTTGGCAAGCATCCGTTACGTTGCTGAGTGCTTCGTTCCCCGTCGTCCGGCACTGCCGGCCGCTGGTCCAGTCTCCACGTAATTGAAGGAAACACTGATCTTTAGCTTTTTGCCAGCACGAAACAAGTGGCTCCACGTGCGCAGCTGCGTCTCGACGACCTCCCATTCTATATCTAGATCATCGAATCGCTTGATTGGGTCTTCTTCGGAGCGGTCTCGCACAGATACTATCAAGGTGGTATCATCGGGCTTGAAGGTTTTGTTGGCTGCCAGCTTCTTGGTCATAAGGTTGCTAAGCCTGCTCTGCAACGTTATTTCCCAGAAATCACCCGGGGCAAGGACAAGATTCGGCTCGCTGTCTTTGGACACTGTTCTAATATTCGCTGTCAATTTCCACTTAAGAGAGTAATGAATATAGGTTGGCGGCTGCTCATCGTAACTGCGGACTCTGTCCTAGTTAACCAGTCGAAGTAGTGGGAGTCTGCCATCAGAAGGTTGCTGCGATGCCGCCCTAGACGATACTGCAGGCGCTGAGCTGCTTCCATGGATAGACTCGTTGTCGGACCAGGTATCCCCGTCAAAGCTGGATGGAGAGTCACTGAAAGCCATCGTCACAAGTCGTTCGGATAGACGGTGGCGATGTCTTGAGGGAACGTCTGAGGTGTGGGAGACGGCAGATGAAAGTTAGCGCGTTAGGCAATAGCAGACGACACGTGGCTTGACTACCTCGCCCCTTGACTAAGACTGGCGACACGTGATCGTCTTCCGCTCCACTAGCATCATAGTAGCACGACTAACATGCTTATTTCCGTCCTACCCCGCAGCTTCTGCTCCTCCACTGCATGATTCATCTCGAGATCATCCGAAGCTTAATTAATTAGAAGCCCCAGTATCAACCCCATTACGGGCCGGCCCGCGCTGCCAGACCATGGAGCTACCGTCTGAAGCCCGGCAGCCGTTGAGAATTCTGTCGCTAGGTAGGATCCCAACCCCCTACATCATGTTTCCCGCTGATTATCTAGATGGCGGCGGCGTCCGAGGCGTTTCCAGCCTTCTCATCTTGGAGCACTTGATGGAAGAGATCCGCAAAACAGAGGGTCTTGACCGTGTGCCCCGACCATGTGATTGCTTCGACTTCATCGGAGGAACTAGCACTGGAGGGTTTGACGATCAGCTCTATTCAAAATTCTCCGCTAACTGAGGCTAGAATCATTGCTATCATGCTTGGAAGGCTGGGAATGACTGTCAACGAGTGCATCCTACAGTATCGCGAAGTCGCTCAAAAGGCATTTACTCCGAAACGAACGTCGCTCTTGCCAGCCTCGTCGAAGGGCGCATTCTCTGCTACAGCACTCGAGGAAGCAATCAAGAGCACATGCAAGAAGTCTTGTACAGCGGCAGAGTGTGTAGATCGGCGCCAAACAGGTAATGCGACGAACGGTACTTGTTCCCATGATATGGAGTTTCGCGACGATAAATGCACCAAAACGTATGTGAATTGCTACATCGAATTGAATTTTGGTAAATGAGTTACTTATTTTCTGTTTTATAGTGTCGTCTTAGCCATCACGAAGGACAACGTAGATGCTCCACCGACCCTCTTTACCACGTACGATGAATCGACGGGCTTCGACGGTTGCCTGATTTGGCAAGTGGCTCGCGCAACATCCGCAGCTACTACTTTCTTCAAACCGATCCGCGTAGGCCGAGATGGCGTAGAGTTCATAGACGCGGGGTTTGGCTACAACAATCCTTGTGAGATACTCATCGACGAGGCTCGGCGACAGTTCCCTTCGCGCCCTCAGATACAGGTTCTCAGCATTGGCACCGGGCTTGGAGACGTCGTCAGTATCGGCAACACAAGAATGGGCATCATCAGGGCCCTGAAGAATATGGCGACCAGCTCCAAAAAGGTGGCTATGAGACTGGAGGATCAATATGGCGATAGTGGCCAATACTTCAGATTCAATGTCGCACAGGGTCTTCAAGACGTGACTTTATCAGACTGGGAAAAGTCAAGCACAATATCGGCCCATACCAGGAATTACCTTCTAGAAACCAGGAGGCAAATACAACAATTTATTCGCCATATGACGATTTGTTATTCCAATAACGATGAGACACCGGCGATCGCAGAAATCCCGGGAGATCCTGTGGAAAGGCAAAGAGGTGGGCTGTAAAATTCCGCTTCAATTCAGTACAATCTGATCTTAAATTAGGAGGCATTGTTCATCTCATATCGCTCCCCCAAAACAGGAACTTCATCGAACGTCCAGAAGCGTTTGAAATCAAGAGGTTTCTGTTCGATGCAATGATCCAAGAAGTGGCGTTGGTGGGACTGGGTGGGGTGGGCAAAACGCAAATATCCCTGCACATCGCCTACTGGGCAAAGGAGAATTTGCCAGACTACTCAGTGTTCTGGGTCCCGGCCTACAGCCAAGCAAGCTTCGAGCAATCATATGCAACAATCGCCAAAGAATTCAACATTCCTCTGGGCGCAGAAGATGGAGACGTAAAGACCTCTGTCCAAAAATGGCTTAGCTCTGAGAACATTGGACCGTGGCTTATCGTTGTGGATAACGCTGATGATGCAAGCATACTGTTCGACAGTCCAAAGCATCAAGAAGGGTTGCTGAAGTATTTACCACGGAAGAGAACCGGCTTGACCCTCTTCACTACGCGCTCTCGGGAAGTGGCGTTGTCTATGGCAAATCAAGCTTGGCTAGAGCTTCATTCTATGAGTGAAGAAGAGGCCACAAATCTTCTCAGAAAAGCGCTCCACCGCAAAGATCTTCTCTCGGATCAGGGGTTAGTAAATAAGCTTTTGCAATCTCTTACTTATCTTCCTTTAGCAGTAACACAGGCCGCTGCATACTTGAATAGAAACAGCCATGTATCTGTCAAGAAGTACCTCGAACTATTACAAGGAACTGAGCAACACCTTGTCAGCATCATGAGTCTGGAGTTCCGTGACAGTACCAGGTATGCTAGCCTGGAGAACGCCATAGCAAGAACCTGGATGGTGTCTTTCGATCAGATTCAGAGCACTGATGCTGCTGCGGGTCGTTTGCTATGTTTCATCTCGCGGATTGAGCCAAAACTCATACCACAATCAATCCTCCCGTGCCCAGATGCCAATATTGATATCAACCACGCCATTGGAACGCTCTGCTCTTATGCATTTCTCGCACATGGAACTGATGCCGAAATGTTCGACATGCATAGCCTGGTGCATCTGGCAACTCGAGTTTGGGTTCGACAGAAGTCTCTCGAAACACAGTCCAAAAAGGAAGCTATACAGCATATTGATGAAGTCTTTCCATTCAATGACCACGAAAATCGGGTTATCTGGAGGCAGTATCTGCCGCACGCTATCAAAGTTTTAAATGAAAGCGGAGAAACTGATGGCGACGCCAAATCCAGTCTGTCTGTCCTGGTCGGGAGGTGCTTAGGAACAGATGGGCGAGTAAAGGAAGCTGTCGCCTATTTTGAGCAGTCTTTCCAGCAAAGGATAGATCTGCCGATTCAAGATAGTGCTCGACTTGCATCGCAACACGAACTCGCATGTGCATATCAAGCCGACGGGCGAGTCAAAGATGCCATCAAGCTACTCGAGCACGTGGTCGAGGTTGAAAAGACGACGCTTGACAAAGGACATCCTGATCGACTTACGTCACAACACGAACTCGCACGTGCATATCAAGCCGACTGGCGAGTTAAAGATGCTATCAAGCTACTCGAGCACGTGGTCGAGGTTCGCAAGACGACGCTTAATGAAGAACATCGTTATCGACTTGCGTCACAACACGAACTCGCATGTACATATCAAGCCGACGGGCGAGTCAAAGATGCCATCAAGCTACTCGAGCACGTGGTCGAGGTTGAAAAGACGACGCTTGACAAAGGACATCCTGATCGACTTACGTCACAACACGAACTCGCACGTGCATATCAAGCCGACTGGCGAGTTAAAGATGCTATCAAGCTACTCGAGCACGTGGTCGAGGTTCGCAAGACGACGCTTAATGAAGAACATCGTTATCGACTTGCGTCACAACACGAACTCGCATGTACATATCAAGCCGACGGGCGAGTCAAAGATGCCATCAAGCTACTCGAGCACGTGGTCGAGGTTGAAAAGACGACGCTTGACAAAGGACATCCTGATCGACTTACGTCACAACACGAACTCGCACGTGCATATCAAGCCGACGGGCGAGTTAAAGATGCTATCAAGCTACTCGAGCACGTGGTCGAGGTTCGCAAGACGACGCTTGACAAAGGACATCCTGACCGACTTACGTCACAACACGCACTCGCAATGGCATATCAAGCCGACGGGCGAGTCAAAGATGCCATCAAGCTACTCGAGCACGTGGTCGAGGTTCGCAAGACGACGCTTGACAAAGGACATCCTGATCGACTTACGTCACAACACGCACTCGCAATAGTATATCAAGCCGACGGGCGAGTTAAAGATGCCATCACGCTACTCGAGCACCTGGTCGAAGTTGAAAAGACGATTCTTAATGAAGAACATCGTTATCGACTTGCGTCACAATACGAGCTCGCATGTGCATATCAAGCCGACTGGCGAGTTAAAGATGCTATCAAGCTACTCGAGCACGTGGTCGAGGTTGAAAAGACGACGCTTGACAAAGGACATCCTGACCGACTTACGTCACAACACGCACTGGCAATGGCATATCAAGCTGACGGGCGAGTCAAATATGCCATCAAGCTACTCGAGCACGTGGTCGAGGTTCAAGAGACGACGCTTGACAAAGGACATCCTGATCGACTTGCGTCACAACACGCACTCGCAGGTGCATATAAAGCAAACATGACAGAAAGTGAGAAATGAGTTGAGCGGCTTGAAGTATAGTATATATGTGGTTAAGTACAAACATCGTAGGTCTCGTGGATCGAATCGACGATCTGAATAAAGATAGGGAGCGGTTGAGTTGAATTTGTGCGCCTGCAGCCACTTTTTTCGTTTTACAAAAGGCTTTTACAGTACAATAGATTGAAACCTTCTGAAATCTTATAAACCCTAGAGCAGCGGCTGAGCCTGTCGGCTAACAATAATTTACTCGTTCAGCAATGCGCTCACTCTATGTTAATTGTTGCGTTGTAGACCTAGGAGTGGAGTGCGTGATCGCCACGCTTCACCAAGCACCTTTGCAGGCCCATTCAAGCACCCCTATGCAGCTATTGGCTTAATCAGCAAAAAAAGCCATCGAGAAGCACCTGGAGCAAATTGGTTTGAGAAGCAAGGCATGCGTCGCCAAGAGTGATTGTGCGATCCACAAGCTGCTGACTGCGTTGATGGATCGGCGACTCGGATACAACGATATCTCTATAACGCTGGGCGTGAGTGGGAGGAAGCTGCTTGTGTCCAACGCTGTTGGCTGTAAAATCATCAGCTATTTCTGGCCCGCGGATGGTTGATCATCTATTATGACGACCAGCTGCCAGCGATCTGATCAATAAGCTGTTTCGGGCTCCCATGAACAGATGTGGCTTGGTATCCGTCAAGGTACCCTGGTCTCGGGTCTTGTACATAAGCTCTGTCCTAGTAATGAAAGGTCTGTGCTCAATAGACAGTCCATACTTGCGAAACGGACACCGGTTTTGCGATCCTCTGTATCGCTATTCGGCAAGGAACATAAGAAGGTCGAAGTGACATTTCCTTCCGGATCATGCTGCTCTAGAGGACACAAAGACAGTGACCCAGGCAAAATTGGAGCACATGTATCAGTTTATTGTCTACGTCCAGTTGCTGCACAAGAGACTGCGTCGAGTGGAAGCAATATTGTGGAGAGACATAGCCCCGGACGGGGGGTTCGGGGGCCGGAAGTTTGTGTAAGCTCCGATCCCCGGAACCTTCATCTCCGGACGTAAATTGCCAGCCTGCAAGAGTGACGCTTGTTAAGTCTGAATGCTGGACTTGGTCGTAAATTGTAACATGGGTACTGTGTCATCTTTACTGTCCAGAATACGCCTTTTCTCCGAGCTGCTGGATTCGGATCCCTACCCTCGACGCCTCAAAGGAAAATTCTCATACCTTTGGCGGCTTTTAGATCCCGTAATCGACTGCCCGTCCCTCTTCTTGATGAGAGAGGATATCGAAGTCTACCTGACCACCAATGGACTAGTGGCGGCTGTGGCAAGTATCGATGGACATCTGGTAAGCACCCTTTGCCCTGTGTCTCCACGACATGTAAATGAACGCCGGGTGGTTATCGGCGGGGGAAAGAAGTGTGAGGCAGTGGAGTTCAAAGCAACAAACCCCGGATGAGCGCCGTGGTAGTCGGCAGCTCTACCACGTCGGCCGTTCGCCCATCCGGAGCCCGGCGATGTAGCCCCCATCTTGTCGGCGGAATGGCGAGACTCATGGATATCTAGGGTGCTACTTCTACGCGTGCTATGGGGACAAACCCACTACGGCGGAGGACCGAATGAGACCCCATATCACCGATGCCGTGATGCGTTCCTAACGAATCGATGACGGGTGAGAAGTGACATGGGGTAGCAAGATAAAGTTGGGCCAACATGTCTAGGTACGTCTGTCACGTAATACCCAGGTTCATGGATCGGGAAACGTCTGCTGCACCAGGCTGAAGGTTTCGGGCCTGTATGGATGCTGGGTAGCTATCTCTTCAGCGGGTTGGATATATCAGCGGGTTTGGATACCGGATGGATTCTGGACTCCTGGAGAAGTCTACCTAGCGTATGAACCTGTACTCCGTACGTAGTAGATGCCACATTGCTGGGCGAGACACCACCGGTGACCGTTGCAAGTCCCATGGTTTCCACAGCCGTTGGCCTGGGGATGTGTTGGAATAGGCCTACATTAGGCAGCAGGAGGTTGCTGCCGCGGTCCGTTCCAGCCACGGTGGTCCGTGTGGCTCAGCCACACGAGGGTGGTATACCCCAGACTTCCTGCCGCCGCTGGCACCTGGTTAGACTTCCACTCAAGAACAACAAGAACAAGCAATATCACCACTACAGTCGGTGATCGTTGCTACCCACGATACTCGAGTATTTTCCTTTTCCACCTGTGAATCCAACAGGATGGAATGGACCGTGGAGTTGCGAACGATGGGACGTGTGGGGATGTAACCTTTGGATAGTGTGGGGTAAGGGGAAGTAACGGTCGGCTTCCCTGAAGATTTGGGTAGATATCTGAGGTTACCTTGCGTTGAGATATCAGATAGAGGTCTCTGAGATTGAAGAGTGTCCGAATTTGTTCTCATGCGCCGACCCAATCACGACGCAAATTTGAAGATTAAGCAGGAAACAGATCAGGCAAAGAGAGGATCTGGCTCGGGGAATACAAATCGACTCCATTGCTTACTTGCCTTGCGTCCTTCGAATGGCCCAACCCGGACCTCAAAAGACGAGTCTTGTTTGTCGTTCTATCAGACGCTGACACTCTACGCAAATACTGTTATGCAACCCCGGGGGCTGTCTGAAGTAGAATCAGAGTTGCAAGTAAGGTAGGGCGGGAAACGTGTGCGATGCAAGCATCCTTATCCGTGTAACGAACCCACGAGGAGATAGGCTGGACTCGAGTCTATCAGTCCCCGTCTTGTCGCCGATGCAACTGGCCGGTTCCCATGCCGTGGGCACGGTCAGTCAGCTCCGTAACACTTCGTGGGCGGAGGCACACGGGTTATCCCCGAAAGACTTGGAGGACGAGAGTCTGGGGAATAGCGTTGAATGACTGCGAGTTAGGTAGGTATCTGTATCCTTAGATGGTGCATAGTTGGGCCTCTGCAGACAACGATTGTTGCTTGTCACGAAGCCACAAGCTTCTGTTCTGGCAGCTGCATGCTCGTGGTACCCTCTTTTTTCTCTGTTCTTTCTTTTTTTGAGTTTCAATCTCAGGGAAACGTTACATGCACCTCTCCATCCCGCACGGACCTTAGAAGCCAGTGGGCGGGGACGAGGACTAGCGCGCTGGTTGGCTGACACTTGTCTATCTTGGCTCTGGGCGCCACTTTAAAATCTCTCCGCACGGGGTGGTGGTGTGGTGGCCGTCCCTCTCGCTCCATCAACATCTTCCTCCCATCTCCAATATCTCCAATATCTCCAAGTCAACACATCAATCCCGGCTACGGATACCACCTCCATCATCCTCAACAGTACCACCCTCCACTCCCTCCAGTCTCCGCCCCCCCTTGTCATCTTTCTCGCACCCGCCACGCCTCACCCTGGCACGTCGGGACCGCGACCTTGACCAAAGCTCCACCCACGATCATCGCCCAGTGCAACTGCAACCTGCAGCCCGATAAACCGTCCCATAAAGAAGCTGCACACGTCCCCCCGGACCCTACTTCTAGTCTCTGCTCGCCGTCTCACTCTTTCTGTCCAGTCTTTCCAGACCAAACTCATCGAACTGAGCCTTGCGCCTGCGCTACTTTGGGCCACCATCACCCATCGTCTGGCACGATTGAGTTTCCAGTCTGCGACACTCTGAAGAGAAGCACCAAGCGGCAGCCACGCACCACCGGCCCCAATTCCTCCCGTCCCGCCAAGGCGCAACGCCGCTCTGTTGACCTTCACGTCTCTCCTCTGAACCTCCTCCTCGTCAACTCCACATCACCGCCAAGATGTCTTCCGTCGACGAGAAGCATACTCCTGAGCCCGCGGCTGCGGCCGCTACCGAACCCGCTACCGCCGCCCCGACAACAACCGCTGTTGACGGCCCCGTTCCCCGCCCTGCCGGCTTCATGTATCGTCGCTTCCGCATCGGTGGCAAGGAGCTCTGGTACGCTTCACCCCGTATCCAGCTCTTCATGGTCTCCTTTGTTTGCTTCCTCTGCCCCGGAATGTTTAATGCTCTCGGTGGTCTCGGTGGCGGTGGTCAGGTTTCCACAAAGGCTTCCAACGATGCCAACACGGCCTTGTACTCCACCTTTGCCGTTGCCGCCTTCTTCGCCGGTACCTTTGCCAACCGTCTCGGTCTTCGTCTGACTCTCAGCTTGGGCGGCTTGGGTTACTGCATCTACGCCGCGTCCTTCCTGTCCTACTCCCACAACCAGAATGAAGGCTTCGTCATTTTCGCTGGTGCCTTCCTCGGCGTGTGCGCCGGTCTCTTGTGGACTGGCCAGGGTGCCATCATGATGTCCTACCCCTCCGAGAAGGAGAAGGGACGCTACATCTCTTGGTTCTGGATGATCTTCAACCTCGGCGCCGTCATCGGTGCTCTCATTCCCCTCGGCCAAAACATCAACACCACATCGAGAAGCACTGTTACTGACGGCACCTACGCTGCCTTCATTGTTCTCATGTTGCTCGGTGCCGTCCTTGCTCTCTTCATGTGCGATGTGCCCAAGATCATTCGTGAGGACGGCTCCAAGGTCATCGTCATGAAGAACCCTTCGTGGCAGTCCGAGTTCAAGGGCTTGTGGGAGACCCTCGCCCAAGACCCGTGGATCATCCTTTTGTTCCCCATGTTCTTCACATCCAACGTCTTCTACACCTACCAGACCAATGACATGAACGCTCCTCACTTCAACACTCGCACTCGTTCGCTGAACAACCTGTTGTACTGGTCTTCCCAGATTATCGGTGCTCTCATCTTTGGCTACGCCCTTGACTTCCCCAAGGTCCGCCGTAGCGTACGCGCAAAGGCCTCCTACATTACGCTTTTCGTCCTGACCATGGCCATCTGGGGAGGTGGGTACGCTTGGCAGAAGAAGCAGGCTCCTCGCGGCGAGATTGAGGGCAACTTGGACTACCCCACCATTGACTGGACCGACGGCGGCGAGGCTTACATTGGCCCCATGTTCCTGTACATGTTTTACGGATTCTTCGATGCCTGCTGGCAGACGAGCATCTACTGGTACATGGGAGCTCTCTCCAACTCTTCCCGCAAGGCTGCCAACCTGGCAGGTTTCTACAAGGGTAAGCTGCACATTCCTCGACTCTAGTGGCGCATTTATACTGACAAAACTATAGGTATTCAATCCGCTGGCGCTGCCGTCTTCTGGCGTCTCGATGGTGTTCAAACCGAGTACAACACTATCTTCAGCGCCACGTGGGGTTGCCTTGCCGGCGCTCTCGTTATTGGTGCACCCATTATCTTCCTGAAGATCAAGGACACTGTCACCGTTGAGGAGGATCTCAAGTTCTCGGACGAGACCATTGCGGACGTTGCCGCACCTGGAACGGTCGATACCAAGCTGGAAAAGGAGGTCGCGTAAGCAGTTATGCTCAATCAAGACTGAGAGTGATGCCTGCATGATATCCATAGGAGTTGTTGGGGGTTTTTACGTTGACGAGGGATGACGATACCATAATGTGCCATGCACATTGGATGTTGTAATGTTGGATTAGGTCCGTTTATATGTAATGACAAGGCTTTATCAAGCTACATCAAGTCTCGAGGGAAACGTGGTGATGATCTGCTGCAAGCTTTATTGATCCATCTCTTTGGTCTTTCATGGTGCATCTCTCATCTCATACATAACCCCGATGTCTATCCTCTACATCCTCGCCGCCATACCCTCCACCACCAGGCGTATTGACCTGGATATACTCGCCCTCCTTTAGGTTGATAATCGCCTTCCCGCCAAGATTAATCTTCTCCATGCCTCCCTCCTCGTTGAACAAGAATGCATAATTCTCCCCCTTTTGCCCTGGCCCGCCGCCAGTCATACCCCAAGGCCGATACACCCTCCGATCCGAAAGGATACTAAACTTGAGCGGGATACGCGCCTGAATTTCACGCGTGATACCGTCGCCTCCACGATATTTTCCGACACCACCACTTCCTTTGCGGATACCGTAGGACTTGACGAGTACAGCAGTGCGCTTCTCAATGACCTCCGCGTCTGTCTGGCGCGTATTCGTAGAATGGACGTGCGTCGAATGCTCACCCTCATACCCATCTCCCGCACCCACCCCGCCGCCGATACTCTCCCCGTAGTTCCACCCCTTGATGACCGCTCCGGTCTCCGGGTCCCGGCCGCCCATGCCCCAGCCGAAACTATTCGCGCACCCCTGGCTTGCGCCGTGTGTCCCGAACGCGCGGAGGATGACGTCGATGACGCGCTGGGAGGCGAGGGTGCTTCCGCATATCGCAACCCCGGCACCGGGATTCAGGACGGAGCCGACGGGTGGGAGGATGATGTTGACGGGGTTTAGACAGCCTTGGTTTAGGGGTATGTCGAGGCCTACTAGGCTTCGGATGGTGTAAATTATCGCTGAGTGGGTGATGGAGATGGGGCAGTTGTAGTTTCCCCAGATTTGCGGGCCGGAAACGGAGAAGTCGTAGGTTGCTGTGCCGGTGAGGGGGTCGATTGTGATGTTCACGTGGAGGGGGGTGCCGTCATCTAGGTGGTCTGTTGCGGATAGCCCCGAGGGGTGGGAGCGGGCTAGAGATTTGAAGTAGCTACGGACTGCGGCTTCTGCGTTGTCTTGGATCGCGGACATGTACTTGTGTACCACTGCCACGCCCTTCTTCCCGACCCCTTGCTCGGCGCAGAGTTTCCGCAAGAGGAGGATGCCGCGCTGGTTTGCCGAGGTTTGGGCTTTTAGGTCCGAGATGTTATCTGCGAGACGGCGGGAGGTGGAGCAGCCCGGCAAGGAACCTGCTTTCTCAAAGGCGGCGATGACTTGGGATTCGAGGAAGTGGCCGCGGTAGACGATTTTGAGGGTTGGTACGTTGAGGCCTTCTTCCCAGAGTTGGCGGGACTCGGGCATCATTGAGGTGATGCCTTTGCCGCCTATGTCTGTGTGATGGCCGCGGGAGGCGACGTAGAAGGCGATTTCTTGGGTGTTTGTGTTGTCGCGGTCTGTCTTGTCGCCATCATCCGGATCGGAGGGGGATCCGGACCCGGTGTCAACAAAGACGGGCGTAACGACGGTCAGATCCGGGAGATGCGTCCCGCCCCACTGCGGATGATTCGTCAAGAGCACGTCGCCGGGCTGGAGGCGTCCTTTCCAGTGGCGGTGTTGTTCCTGGATGGCGAATTGCATGGAGCCGAGGTGGATTGGGATATGGGGCGCGTTGGCGACGAGTTTGCCCTCGGGGGAGAAGATTGCGCAGGAAAAGTCGAGGCGTTCTTTGATGGAGGTGGAGATTGCGGTGCGTTGGAGGGTCGTGCCCATCTGTTCTGCTATGGCCATGAAGCGGTGGGCGAAGACGGAGAGGAGGATTGGGTCTGTGGTTTCTGGTGCGTCGGGCTGTGGGGTTCGGTTTTGTGTTATAGAGGTGGGGAGCGGTGATGGTGATGAAGTCGTGGCTGGTGCTTGCTTCTCGAGGAGGACGTGGGAGGAGAGGATGTAGGCGCTAAATGTCGGGGACACGAAGATTGTCTGCGTCTGGTCGATGAGTAGAGCAGGGCCCTCGATCACGACGCCCTTGGAGACTTCGCCCAGACGATACACGTCCGTCTCGCACCACCCGCCGTCGATATATACCCTCTGCTTCACGCTCGGCTCCGGGGCGATAGCAACATCTCCGCTACCGCGGCTCCTCCTGTCCGCGAGCTCCTTGACCGCAGACGTCTCCCGCATTCCGAACGCGCTCCCCGCCGCACTACCCGTCCCACGAACCTTGATCGACTCAATGACGATGTCTCTATCCATGGAGAAGGCAAACTCGCGAAGGTGCGTAGCCTTGAAGCTGGCGGCGTAATCACCGTCCTCGGGGCGGGAGATTGTAAGATTCGTATCGGTGCCATAGTACCGCAGGACAAGACTCTCATCAAAGACCAGCGAAGCCTCATCCGCGCCCTGGGAGACTAGTTCTCGTGTCACTTTCCCCCTCAGTGCGGCGAGGCGGTCCGCGATGTGGGATGTCACTGCCCCTTGCGCAGCATCCTCGCTGTGGCTGAATTTGGCGCCGTACGGCTCGAGGGTCTCGCTTTGTAGCTCTGCTTGCGCGATGCCGTACGCCGAAAGCAAGGAGGAGAACTTGTGGATCAGGATGCGGCGGATGCCGAGTTTTTCAGCGATTTCGCAGGCGTGCTGGCCGCCCGCGCCGCCAAAGGAGACAAGGTTGTGGTTTTCGGGGGCGAAGCCGCGGGCTTCGGTTGCGTTGCGGATGGGGCGGGCCATTGTTTCGTTTGCGACGTCTAGGAAGCCTAAGGCTACGTCGTGCGGTTGGAGGGCCTGGTTCGTCTGTTGGTTGAACTCTTGCGTAATTTGTCTGAATTTCTTTTTGACGATGGCGGTATCTAGCGGTTCAGAGGCAGACGGTCCAAAGATGGAAGGAAACGAAGACGGAACAAGACGTCCGAGGAAGAGGTTCGCGTCTGTTACGGTCAAGGGGCCGTTCTTTCGGTAACATGCTGGTCCCGGGTGCGCACCCGCGCTCTCGGGTCCTACAGCTAAGAGACCGTTCCGCGCAAAGAGGATTGATCCGCCGCCTGCTGCTACGGTGGCGATGTTGAGCATGGGCGTGGTGATTGTGCGGCCCGCGATGGAGGTCTCGGTGAGGTAGTCATACTTCCCGTCGTACCGCGAGACATCCGTGCTGGTACCGCCCATGTCGAGGCCGATGACGGGCGTGCCGTCCTGACGGTCATAACAGGACCGCGCGATGCCGACTACGCCGCCTGCGGGACCACTCAGGAGCGCCTCGTTGCCGCGGAAGCGGGAGGCCGCTTTGAGGCCGCCGTCGGAGCACATGAAGTCTACGCGGCGGGGCGGCGCATCGGGGAGAAAGCCTGCGTGGAAGGAGGCGACGTAGCGCTGGATGACGGGGTAGAGGTAGGCTTCTGAGCATGTTGAGGTGCTGCGGTTGAGGAATTTGATGGTCGGGGAGGTTGCGGAGGAGGTTGTCACGTAAGAGAAGGCGAATTCGGGGGAGCGGGCGAGGGAGGCGACGAGGTCTTCGTGGGCGGGGTGTAGGTAGGCGTGCATGAAGGAGATTGCGAGGGAGGTGTAGCCTGCGTCTTTGAGGGCGCGGAGCTGAGATCGGATGAGGTCTGGGTTTGGGCGGCGGAGGATGCGGATTAGATCGCCGTTGGGTGTGCGGACGAGGTCTCCTTCTTGGGGAGTAGATGATGAGGTTAGTGGTGATGTTGAAGCGGCCTTGAGAGCAGCCTCCTTGTCCAGGGGCGTTGGGTTGAGGTCATAATCTGCTGGCACGATGCGCTCGTCGATCTCGACGACGGTCGAGTGCAAAGCCGTGGGTTTGCGGATATTGAGGTCAAACAGTTTGGGACGGGACTGATCGCCAATTACGCAGACGTCCTTGAAGCCCTTTGTGGTGAGGAAGGCGAAGCGCTCGCCCTTGTGTTCTAGGAGAGCGTTCGTCGCGACTGTGGTGCCGATGCGGCACGATGCTGAGAAAGTATTAGATACAGGATCCCAGTGGAGGAGTGACATGGAAAACTACCGATGCGCGAGCCACCGAGTTTCTGTCCGATGGGGATGGGCTTCCCCCCTACAGCTTCGAGAATGCGCCTGATGGCTTCGGTCGGGGCGTCGGGGTAGTTTGCTGGGTCTTCGGAGAGAAGCTTGAAGATGAGGGGTTCACGGCCGTCGATTTCGGCGATGACGTCGCAGAATGTGCCGCCGCGATCAATTGAGACTCTGATGTCGGCCGCCATGATGAGAGAATGAGGTATGGCAGCCCTCTTGGTGATGATGTTTAATTGAGCCTTGGTGTTGTAGCGTGTGAGTCAGGAGGAGCCGAAGGCGTTTCAGTGAAAGCTCATGAGTGAGGTTGAGCTGATGAGGTTCCACTTCTGTCCCGACCTTTGACAGCGTGAATTATGTGTGCAATGGAAAAGTCCTCATGAGTGTATAAAAGACAATCTCATAGGACGTCTACTTCGTCCAGCCTCTGCGGTAATTGATGCCGAGTGCCTGGTGGAAGGGTCCGCCGATTCCGCCCCTCCTCAAGGACACCACAAAACAAACAAGCGCCTGCTGGTCGGACGCTGTCCGTCTTTTGCGGATCCAGCGTCGGGTCGTCCCCGACAAAGACTCTAGGTCGCCGGTGGAAGCTTATCGCCCTTCGAGTATGACCGGCTATATGGGTTCGGTGTCTTTTCCACATGTTTTGAGGCTCAATCGGAGGTAACGGTGGATGATGGCGCAATTGATCCTACGGACGATGCGCCCCGAGTCGTCCCCGGATGTTTCCCCCGGGGTGACGGGTAGATCACCAACCCCTCCCACATGAGTACCACGGTTTCCGGCTTCCGGGGCCGGTGCGCAACGCCTGTCATCCGGATCTTGGCGGTCATGTTTGCAACGAGCAGAATGCTTGAGCTGAGTTCTTGAGGCCGCGTGGTGAGTTTCCTGCAGTTCGGACGGAAGAACGTGGGAGACTGAGTCGAAGGCCCAAAGACACGCCGATCACTCAAGGAACTTGGCACTCTTGGGCAGACAACCAACCCTGTTAGGCACTCAATCCTACACCAACTTTCATCATTGTTTGGTTCTCCCTTGGAAGATTCTTCTAAAGATTGTAGCTTTGGACGTCACTTCGTCCGTGCAATCAGGTCTTATGGCTGCATTGTAGTGCAGTGAAATGGCAGGCGACGACTTCAACACCGAACTCAGCAATGCGCGCTGACAACGTCGCTGGGGTCAACAGAATCACTAGCCATGATGGAACCTTCCACCAACTGCGTCATCACAGCAATCGCTACCCACTTCTAGCGAGTTAATTGGCTATACAGCCTTCCTGGCAGTTGACTTAACAATGCGACCCTTGGATCTCCCGAGCTTTCACGACTCACTCGGCAGCCGGCTTGTTCTGGGACAACGCGAAGAGGGCCTGAAGACTAGACTCTGAGCTCACTCGTTCAGGATCGCTTGACATCTCCTAAAGCATGCACAAGCCTTGAGACTTATCAAAGTCTTAGCAAAAACTTGCTAATCTTGCTCAACGCGCGCGCCTCGTGGTAAATAGACCCAAACATCTGGAAACGGCATATGATTCCCGGAGCTTGGTATCCGCAAGTGAATCTGGGGAAAGGCCTTGGCCGCTCTCGCTTTCCACCAACGAGCCCCGGGTTCTCCAAGGCAAAGCGCGTAAACTTCCAACAACACTCCACTTTGCAATATAATGAATTTGCCATTGTCCGTCCGATTGCTTAGTCCGGCAACTGTTTTCTAGGGGGTGCTATACAGACTTGGTTACTAACCAGGGCTGCGAGACAACACGCGTTCAAGTTTCGACGTCATTGTTAATATAATTGGAACGCATGAGGGCAAAGCCACGCCAGAGACGGCCTAAAGTGTTCGTCTCAGCACACGGGTCTTTTTTTAAGGTTCTCGGTTGGGCGGCACTACGCACCACGCACCACGCCCACGGTTCCACGGCGACCCCGACGTCCCATCCCACTCGGGGCTCTCGAAGTGCGTCGCTTCGCTTAGGACGGCCTCGAGACATCGGTTCGAGTCAGCGAGATTGTGATGGTCTATCAAAGGCTTGGACGGCAAGAGCTCTCCGTGAATTAACGAGCAGAACTTCTATCCCATCGAGTGCCAGATAGCTCCATTTTTGCCAAGGGCGGGGTAGAGCCAATAGGGGCTTGTGAATCTGTCGAGTCAACCAATAGGGTAACAGTACCTCTATTCCCTATATATTTTGGGTATGCTATAAGTACTAATAGTCCCCTTTAATATATAAAGCTATATTATAGTCTAAGTAGCCCTTCCGTATCCTTTTCTTTTATATGAGGCTATTCCTAAATATCTTAGCTAGGGTCTAGCGGGCCCTTATTGCTTTTTTATTATTATAGTAGGAATAAAGTGAATTAGCCCCCCTTGATCCCTTCCTGTGGTTTTTCCATAGAATAGAGGTATTCCTTTTGTCTATAGCCCATCTTGGCCGTGACCTCTGCCGCCCTTTTGCTAATAGCCTAAACTATTAAACAAGCTGGGCTATAAGTAACTGCCGCTATCAGTACTAGGTTTTTACCTTTTACTACCTAGGGCTGCCCTAGAGCTGTAATAAGAAGCTATTTATAATAACTACTTCTAGTGCGAAATTCTAGGTAATTAACTGCTAGCCCCCTCGACGAATAGAGTAGCTATATTAATAATAGGACCTTATCTAGTCACTGATATCGACTCTATTTATTTTGTGGTTGTATTTATCGATTGCCTTAGAGACTAGAAGGTCCTTTCGGACGTCTGGGCCAAAGACTTGCCGGGCAGCCCTCTTGGCAGCGGAATCCCCAGCTGGGCGGCGGCGGCTGCGGATAACTTCCTGGCCGTTCTGGAAGATAGTTGATAGGAAGAGTATAAGGGCATTGTCCTTTCAGGTGAATTGGTTGACCTATTTACTAGTTAGTTAGTTAAGTAAGTAGAGTAGCAGGTAGGTAACTTACCTCCCTATCTAAAGTAGGGATATAGTATATTTTGCTCTAAGGAATACCCCGTCCCTTAGTCTTTTTCTTAGTAACTAGGATCTTATTTATCCCACTATCCTTCCGGTAAGTACTAGAAGCTCTAACTTACTGATTTTATAGGGTATTGTCGGAACGGCAAGGCTGATAAGGAGCAATGGGCAGGTATCGTGGGCTGGCTGGCGCCTGCCCTGGGCGAAGTGGGACAACCGGCTTAGTCATCACGGCCGGTTAAGGTGGGGCAACCACCCAGGCCGTCCCCACCTACTTCGATCGGCCCCTGCCCACAATGTAAATAGGAAGAAGAACAACAGCAATTATCACGGACATTGACGTGATTGTTGCCGAAGATACACCCTCATGAGGATATGTATCACGCCTGTGATACCAACAGGTATAAAAGAGCCGTATAAAGGCAAAAAGGTTATCAAGAAAGATGTGGTAGGTTGCAGCTGGAAGTAGGGAAATAAGGGTAGTTACTACCTGCTGCGTTGGTGTCAACAGAGCCAGCTTTCCAGCAGCCAGCCCAGCCAGCTGGGCTGGCTGGGCGTGGGGGACTAATGCGTATGGGCCCTTTCCATGTACGTGCCAGAGCTATTGTATATAGTAGCCAGACTACGTAAGGATCTAGATCTTATAGCTAGTTAGGATAGGTTTCGTTGGAATTATTATTATTTTTAGAGATCAATCTATAAATCGGACTATGACCTTATTAATTATAAGATCTGAATTAGTTATATAAAGGTAATCCCTAATCTCTTAGACATAGGCTGACTACTGTAACGGTGTGGGCCCCACAAGGGCAAATGTGGCAGCAGACACAACAAACCATTGCGCTAAATGTTACGGCCTAAACAGTTGGTCCTGTCATGGCCTAGCTATATAATGCAGAACAAGGGAAAATGATGCGGAGTCATCATTATCGAAGCTTTTGGTTTGTGCCACAGTTGGTTGCCTTGACCTGCTTGTAACACTAAATGCGCACCCGGGCTTATTCAGCCAAAAGGTACGTAATGAACAGATCCCTCTCTGTTCATTCTGCTGCACTTAAGTACGTATGCACGGCTCGTAAGGCTTACGGCGTAGCCTAAGCCCACAAAGGGCTTCAGCCCGTGACAACTAGTAATTAACCTTCCGGTATATATCCGGTATTTGATCTTAGGCCCGGCCCTGGCCCCGGCCTTGGCGGGGCTAGCTGGGCTGGCTGGGCTGGAATTTAATAATGTTAAATATTTAGTTATTTTAATTAATACTTCTGGCACGATAGCTTTAAGAGATAGGTGGTAAGATTCTTATACAAGAATATTAAATGGTGAATATTTATACAGAAGCAAGAATATATTAATATAGGGGTAGTTAAGCGTAACGTGGTTCATCAGTCAGCCGGACGTTCTTTCCCACGTCCACAACAACATCTAGTATTTCTCAACCACAACGCATTAAATCAATTATTGGTTATCGCTATCAGAATCTCCTGATAATTCGACATCTTTGTAACAGGTTCGTGCATTATGCCCAGTCTTACCACACGCACCACAGCGTCTCCGAGTCGGCTGGGCTCTCTTTGATGGACCCCCCTCCTCATCCTCTCGAGGTGCTGGACGTTTACCTTTTTGTTTCTCTTCCAGCAAACCCTGAGATTCCTCTATACTAAGTGCCCCTCTAAGCTGCACACGCGACCTTTTAGCCCTCCGACGCTTAGCAAGTGCTACATTCGCATCCTCAAGGGTACGAAGCCGATCAGTCAAAATAGTGATTGAGTGCGCCATTGCCTGCGCACCCTTTGACAATTGCTCAACTGCAGCAATAATTGGTGTCGGTGAGCTTCCTTTATGAGCAGAGATCCGGCTTTTGATAAAGTTGGACTGCGAGACGGCTTGTTGTGAGTTAGAGGGCGTTTGCGACTGCCAAGGTGGTGGTGTTGAAGGGCTGGCCACAGGAGGTATAGGCATCCGTAAACGTACATCAAGCTTTTCAATGACATGCTCTAGGTTCTATGGTGAAACTTCAGCGCCTTGAAAAGCAGCCCTAATGTTTTCTTCATTAAAAACTTTGTTGTGGGCCTGGTAGAAGGCAATAAAGAACTCCGACTTGGTGATGTGGTTTATGGAGGCTCTGATAAATAGGTTGATTTTATCACCGTATGCGCGTTTCAAAGGCGAATAAAGCGCAATATCCAATGGCTGTAATAGATGCGACGAATGTGCAGGCATACTGACCGTTACAATATTGTTCTGCTTGCAGTAATCGTCGAATTCGGCCGATAAATGGCTCTCATGGCCGTCGATAATGAGCATCCGGTAGACGCCCTTAGTTCGGTTCTTAGTATGTTTGTCGAAGTGTTTAATCCAGTCAAGACCCGTCTGATTATCCTTCCATCCATTAGCAGTGGGCTTGATGACCCAGTTGCTCGGAAAACCTGATTCTGTGGTCCAACTGGCAAGGTGATATACGCCCTTGACGATCACGAACGGAGGGATGCACCACCCGCCCGAATTGATACATTCAATGACTGTAGCCCATTCACGGTTACCCGGCTGGACAGACTTTGCTTTGCCGCGTCGATCGGCGCGTGTTACCACCATTGACGCGGTGATCATGCCCATCATGAAGCCAGTCTCGTCGAAATTGTATAGGTCCTCCTCTTGGATTCTATACTTGATCATCATGTTGCGTAACAACACAAACCACTTTGAAATAACCTCTGGGTCTTCTTGAAGAGCCCTTTGATAATCGTATGGACGATTAAACTTGGTTTTCAGAGCAGGCTGTGAGTCCACAAACCGCCTGGCCCATCGCTTGCCAACAGGCTCGGCATTACGCGCTCGCAGCAGGAGATTGGCCATATTTTCTACACCGCCAAGGCGCAAAGGAAATCCTCTGGAATCCTGTTCAATAACGTATTGGAGAAGTGTTTTCTCTTCGATCGGATCGAGTTTATGTCGTTGGGGTTGAGTTTGTTCGCGTCGCGGTCGGTTGTTCATTCTATCGGCTAAGGTGCTCTTCGGGATACCGTAGGTCTTTGCGGCACGCGAAATGCTCAAGTTACTACCTGCAGCGCGTGTCGATCGGATCGCTTCAATCGCAAGAATGACTTTGTCTTCTTGGGTGTAGATTGGCATTATGGTTGTTGAGATTTTACGCGTCAAAGGTTTAAGTGGTTTGGACATAAGTGTGTTTAGAAAAAAACGTCCGGCTGACTGGTCCGGCCGGCTGACTGATGAACCACGTTATATAAAAGAGGTTGATAAATGTAAAGAGAGTATATAGTTAGATTACTATATGAGAAGTTGCTTGCTTAACGAAAGGTCTAAGTAGGTAAAAAGATGCCCTTATATAGGCATAAGATCCTCCGACTAGAATATTCTATTGCTTATTGATTATAGGAATTGATAGAGCGGCGTCCGCGTCCACGATTTTAATTGGTTGAAAAACCTATTACTTCCCCATGAAGGCGGTGAATGCAACTGCACTAACATTTCCTTTTTGATATAGCCCAACACGCATCACCACCACTAAGGCCTGCCCCGCAGGACCGTTCCAGAGCCTTACCTACCTTACCTTACGACTTATAGACACGCCTATTACAACCCAATATGCATAACAAAGCCAGGGGGCCCGCCCCGCGGGCCTACGGCGGCTATTCACTAAATATATACAGGAAACCCCGGGAACTCGGGAAACTCCTTACGGAACGGAAGAACTATGGATAAGTCACGTAATAATAAAAAGGACCGACGGGCGATAAGCGGTCTCTGAACATGGACCGACATAATAAGGGCGGTCTACCCCTGAAGAACCGATACGGTGATATCGGTCCTAACTATAAAGAATATGTTTAGATAGGATCAAGACTTATATATAAGATGGACTTGAGCCGGGCTTAAGGACAGACTTCCTATAGCTTCTTTAGTAATGAACTTCGTATTAGATCTTATGATCGCTTTTAGCTATCTTTATTAAGAACCTCTCTAATAAGACTACGATTAATCACCGAAGCCTTCTCTACCTTACGACTTATAGACATAGCCTCTAGGAAGCTATCTAACCACGAAGTATAATAATCTCCGGTTATTATATCCGATTATTACATCGATTAGAACTATTCATTAGTATCGCAGCCTCAACTTCTGCAAATATACCTCACTACGACTAGCTAGCCGTAACAATAGCCTACCTATATCTAGTTTTATGAATCTCAAACAGGCCAACTTTATCTATTTATAACGTGTAGCTGTTTTTTATATATTGTAGACTACCTAAGTACCTGAAGTACTTAAGTGACGTGGTCGTAAAGGTTAATACTCGTCCCCTTTACTAAATAGTATCTCCTATTCAGATCGTCGCCTCCGAATACTAGGCTATAACGGCCAACTACTAGCATGATCTCCTATAATCTTCCCTCTACCAAGAGCACTGGACTGGCTCCTTGTTCGCCGCTGGGACGAGGTTGGAGCCTGGCTTTAACTTGGCTGGCTGGTCTTCTACATAAGCCTCGCTATTATTAATATATTCCGGCTTCCTGCTGGGCGACCTCGCTTATGACCAGCCGAGTTTTGGCTAGTACGGACTCTGCTAGCTTGACCAGCTAGCTGGCTTCGACCTATTTCTATCCTCGGCCGACGACCACTACTCTGGCGCGTTTCCTCCTCAATCTAGGCCGTAGCCTCTCTCTGCGACTGAATGTCCTCTACCTCAGCTACAGTAAGACTTCCTCCTTATCTGAGACGTGTTTTCTTAGCCCTCCTACGTCGGCTAAGTAGGTTATTTTCCTCCCGGAGGATCTGGACCTCCGACCTTAATAAGGCAATCTGGTGCATAAATCCCCGCGCTCCCTTTGATAAATGCTCTACAGCTTTAATAATTGAAGTTGGGGAGCTATTTTGATGGCGGGAGATCCTCCTTTTGATGAGTTCGGACTAAGAAGAGGCCTCTGTTGGGTTATTTAGCGTCTGAGAAGTCTACGCGGGGGGTGTTGTTGGTAGGGACCCTGGGGGTGTTGGAGTGTGTAACTTGACATCAAGCTTCGAAAGCACACTTTCGGCACTCAAAGGAACAAGCCCGGCCCCTCTAAAGCCTCCCTGGATGTTTTTTACCGTTAGGGCTTGCGTGAAAGCGTTGTGAAATGCAGAGAAGAAGTCCTCCTTCGTAATATAGGTATTACCCCGGCGCATCTTATCCTCAATTTATCGACCATAAGCCGTCTTTAGTGGCCCAAAATACCTAACGTCTAAGGGCTGAAGTAGATGAGACGAATGGGCCGGCATGCAGAGTGTGACGATATTGTTTTCCTTGCAATATATCTCAAAGTCCGCAGAGTGGTGACTTTCGTGCCCATCGACGACGAGGAGGCGATAACTGCTAGTTGCACGCGGTTTTATATACCGATCAAAGTGCTAGAGCCAGTCTAGGCCTCTTTCATTTGTTATCCATCCGTTTTCAGGCGTTGCGATGACCTAGTTACGTAGGAGATCTGTTTCTATATACTAGGTGGAGAGGTGATATTGGCCTGCAACGATGATGTACGGCGGAACGCTATAGCCTGACGAACTGATGGCCTGAATGACTGTAACCCATTCACGATTGCCAGGCTGCATCACTTTTGTATTTGAACGCCTTTCGGCACTCGTGACGACCATCCCGGATGCAATCTGGCCCATCATAAACCCAGTCTCGTCGAAGTTGACAATATCGGAGTTTATAATACCGTATTTCGCGATTGTGTTCGCTATAAGCCGAAACTACGCGTTTATCGTATCTAGATCTTCGCATTAGGCCCTCTTATAGTCGTACTTGCAAAAAAAGCGCGTCCGGAGCTATGGTTGTCGTTTAACGAAGTTTGAAGCCCAGCGCTTCCCAACTAGGGGCACGTCGCGGTCGGCGAGCAATCGATTAGCCATTTCTTCTATACCACTAATCCGGGGAGGAAACGATCGGGAATCCAGGTCGAGGATATACTCAACTAGCTTCTCCTCTTCAAGCTCCGTCAATTTGCGTGAGTTAGGTATAGTATCTTATCGTATAGGTATGCCTTTTAATCGGGTACCTAGGGTCCTAGGGGGGACTAAATAGATTCTTACTGCGGCTCGAATGCTGAGTTTAGGGTTTTTTTGGATAGCCTCGACTACTAAGTTCAATTAGGCCTCTTTGCTTTGTGACGACATGATTATTTGTGGCGTGATACGCATTAGAAGTGAGGAGGAAGGATGAACGCGGTTGGGTGGGCAGCTCGCTTATCAAGTACGTTAGCGATAATAAGTAAAAGAGTAACTAACTATAGTTAGAGGTAAATAACGTATCGTTAAGTACCCCTTTGAATGCGGGGTAATAATGGGTAAATAGTGGGTATTTTGAGCCTTGGTAAAAATGGAGCTATCTGGCACTCGATGGGATATAAGTATTTGAGTAAACCCTTCGATGGCGTAGTATTTAATCCTCATCTCAACATCACTCACATCAACAATTGTCTCTTTCTCTACAACTTCACTCCCAAGAAACAACCTGCCTCTCTTTCAATCTCGATCACCACCACCACAGCAACAGCCAAAATGCAATTCCCTACCTTCGCCGTCCTCGCCAGCATCATGGTCGCTGGCGCCTCCGCCCAGGCCACCTACGAGACCGCAAACTACCTGTCCGTCTGCCAGCAGGGCATCAACCTCTTCTGCTCCGGCAACACGGGCGTCTGCCAGAAGGGCAAGACGGATACCTTTGACACCAGGGCTACCAAGGCCAACGAGGACTCCTGCAAAGGCCTCAAGCGTGGAGACAGCTGCACGCAGACTGTTGCTTGCGTCTAGACTACCTAGGCGGAATTCAATGTTCAGTCATTTTTTGGAGCGTGAGGGAGGGATAGATGATTTAAAGCATGGTTGATGGCGTTGTTGTTTTGTCGCAGCATGTGTGCAGGGAGCTGCGAATTGGGGCAACCATTGCACCAAGATCGCAGTCAAGATAGGCCAACCTGAATTGAACTTGGCATCTTATCACGAGGATGACATAGCCAAAAAAGACATTTTTCTTCTCATTAGTCTAACTACTATCGCAACTCTATAAGGAGCAGCGACTCGTGTAATTGCCCGCCTTACCTTCGACTGATAACGCATTCCGCCCTTCTCGGCAACTCGGGTGCCTGGAATGCAGAGCTAGTGTTTGTTGACAAGCAGGCCCAAGTCGTGCAAATTAAGGAGCTTCACTCTCAACATCTCATCCGAGAGCTGTGTTACAAGACCCGTTGTTTCTCTCCGGATTTTGCTAGATGCCTAACTACTATTGGAAAGAATTCAAAGCTTAAACAAAGTCTTTGATTCGCGGGACCCCGCTTTCTCATCAGACTGTTTCCCTCCACATCGTTGCAGCCCTAGCTTTGTGTCCTGATACTCTGTCTATTCAGTTAAGATCTGCAAAATATGACCTCTACGCAAGCTAAGTCTCTGGACGGTAAAGTCGCTATTGTGACTGGCGGTTCTAGAGGAATCGGTGCTGCTATTGCTCTTGAGCTAGCCAAGAGAGGCGCTAACGTCAGTCCAGAGTCAACTATCCCAAACATTGATGAACAAGGATCACTGACAGCAATCCCTAGGTTGTCATCACTTACGTCGCGGAAAAGAGCGAGAGTCTTGCGCAAGATATAGTAAACAGTATCAAGGCCTCGGGCAACGGAGCGGATGCCATCGCAGTTCAAGCCGACATCTCCTCGCCCGACTCTCCCACGCGGATCGTCGAGGCCGCCGTCAAAGTATTCGGAGAACACATCGACATCCTCGTAAATAACGCTGGTATAACGTCCAAACTACCAGTATCAGCCGTCACGCCAGCCGACTTCCAAGAAAGCATCGACGTCAACCTCAAAGGGCCCTTCTTCATGTCCCAAGCCGTCATACCGCACCTCCGCCGCCCAGGACGCATCATCAACATCACTTCCGTCGCGGCACGGGGCGGCTACGCCTCCGCGAGTCTCTACCTAGCCTCCAAGGCCGGGCTAGAGGGCCTCACGCGTGCCCTGGCCGCGGAGCTGGGCCCGGCGGGACACACCGTCAATGCGGTTGAGCCTGGTGTCACGGAGACGGATATGGCGCGCGAGTCGGGGGCGTCTGAGTCGCATGGGGAGCATGTCAAGATGATTGTGGCCATGACGCCTTTTGAGAATCGGATGGGGAGACCGGAGGATGTGGCGTCTGTTGTTGCAATGCTTGCTGAGGAGCAAGCGAATTGGGTTACTGGGCAGACTATCTCCGCTTCTGGGGGGTTCTCGATGTTGTAGCAAAGCTAGACGTGAACAACTTCTATTCATATCTTTCTTTGACGTTTTGGGGCATTCTCTGGTAGGTTTGCTGCCCCGATGACCTTCAAACTCATCGTGATGTATTCATTAAAATTGCGTAGCTTCAACGCCAACCTCTGCCCAAGCCTTAACCAAGCGTGTAATATAATTATCATGCGGCCATCATGAGCTCCGTGAGGCGGCGCAGAACCTCGTCCTCGCCAGGATAATCAGGACCCTTGATAGACTCAAATGCAGGGAGTAAGACAGCCTCGTCAATCTCCTTGTACTTTCCAAGCTGCACGTGGATCACATTTCCGTTCCGGGAGGTATCAGCCATCAGATACGCTGCGCCGCGAGCAACGGCTTCAGCGGTCTGGATCTCAACTCCAATTTTGGCCATAAGACCTTTCAAGTCCGGCAGCACGCTGCTGTCCGCCCATGTCGGTGCCAAGGTGTTGACTCTGATGGGCAGGCTGGCAGATGCGATGAGCGGGATCAGACCACGTCCGAATCCAAGAACCGCATGCTTGGCCGTGGCTACATTACATTGTTAGCTAACAAGACTAGTCAGACAAAGGCTCCAAACTCACAGTAGTCCACGGCACGAAGCCGTTGAAGACCGGTTGTGGAACCATTGATGACGATGCTGCCACCTTCGGCTTGTTGCCGCATGTAGTATATCGCGATCGTAGCCGTGTGCATTACACCTGTGAGACTGACATCCAGAAGCTGATGTGTAGGCTCCTTCAGATCGCCTTTCTCATCTACTTCCGTAGACAAGTAGTTGGCGCGAGGACCGAGACCAGCGTTGGCAAAGACATGGTCGATACGTCCGTAAACCTCCTTTGCCTTCTTGAAGAGTGCGATCTGTTCAGCCCAGACAGTGACATCGGTCTTCACAAACGTGTAAGAGCTTTCGGGCTGCTCCACTGGCGGTTCAATATCTGCGTTGACGACGAAGGCACCCTGGGCGAGCAGTGTGTTGACCGCAGCGAGGCCGATGCCTGATGATCCACCAGTCACGATGGCCACCTTGCCCTTGAGACCGGCCAAGTCCTTATCTTCGATGAGAAATTCAGCCATGTTCTTATTGCACACAAATGCGATGTCGTCGAGAAGGAGTTGCACACACGTGGCTTGGCGAGGCTTGCGGAGTCGATATTAATAGCGAATTCACCTCAGACCCAGTCACTTGCAGATGTTCTTCAACCCCTCCCAGATACCAGGCAACTGTGATGTCGTGCGACGTGTCGCTCTTCGAATGGAACTCAGACCGGGATTCGGACTGTATGCGGTGTAGCCAGGTCCATTTTCAAGCTAGGGACGCGGAAAAGCGGCCACTTCGGACTCTCTGCTCACCTGCTTTAGCTCCAGAAAGCGTCGCGTCAAGTGAAAAGCCTACGCTTGGTGAGGGCCCTGGCTGGGGTGCGCTATTTCTCGATGATCAGTGGCAGGGGTTTTTGTGGTATATGCATTGGGGGCGGCCGCCGTAGTCACGCAGCAAGCGAAGAAATTATATCTTGAAATTGTCTCATGGCGCTGATTGGACCAGACCGTTGGGTCAAATGGGTTTAACATGAGTAGCTAGGAGAAAATCTTACAATATCCGAATATTGTAAGGGTCCGTTGCAATCCCCAACGCCTACATGGCCCGCGCGTGTGAAAGAGAGAGGTTTGACACAAAGAAACGGGGCTATTGCAAGGTGACATCGCAACGATGCCCAATAGGCGCAACGACAAAGAAGAGTCCGCCGGAGTCTTTGGGAACAGCCTAACGGCCCTCTATCAACCTTTTCCAAGGACATGGAAACAAGCAAAGTTCAACGGTTGCGGCTCCAGTCCATGTGCGGCATCCTGAGAATAATCTTCAGACGATGTCAAATAAGCTTTCTCCCCTTTATTTACCACAATAAAGTTGAGTATCAGATGAGTGGGGCGAAGCCGACTACCAAGAGCTGATGTTCCGTATATGTCGGATTGGAAGTCCAATTCAACCGCGGATAAGGGCAAGAGCATGGGCCACCTCGAGGTGGTACAATTAGACCGCGACTACCCAACCAACCTACGGTTGGAATCTCCCTTCTACTCCTTACGCAGAATCAATCAATACAGAGATATTGATACTTCGTCACCCCCAGGACCCTACGGTTCGAACCAACTTCCCTGTGATAGGGATACCAACAGTATAACTTCTCATCAACATCACCAAAGATGACCAAAGTCTAGGATAGGTTCTCGTAGGTTCGGTCGTCATTCGCTTCTTTACAATACGAACTTCAGTCATTCTTTTCTATTCAAACTCTTGCCAATATGATTCTGCCACACACAGCTGTCCGTTCCTTGCAGGCGCTTGCGCTGAACGTGCCCCGCGCATCTCTCGATTCCCCCGTCAAGTGCCCGGTGGTACTAGACGGGCGAATCCCGCAGAACTTCACCTTGGAGGTTTTTGACACCAATGCCAGCCCATTCAATCCGGGATTCACCAAGGGCCCCGCGCCATGGTCTGAGATACTCTTGTTCCCAACAGTGCCGAAGCCCTCGCGATTCGACGTCTCCAATGCGACTGGCGACTTCAAGCCCCTCGAAGTCACCATCAATGACCAGTCCATCTTCAATCCAAGCGGTAACAGCCCGCTGCTAGGCTTCCGCCGCGCCGGACTGCTGCTTGGCAACGGCTCCGATGCCTCGAACCAGGGTGTCATGACGACGCACTGGAGCTTCATGCAAGACTCGACCCGAAAGCTGAACCTGACGCACGAGTACCTAACGTCCTTCCACGAGACGAACGACTCGGGTGGTGCGCAGTTTGCTCTGCAGATTGGCACACCCCTCTCGGCCAGAACAGCACAGCAGGCGGGCCGTCTTCAACCGACTGGAAGATGCTGGACAGGAACAACAGCGTTATCTTTTCGACTGCCCTCAAGTTCGATATCTGGCAAAACTGGGCGGTCACCCTCGATGTCTCCAAGAAGTAAGTCTAATCGTTCCGTCCTCGTTGGCTCGGAAGAATGTAGGTCTTTTCCGGTGTCTAATGATTCGTTAGCACAATCCAAGTTTTCTTCTCGGAAGGAAACGATCCACTTAAGTCTGTCACCGAGGTCCTCCCGAATAACAACGCAGGCGGCGGCGCGTTGCAGATCGGTTTGCTCAAAAAGCCCACCGAGACCAAGACAGTTGTGAACGATGGGTTCCAGGAGAGCAATCTCAACGAGGGACAGATACTGGGTGGCATCTTTGTTGAAAACAGCGCGAATGGGTGCGTGTCTCTCTGAGCCTTTACAGGGGGACAATTTCGGGCGCCAAGTCTGTAAAAAGATGGTGGGAGAGCGTTGGGGGCGAACGCTCTGGGATTGGATTCGGACTGTGGGCATCCAGAACCTGGCCTCGTCCCACAAGGTGTGTTATTATTGCTTTTTCCAGGTGGTCCAAACGGCTCTGCAGACCACGAATGAACCCCCTTTCATTCTCTTCGGCTCTCGGCATATGGGAATAACGCTATGGGGCGCAAATAAAAGCAAAATACTCGTTAAAATGCTGCCCACGCCACGCTTCATGTAGAGCTTGGCGGTGCTTAGATGAAGAACGACGGCCAGTTTATGTGATTTCATGGGAGCATGTGACCAAGACATTCTGCTGCAGCTTGATCCTTCAATGACTGTGATAGCGTTGGGCAGATTCCTACCCTCCCATCTGACCGGCCTTCTAATTTGGGCATACGTTAACCTGGTGCAGGCGACTTGCAGGCTTCTTCCCTTCATGAAGAATGTCTAGATCGACCTCTGTGACAGTTAGAACTGTGATGATCCACTGGTACGTGTCTTTCAACTGCAACGAGCCGAGGTTGGTCGAGGAATGGACGGCATTCGTCACCTTGATGAACCCAAGGGCTACTCTTCGATGAAGGGGAAGGTCGTATCGATGTTTGACACACTCGTAAGACTTGCCTTGCCTAGACTAGGTACCTTCAGAGTGAGGCAGGGCGATATTGTTCTGAGTCAGACAGGGCGAGAAGCACTCATTGCGTTGGTGATGCCTTTCTGCTGGCGATTTTCGAGTCTGCTTTGTGTATCACGAGTATGCCTATGACGTGAGGCTTTTGCTATACTGGCCAGGGTCTGTAGAGGCTGAGTTGTTCTCTTAAACCTGCCGAACCTTTACAAGGAAGGCTTACTTTGACGTGAGGCGGTGCGGGCAAATACTGGGTGAGGGGTTGCAGAGACAGTGGCGAAGAAGATCAAGCTACTTCTGATTGATTGATTCATGATCGGCTCGAATAATCTTTCCAGAGCTCACGATCATAGAGCCAAGCACGAAGATGGCTTAGAATAGTTCCAGGCCACCAGCGTGTTTCTTCTAGTGTCCATCGACGGAGATGAACCTGAATAGCTTGACTTACCCCTGCAATTAAGAGGATTGATAAGTTACGGTGGGTTGTATGCTTATTTGCCGGGCCTTGGATCGACATCTTCTTTATGCCGACCGGTGCCAATATGAACGTTCTAGTCCTTCCACATATAATAGGACAACCATTATGGTTCATATTATTTTCCCACTTCAATTTATTGCAATGACGGCCGCCACATCATCAAACTTGCTTGTGCCTATACACGAGCCCTCCACATCAAATGCACATGATTGAGATAAGTCAAACCCCCCACTTCCTGGCACCCCCCTGTTTCTGGCACCACAAAAACGATGGGATCACAACCCGACCTCCTCATTACTATTAACTATTGATCCTCAACCACACCCACTACAATACAGCTGCCAGCCTCACTAGGGCATTCAGAGTCGCTGGATTCAGCCGTGATAACCTCCTTTTCACCCGCTTCGATTTGAGCCCGATGGATATCCCTGATGTTCGCGAACTTCGTGTTGGGATCGATTTGAACAGTCTTCCTCTTCCTCACTGCAGCGTTGGTAACTTGAGCCCTCAGGTGAGCTAGTTGCTGCTGGGCAGCTGCCAGTTGCCAGGCCTGCTCTGTGAAGCCTTTTTTCACCTTCCTGAATAGCAGCCGTTGAGTGCTGGTATCATTGTCGAGTTGGGTGTATAAGTGCAGTTGACCGCTGAGCTCTGCCAGCTTCCTGGGTGTCGACCAGACCACTGCAGAGGAGGCAGAATCCCATGGCTCAACAGGGGTAGTTTGTTGACCATTATGGCATCGCTTTCTGCCCTGACTAGTTGGTTTGGGTGTGGTGGGCTTAGCAGGAGGCTCAGGTAGTACCATAGGGTTCATCAGGGGCTTAACCATCGCCACAGGGTGTAGACCAGTCCACTTCCAACCACTTCTGATGTTCGAGACTGATAGACCAGCAAGTCGAGCCTTCTGGTAACAGTCCAGGAAGTTCCTTTTACCTATAATGGTAGAGTCGTTCCATTGAGACAAGTAACCGAGCTCCTTCCGATAGGCTGACTTAACAGGGCTGAAGACAGACTGGTCAAGAGGCTGGAGGACATGAGAGGAGTGTGGTGGTAAGAACAGTAAATGGATATTGTTAATATAGCAATTCCACATGAAGTCTGTCGTCGTATGACTCCCATGCCCATCCACAATCAGCAGTCGAGCCTCCCCCTCAGCCTCAGGCATAGTCTGTGGGATGAACACCTTCTCTAACCATTCAATGGCAGTTAAGTCTGTAGTCCAGCCATTATCTGTTGCTGTGAACTCCCACCCATCGTATGGAACGAGATGTAATGGAAACCACTGCTGTTGGACTGTCTTCCCCTTGAAAATGATAAGAGGACGAAGTGCCCTACCCAAGGCTGAGATACACTCAATGATAGAGACCCATGCCCTCGACCCAGGTTGTTTCTTGCGAACAGACGTCGTCTCAGCCATACCCAGCACTAACCCATTAGCTCCCTGACCCTCGAGGATGCCAGTCTCATCCATATTATATCTGTTGGCTGGTTTGATGTCCTTGATCTCAGGGATAGCGAGGAACTTAAACCAGTTCCTAATGACCTCAGTAGATGCCCCATTAACGCGTCTAGAATCGATAGAACGACTTCTCTGAACCTTAATGATAGGGTTCCTTCTCACAAAGGCATAGATCCAGCCTTTTCCCAGTGGTTTGGTATCCCCAGCAGCAGCCAGAACTCGCTCTGCGAATTCCTTCACCTGTTGGTGCGTTGGTGCGAGGCCCAGCGAAGCCTGAATGCGAACCCATTGTGCCAGCTTACTCTCATGGTCAGGAGACAGCCTCCGCCAGTCAGCAAAAGCCACTTTCCTAGTCTGACCACCTTGGAGACGTAGTTGGAGGGTTGATCGTGGTATCCCATACTCCAATGAGGCTCTCTTTTGACTCTTGCCGTTTGAGATGTCCTCGAGAGCCTGACGAAGCTGATCTTCGGTATATTGAGGCATTAGATATAGAAGAAGGTATGTGCAAAAGATGAGCCCATTTGGACGCGAATTGAAAATGTTGTGATAAAAGGAGGTTGGGGGTGGGCATTGGGTTGTGGTGGATTTTCGCGTTTTTGTGGGTGCCAGAAACAGGGGGGTGCCAGGAAGTGGGGGTTTGACTTATGTGATATGTAAATCAAGTTGAGAAAGACTCATTGAGTACAACAAACATGGATATCCTTGTTTCGGAGTGAGCCTGATGTTGAAGAGGATGAGATGCGATTGGCGCCCACTTAATCCGTGATCTTCCTTCAGGGAGGATCTTTCCCGGCATCCTCCTTACCGACCGAGCGGCGCACTGAAGCTTCAGAGCCTCGGTCCAGAACAATCCAATGAATGGTTCCCTTTCTAGAATCTCTAGTATTTTTTTTATCAATAGTCGGTTAGTTCGGAGCAACCAACTTGACTGTGGGGTATGAAGAAGGGAAACCTCCCTGTTTTGTCTTCATGGCCAAGACAACGGTGTGGTAGCTGTGCCCACATCGCCCGTTTGTGAGCTCATGGGTGTTGGAGAAGAAACGACTTGCATATTGAGAAATGGTAAATATCTCCTGAACCCCGTGAAATGGTGCGACCAGACAGACCAACTAAGAACCAATCAACTGGGTCTGACAGGTGTGATGGCTGAGTCCAAGCGCTCCAAGGCAGTTCAGGCTTGTCAGGATGCCTGCATTCCAACAGGAACAGAACATTATGCACGGTCTTCCGCCCGGTGGTATTGCCGCAGAGAGACCAGTGTCAAGCCGCATTGATCCTCGACGGGAGTGCCGTGTCAATCCGCACAGATGCTTCCAGATTTTTTTGATTGCGAACGACAGGTTGAGACATTGGTGTCTACGGACGAAGCCACCAATCAGTATGAAACGGGGGATTCGCAAGAAACATCGTTTTTGGACGAACTAGGCTCCATCGCCTCAAACTTGGGATGACATCGTGGTTCCTATGAGGCTATCCCTGATCCTCGTATCAATATGTGAAGACTCTGAGCTTCGGGAGTTGGGCTGACAGGCCTTGAGGTATAAGAGCATGAGATATCACTGAGCATGAAATAGGTTGTTGAAGGATCATCAGGAACATCAAGAACCGTCCAGTCCCTTCACGACTTCTTACTTTCGCTTTTTTCAGTCACACATCTGCCAATCAAGTGCAGCGCACACTCTTTCGACTATCGCCATACCAGACATCGCTCTTTTGACAAGACATTCACTTCCAAAACCACCACAAACAACCAAACAACCTCACCAAATATGAAGACCGCCGCCATCACCACCGTCATCTTCGCCGCCCTCGCGGCTGCCAGCCCCGTTGAGATCCGCCAGACCTCAGGCTGCAAGGCTTTCACCGTCCTCTTCGCTCGCGGCACCACCGAGATGGGCACCCTCGGCAGCGTCGTCGGCCCCGGTCTTCAAAAAGCCGTTGCCTCCAACGTCCCGGACTCCGTCTTCGAGGGCACCACCTACCCGGCTGACATGGGCGGCATCATGTCTGAGAGCACCGGCTCCGGCCCTGGCAGCGTCGCCATGGCCAACCAGGCCAACTCGTGGCTGAGCAAGTGCCCCCAGACCAAGATCGTCCTCACCGGCTACAGCCAGGGCGGCATGGTCGTCCACAACGCCGCTAAGAAGCTCTCGGGCAAGGCCGTCGCCGCGTCCGTCACCTTTGGTGACCCGTTCAAGGGCCAGGCCGTCACTGGTGTCGCTACCGCCAAGTTCAGGAGCTTCTGCGCGGCTGGCGACGGCGTGTGCTCTGCTGGTGGCTGCGCCAGCTCCGGAAGCTGCTCGAGCGCTAGCGCCTCTGGTCACCTTGGATATGGCTCTGATGTCAACACCGCAGGCACTTTCCTCAAGACTGCCCTCGCCTAAGTGCAACTTCAGTAGGGCATATGCGTCTTGATCAGAGGGTTATCTATTTGTAGATGCTTGAAGGGAGCCCTGGATTTGTGGCATGGATACACAATGGGATGTCTGGAACTTTCCTTTCTTCACAGTATGGCTTTAACCTTCTTGTATTGAATACATCTACCTAGTCAATGGCACTGGTTCTTACTTCAAACTTCGAAACTGATTACTCACATGATGTCTATCATAGCATAATTGTGTCTCATCTCCCCTACGTTTGGACACTTCACTAGTACCCCATTACCCTGAAACAAACTGACATAAGCGCTCTCAGAAACTGTTCTCGATCATACATTCTCCCGTTCTTGGTCCCTCACTTTGAAAACCAATCAAGCCTCATCGCTATCACTCTCGTGAGTGCTGAACTTCACCCGAGATTCCCTCCATTTCTGAAGCAACGGCAGACCAACGCCAGTCCAGACAGTCAATGCCACCACAAACGCAAGCGCGCTCTCCCACCCATGGGTCTTGGCAAATGCAGGGGCTTGTCCGCTCGGCATCTGCAGCTGTTGGAAGGGAATCACAACGGCCTGGCCGACCGAAACCATGAAGCCAAGCACAAAGGCACGCTTCTGCTGATCGCCGCCGCAGGCCTCGTTCGCCCACCCAGCCAGTAAAGGCGTGTAACAACCATAGCATCCTGCAAGGATGAACACGGCCATGCGCAGCATTGGCGGCACGCTCCACGCTGCGAGGACGGCATACACGAACGTGAGGAGACACCCGACGGCGAAGCAGACAGGCCCACGCCGGCCAATTTTGTCGGAGACGTATCCTGTGGACACCATGAAGACGAAGTTGATGGCGCCGACGCAGGTGGGAATGTTGTTGATCTCCGGCACAGTGTACATCTTTGTAGACTTAAGGTACAGAGTGAAGTATTGAATGATGTAGGAGCCGCAGGTCAAAGTCCAGAAAGAGTAGGCTGCAGTGAAGGCGTAGACCTGCCACGAGCCGAAGACGCGGCTGATGACGGACCAATTCATCTTGCCGACGGGCTTGCGACCCTCTTCTTCAATGCGCTCGCGGGCGCGCTGCTTTTCCCAGTCGCTTAGGTAGAAAGCCTTTGTAGTATGAGGGGTGTCGGGGAAGCAAATCTGGTAACAGCGTTAGAAAGATACGACGATACTGAAGAGGGGAACTTACAACACCATAGATCACTACGGGGATGGCAAGAATGAAGTCAAAGACAAAAAGCCATCGCCACGCCGACAAGCCACCCTTCCCGCCCATGCCCGAATACAAGGCAGATTGAAGATAGCCAGAGAACATCTGCCCCAAGACACCGCTCATGACAAAGAGGCCGGAACGGCGAGACAGCTCGCTTTTGCGGTACCACGATCCAAGGACGTACATAACGCCGGGCCAGGCTGCAGACTCGAACAAGCCGATGAAGAAACGCAGGACGTAGAATTGAGTAGCGTTCTGGCACTTGAACAGGAAGAGCACGAAGAGAGACCAAGTGCAGAGGCACCCGGTCAGCCAGAAGCGCGGGCGGACGACAGTGATGATTAGATTGGCAAAAGAACCGCCAATGATTGTTCCAATGTTGAAGTAGGTATTCATCCAGGAGAGTTCGTTGCCAGGACCGAAGCCGAGCTCTTCCGACATGCCGGATACGTAGGCATTAGAAATGTTGTTCTGGTCAAGCTACAGAGGGGTAATGGAGTTAGCAAACCAACAAGATGCGACTCTTGGGGCCGGGAAGTACATGCTCACCTGTTTAATGAAGAACATGAGACAAGAGAATGAGAGTAGAAACCAATCCAGTTTGAAGATCAACTTCTTCTCTTCCGGCGACGTGCCGGGTTCGTGCCAGTGGAACCATCCGGCAGCTTCAGGTTGCTGTGGGGGTTCCGGCTTGGTATCGGCCTCGGCAACGGCGGAGGTCGCGGTAATGCCGTCCTTGTCTTGGCTCCGGCTGGTTGGGTTGACGGTCTTGATGGCATTGGCCGCGTTGGTATCGAGGTGCAGTGCCATCCTGGTTCGACATGCAGCTGTTACTGACTCTGGTTCCGTTGCACGATGACAAGACAGCTTCAACACGGCCTACGGTCGGTGAATTGAGCCAAGCTGATGGGGCTTCCCTGGGCAAAGTGAAGATTGAACCTGGGCGGAAGATTCTTTATCATAGCATATCCCTCCCTAGAGACACTAGAGAAGCGGTCGATGGTCCGAAAAAGAGACTTGATAACGATTTTTACTGGGTCGAGCACGACATCGGCAGTCGTTTCTTCAAGCCGAATTGAGCAAAATGTCCCGTCACCGACTCACCATTGGCGGCGAACAAAGCGCCATTGAGAACAAAATCTTTTTTCCTTCCGATGTGGTATCGGGGAGGGGCCTTGTGTCTTTACCCCTTTTGGCAGTTTCTGTCGGGCTAGTTCCGGTCCTTAGTGACTCCTTACTCGCACGCCAAGCAAATCCCGGGCTAATCCCCTCGCTTCGTCTCGCTGGATCTCTCCCCGCTTCTTCGGCTTCTTATGCGATACGCCCTTTGGATAACAGAACGGCATCTCGAAAGAAGTCCTCAATACTGGGATGGTCTGACGTGATAGTAGCTGCCAAGTCTATAGGCAAAGTATCTACCTTGTACGTGAGCTTTGGGGATTTCCGAGGAGTCCATTCTGAAAACATAAGCGCTACTTTCAAACCACTGACTTGGGGCTCAAGACAAGATGGTTGACTTTGTAAACATCAATGGCGCCCGTCTGGCATACCGCATAACTGGGCCAGAAAGTGCACCGCTCATGATCACGCTACATGGCGGTCGTGGAATGGGTATGATTACTGGAATTCCCGCATATTGCGACAGGCTTGCTGATCAAGAATTTACCCTTTCTAGGTGATCACAAGTCCGACTTCAAAATCTATAGCCAATTAAGCGATAAGATTCGAGTTCTTTCCTTCGATTACCGCGGGCATGGTCAAAGTTCTTTGACTAAGCCTTACACCTTTGAGCAAATTGTCGACGATATCGAAGGGGTAAGGCAGCATTTCGTCGGTGATGATCAGGTCATCATCTGCGGCGGTAGTTTCGGCGGGTTCCTGGCGCAACACTATGCCATCAAATACGCCCCGAAGGTATCACATCTGATTCTCAGAGGAACTGCATCGTCTCATCATCGTAAGTTGTGAAATCTGCACTAGCTGCGCAAGGGCTGAGTATTGACAACATCACTACCAGATGAGGCCGGCGCCATCAAGACTTTAGAGGCGAGGATACACAAAGTTCCCAGCTTCTCCGTCGACATGTTGAAGAACAAGGTCTTTGGTGCATATGAAAGCGATCGCGAGTTTCAGTTGATTTACTTTGCCATGATGCCGCTGTATAGACAAACGTTCGACCCCGATGCAGCGTTGAAGAGCAACCTTGATGGAGTTTACGTCGCCGAATCTCACAGTAAGTGGACATCTCCGCTCAAGGTAGATCTGTTCAATGTGCAGACTTGTTTACAATCGACTTAGATGATCTCTATTCTGAGAAAGAAAAGTACTTCGACTACACCGAGCAACTATCCAAGATCACAGCCAAGACATTGGTAGTAGTTGGTGACAAGGATTGGATTTGTCCTCCAGGTGAGAAATTTACTAAGATTGTCGACGAGCTTGGCCGACGTTAACCTTATGACGTTGCAGAAAACTCCAAGTTGATTGCTGAAAGAATCCCCGGCGCCAAACTTCTGTTAGTTGAGGGTGCCAATCATGGTGTCCATGCTGAGAAGCCAGAAGTGGTTTTGGGAGAGATTAGAACGCACTTGAATATCTAGTCTCAATGAAGTCTCAAGTGGTCGAAATAAGTTTGCGTACAATGGCTGTGGTACGCTTATTAGAGTCTCAAGCGGATACCATGCGAAATGACAGCACCCCTTGACGGATGGCGTTGCATTCCTGTCTGGAACACCCTCCATCTTGTAGACAAGAGGTTTCATGTTACTTGGGTACAAGTACCTCTTCATCCATAGACGCTCTCATCAAACCTGAATCGTACACGCGTCACCTCTTCGCCGGTATCGTCTCCCTCTCTTCAGTAACGCTATGCCGTACTTCTCTCGTAACCTTAATGATTCGCCGTGTGCTTTCCGCGTCATCGTCATGGTTGCTGTTGTTGCTTTCATTATCCCCGGCTCCCCCGATCACCGTCACCCCCAAGTCCGTTTCGTATATCGGCCCCCGTCGTACCTTGCCCTGCCCAAAGGTTACGAGATTGGTATCACCCGAACGATTGTAGGGTTCCTGTGTGCTGGTATCCTTGGCCAGCCGCTTGAAGAAGGCTCGTAGCATCGGTAGCGAGCCAGCAATGATGCCTAGGCCGCATTCGACAATAGTCCAGAGGACTATGTTACCTGCGTGGTCTACAGTAAGATAGCCGGACTGTCAGTGTGCTGCCTCGAACAAGTGGTAGGAGACTACTCGGGGTAGGCGATGATCCTTACACAGAACGTCACTGGCTTTCATGTACGCATTCGTGAAAGGGACTCGGATGATGCTCGCGATACCAGCCCTGTCACCAAGGTAATTAGTCAAAAGCCTTTTGTGTGCAAACTCTTCCATATGACAGAGTTCTCGAGGCATCAAGCTTACAAGAGACCCAATCCCAGAATAAGCCGCACGTAGAACTTGAGTCGGGAACGCATCTGCACATGCCGAAGCAGAAAGAACGGAATTGCCGCAACGTTGAAGTCGGTGATGACGTTGGCGACGGAGGCCCCGTACGAGAGCGCGGTGGCTACGATGGGTGGCCAGCAGGTGCCCGGTATCCTCTTATCCCAATACTTATCGAGGGGGTGACACTGGTTCAGGATGACGATTAGGCCAGAACCGCTCATCAAGAAGGAGAGACCTATCAATCCTCGCAGGATCCACAGGTAGACCTTTTGGTTCGTAATGCGCATGAGGGTGATGCAGATGCTGGATTTGATGAAGCACAAGCTGCCGGCGTAGAAAGCTTGCCAGATCAATAGTGTCTAGTTGCCGTTGACGAAATAGTGTTAGCAACTCTAGATCAACTAGTATGTATCAAGTAGGTCTGCGCAATGCCGTCATGGCGTACCTTGTAGCCCTCAATGCTCGTCGCCCGATTCATTGTCTCTCGCAATACCGGTAAAAGACCCGTAAATCGCAACAGCGGATTGGCCCAAGTTAACAGACTAAACAGACAGTCTCGCAGTTAGCCTCTTTCCGCCAACAGGAGTATGGTCTACCTACGAATCCTGTCAACATGGCCCAGTCGTCGGAACCGATTTTGTTCGTCTTGAATCGAATGAACATGCGCATGGCCATAAAGATAGTTGTCAGAATCGCCAACGTGACGGTAGTGACCAAAAGACCCAGCGCGAGCCCCTGAGGCTCGATGGCCTGCCACGTATCGTCTCCGGCCGCACTCGACATAACGCTTCCGCTCCATCGATTCCGTGGTAGTTGAGACGGGATCAAAGGCGATTTTCTAGGACGAGTCTCAAGAAGGAGTTGAATCAGTTTCTACATTCTGTAAAGACTATTACGAGTAGTAAAGAGAAATCCGAAGAAAATGTACAGACAGCAAACCTTGCCACTGGAGCAGAGGTCATGACCGTGGTCACTCATGGCTGGGACCAAAATTCTTCAACGTAACTTGGCCCCTGACATCCCTGGTCTGAACTTGAAGGAGCGTGTTCCCATGTGCGTTTGCCTGATTCAGCTGCAGCTGCGAAGCGCGTCAGGTACGAATACCTCAAGCTAGGATCAATTCCAGAAAGTCTGTTGGAGAATTAGACGGATTGGAACCCACGGCATATGCATCAGTGTGGGATGTTGGTTGTGTGATAGGATGCGGTGGCTGACAGGGGCCCTGGACATGTGGCATGGGGATGGGAGACGTCAAAGCGAAAGGTTCCATATAGAAACCCAACACCAACAGCATCTTGGCAACAGGGAGCGAGGGGGACTCCGCCTGTAGATAGGACTCTTCTTCGTTCTAGGATGTAATGCTTTCTGGCTTTCAGTCAAGGTGCTGAAGGTTAATGGTACTGTTAACTAAAAGGTTGTGGGATGTGGGTATTTGTCCAAGTTCCATGATAGTGATCGTTTTCGACCTCGGACTATCTACCACGCACAAGTTATACGGGGTGGAGTAGGCATTCGAAGTCCAACAGGATGGATACCCGGCCCGCGGATGGCCTGACCCAACACCCGCCCGCATTACCCCCGTTTGACAGCTGGACCTAGGATGGATGCAGGAACGCGGGGTCAAATCAAGTTGTCGTCTTGAAGATAACTAGAGTCGGGGCCCTGGTCGTTGACCGCCCATCCTTCTGAAAAGTCCGTCCGTCTTGACCTTCCTTAGCATATCTGGAAAAGAGCCCTGGGACGAAGATCGTCATCCTATAAGACCATCCGGCAACGGTTTTGATGTTACCTAGCAAGTCATGTAATTGATCCCCCTTTCTTCCTGTTCTTTGAACCAAACCAGTATCCGAAGAACATATCGTTGTGCATTTCCGATTCATCAACAGACGGAAGCGAGTCAGATCCGCACCTAGAATCTATACCATCAAGCTCGCACTTTGACGACTTAACATGACTATCGAATACGAGGTCAAGGGAAAGGTAGCCCTGGTTACAGGAGCCGGATCTGGTACGCAGTCTCCATTTCTACCTAACTTGCAGTGACGATACATATTGATCACCGGCTTACACTGAATCCTTAATCTTCTATGTAGGCATCGGTCTAGCCATCACCCAGCGCCTCCTCAACGAAGGCTGCTCCGTAATGATCGCTGACCTCGCCCTACGCCCCGAAGCCGAGACCACCATCGCAAACTTCGCTCACCCTTCCCCTTCCCCAGACAAATCCTCGGCCGCCTTCCATAAAACAGACACGACAAACTGGGCCCAGCTCAAATCCCTTTGGGCCGCAACCCTCGCGACATTCGGCCGCGTCGACATCGTCGTCAACAACGCCGGCATCTTCGAGCCGCCTTGGTCGTCGTTCTGGAACCCACCCGGCGTCTCACCCGAATCAAAGGACGATGCGGACGCCGAAGTAGGGTCGTACCACATCTTCAACGTCAATACCATCGGCCCGATCCGCCTGGCGCAGATCGCTATCGACTACTGGCTGCAGAACCGCGAGGTGAAGGGAAATCTGCTCTGGGTGTCGAGTATGGGCGGCTACATCCACTCCATCCAGACGCCATTCTACTTTGCGAGCAAGGCGGCTGTTTTGAGCGTCGTCAAGTCTCTTCAAGGGTTGAAGAAGTTGGTGGGGATTAGGAACTCTGTCATCTGTCCTGGACCTACGAGGGTACGATGAGCACCTTCAAGCCTGTTCAAATAACAACAGAAACTAACCTAATCGCAGACACCCCTCTTTGACCAAGAATTCTGCCGCGATCGCCTGCCAGCTGAAGACCTCGCCCTATCGTCCGAGGGCCTCGCCAATGCAATGTTCTCGCTGTTGACGGAGGAGCAATACGGCAACGGCAACGTGCTCGAGATCATGATGGTCGGCAGCAAGGAGGAGCCCAAGATCCATACCAAGGAGGTGCAATTGGAGGCTCTGTACCCGACGGCTAGCCCTATGGGCGCAGGCACCAAGGCCATGGAGGCGGAGCTCAACTTCATGGGCATGATTGCAGAGAAGGGCATGCGGTCTAGTAATTAGGTCAAAGATAGTGGTATAGGCTAATTGGATGAGAGTTGAAACCTGTAGATGTGCGAAGGAGACCTAAAGGGGCCGGTCTTTTCACAGAAAGTACGGATAGGGTACGGAGTACTTCATAGAGAATGATGTGATTGACGCGACTCCCTGGTACCCCTCGCTTAGAGCGTTCTTGGGTTTCCCCTTGCTCCTTGACCCTCGCTACTCGGACTTTATGGGTACAAGTTCACAGTAACCCGTGACCCCAGCCCGTTTGACGCTTCCAAGTTCCGGGGAGTTTACGGCAGGCTGCTCTTTCCTCCTACTCGAGCAAGGCCCCTTGCCCTCCGGTGGATATGCCACGATTCAGGGTGCGGACGGAATGTGAACCGGTTCTTATCATGATCAGTGATCCAGACAGGCCCTGGCAACGTCAAAATTGGAAGCCAAGGCTTTCCATTTCCATATTAGGCTATTCCTGACACTGAAGAATCGTGATATTTGATGTAATCACCACGCCAGGATGATTTAAACATGTCTAGAGAATCAGAGGTGCGGCAATATCAGTAAAGTCGAACTTGATTCATCGCTACAACACATTAAGGTATCTAAGTACTAAAGAAAGTGAAACAAGCAGCTGGCTACAAGACAGGATCATATCAGAGAAACCCCAATTCCAACGATCCCCAGCCATAGTCCATGGCCGACTCATCGTTCCCCACCGCCGCCGAATGCCGCGTAGGCCCCGTGGGCGAAAACGCAGTCTGGCCCCTAAACCCCGCCGGCGCCGAAGGCTGCCCTCCACAGTCGTCTGAGAACTCATGAAAGGCATAACACGTCGACCGGCCGAGGACCTCCTGCATCAGCGCGACTAGCCGTGTGATGAGCGGCCGCACCATAGCCTGGTACGATTCCCTAGACGAGAACTGGCCACCGCCGCCGCCGCCACCGTACACGTTGTTGTTCCCGGGAAAGTGCAGCGTCGTGTACCCGTTGTTAGGCACGCCAGAGATGAGCCCCATGAACTGCCGAAAGACCTGGGCTGCCTGGCGCGCCTGGTTCCAGCCCTCGGGGAAGGCCTCAAGGATGCTGACGATGACGGCGACCTCGTCGCGCGCCGAGAAGGAGGTGCATTCTGCGGCGCAGGCAATGAAGCTGTGGATCAGGACCAGACCGACGGGGAAGAGGCGGCATAGCGTGACGCGGTTCAGGGGTAACTGGCGTTGCTGGAGGAGGACCGAGGTCGACTGGAGGTGTTTCTGGGCGAAGCGCAGCAGCTCGACGGCGGAGACGATGGAGCCGCACGAGTTAAAATGGCAGGGGTAGTGGAGGAGGAGGAGGAGATGGTAATACCGCGCGCTGAGCCAGGTGACTGAGTTGTGGATGGGGACGTTGTCTGGTTCCAGGGGTGAGACGAGACACCCGTTGCTGTACCAATTCTCGATCTCGGAGCGGATGTTCTGCACAATGGCGCGCCTGTCTGCTTGCGAGAGCGCGGCGACCTCTGATTGTTTGCGGGTGTGGATCTGTTTGAGAATGCGGTCTTCGAGCTGCCTGAGCTGGATGACGTGGCGGTTTGTCTGGAGAATGGAGGCGAAGTGTTGACGGTCTGGAGAGGCGAACTCTTCGATTGTGAGGCCTGGTAGCGGGACGTCTACGTTTTCGTCGATGAGGGCTACAGGGAGACCCAGAGAGATGGCCATCATCCGGTCCAGGACGTAGATGCTCCAGAATAGGCGGTGGCGGAGTTCAATGTCCATGGCCGAAAGGTTCTTATCCTTGGAGGATCTCCTGCTCAGGCCGAGGAGCATGGCTTGCCGGGAGACGATGCCTGCTATAGACCACGTTGAGATGCCCTTTGGGTCGAAGAGTGAATACAGTGCCACTAGGACGAGGATTTGGATCGACTCAAGGTCCTCTCTTACGAGACACTCCTGGATGATGTCGGCGTAGGCCACGTCGAACTTGGAGGCCGTGTCGTTGGGAATTTGGCCGGCGCGCTGTAGGGTGGTGCACCCAATCGCCATGATGAGATAGAGTAGAGTAGAGTCGGCATCCCTGCGCCGCTTGGACGATTCGCCTAGTGACTCGAGGTCTCGCAGGACCTTTGTCCTGTTGACGAATGGGTACGCCCGGTTGACGTTGCGGAAGTAGGCGTCTACGAACCTACGAGCAATGGCGTCGCGGGGCAAGCTCGATGACGTGAAGCCTTCTCCGTCGCGTAGACTCTCAATGCCAAGAATCCTTCCAGGCTCCGGTGCGGGCTGAAGCAGAGCTCGCATGTGATCATTGCCCCTTGACGACGATGATTCCGACTCTACGTTGACCGCGATACTCCTCTGGTCAAAGAGGATCGGCCCCGATGTCCCAAGCGGTTGCTGGTGCACGGCGAAAGTATCCCGCGGTTCCCCACGATTACTCTCGGCACTGATAATAGACCCGGGCGTGGCCCCATTCGCGGCCGGCGTAGCTGGAAGAATCTCCATCGGCTGGCCCACGACTGTGGTTGTCGTGGTAGCAGCCGGCGAGGATCCCAAGACGGAGGCGATATCCGTGCCTGTATCAAGGGTCTCTACGCCAGGGGCACCGGGGACGGGGAGGTTCTCGTTGATGAAGCGTGAGAGCCATTCTATCCGGGCGCGCAGATGGTGCGTCTGGGCAGCGGTGGAGGCGGCGGGCGTGGAGAAGGAGCACTTATGTCCCGCGTTGGCGCAGAGGGTGCAAATGGGAAAAGTGCGGCTACATTTCTTCTTGAAGCTGCGGCAGCGGTCGCAGGCGGGGATGTCGCGGGCGACCTTTGGCGACGATGCTGAGATGGATGACGGCACCGCCGCCGCCGCCGCCGCTGCTGATACTGCTACGGAAGCGGAGATGTTGGCGGCACTAGGAATTGCGGTTGGACTTTGACCCGTCAGCGCCGGTGAGATTGGACCTGAAGACGGCGGCGCTGGGGCCGAGCCCGAGACTGACGCCGCGATGGCTGCTGCTGACGATGAGACATCGGGGGCGGTATCCGGAGGCCCCGAGTAGGCTGCTGAGGACGGTGTCTGGGGCGGCAGTGGAGGGCGTACGGCGGGAGGAGAAGCCGAGCGACGCAGGGCTGACGAGGATGGGGATGTCTGTCGGACGCGAAAGCGATGAATGTTCGATCTGATATGTTCGGGCGACATTGCGACGGTGCGGGAATGCCAAATGGGATGGGGGGACTGGGCGACGGCGAGACGCCGACTGAACGCCCGTTTCGTGTCGGGGCTGTCGGGGACTTTGGGGGCGTTTCTTCGCTGGACACGTCGCATACACAACCGGTTGGTCGGCTGGGAGTGGGATTGGGATGGGGGATCCTTTTTCGAACAGAAGCGAGACTGGAACTGAGTCGGGAACCTCTCCGCTTGTTGTCACCTTGGTTTACTTTTTCAATGGATCGTCATCTGCAGGGCAGAGGCAGAGAGTTCTTCAGCGGCTGTGCGGTTCCATGGCTACGGGTCTCGTAGTATGATGGCGATCTTTTGTTGAGTGATAATCATTCTTTGCAAAGAAAAGAAGAGTGAAAATTCTCTTCTCTCCCCTCCCCAGCGTCGCAACGAGGCTGTCCTACCTTAGCACACACTACAGATACACGTACACACTATCTCTGCTTCTGCCCAGGTCACTCTCCGCGCAGATCCGATAGTAATCCAGTCACTGAGCCTGGGGCTAAGACTGGGAGGCCTTGAACCGGCCGGCAATAGAGAGGCCAGGAGTACAGTACAAAAGTACCCGAGTACCAGACAGTTGCCGATGGTGGAAGACCACGACTCAAGCGGGCCCAGAGCACGCCGTTACCACGGCCTGTTCAGGGGCGACGAATAAGAAGCCTCCCTGTAGCGATTATTCTGGTTTAGTCGGCCCAGTTTGGCCCCGCTGTCGGGGATGCGTCATTCGGAGTTAATATTTCCTAATGATTTTGTCTTCGTGTTGAGGGGGGGAGAGAAGGGAGAGTGAAAGATAAGGGGCCGGCCGGCAGTTGGGGTTGTGCTGCTATATTGTCAAAGTCGGCAACTGAGAATTTCAACTGAAGCATCAACTACTTGAAAGCAAAGACAGTTGGACATAGAAACTGGAGAAACAGTAGCTAGATAACTATGGCTTGCATGAGAAACAAATGTTCATCCCAAGAACGCTCTAGAACGCTTGTGATCTCCCCCCACCCGCCCAACACAGCCCCCGACTCGCACAAACACCTACCGAGCCTGGCGCTGGCGCTGACGTGGTCGGGCCAAGTCCGACTCGTGTTGGCAGTCATTCCTTTTGCTGCGACTCAGTGGGCCGTTCGTCCGACCAGCAGAAGCATATCGCCGAACCAAGGTTCGCCTGTAGTCTCTGTACGGATACTCTCGTCAGAAATCTGAAGACCCAAGAATGTAAATCGGCTGATGCTCATGCGGAGCATAAAGCACAAATCGCTCAGAGTTGCTCGTCACTCTTTCCATAAAGCCGAGTCTTCTTTTCGTGGTCATCGTCCGAGGGTTTCATCAGTGGTGCTGCACAGATACCCCTCCATACTATCGCTTTCTCGCTTCTCTGCAACCCCTCCTCGCGTCCAGACCCGGCCTGACTCCGCCGCCATCATGTCGTCCATGTACCTGGAAGACAAGCTCAACATTGATCGGGTCGCCGTCATCGGCGCCGGGCCGTGCGGTCTGGCTGCTGCAAAGTAAGCCCGCCGATCCGGCCCCAGCCGACGAATCTAACAACTTTATACTTACTTGATTTACTTGTGCCTTATCAGATACCTGCTAGCGGAGAAGAAGTTCTCCAAGGTCCAAATATTTGAGCAGAGAGATACTGTTGGTGGCGTCTGGACATACAGCCCCTTGAACGTCATTGATGGCGACTTTAGCATTCCCAGAACACAGCCAACCAAGAACCCGGATACGGCCATCGCAGTCGAGGGACACGATGCCAAGCAATTCGTCTCTCCCGTGTACGACTACTTGGAGACAAACATCCCCCACACCCTCATGAACTATTCGGATAAAAAGTTCCCCTCGGACGCCTCACTTTTCCCTCCCCATCAAACAGTGAAGAAGTATCTGGAAAACTATGCCGATGAGCTGAAGCCCATCATCTCTCTGTCGACGCAAATCCTCTCAGTCAGAAAGTCCACGAGCGGCAGTGAGGTCTATTGGGAGATTGAGAGCCTGGACCTGAAGACAAATGAGACGAGCAAAGCGCAGTTCGACGCTGTCTTCGTAGCGAGCGGACACTACAACGACCCTTTCATCCCAGACATCCCTGGCCTCGCCGAGTTCGATATGGCACACCCAGGCTCCATCTCACACTCAAAGTTTTACAGAAATGCCGCACAGTACGAGGGGAAAGTGAGATGAACCATGAGTGTAACCCCTTACCCTATTCATGCATAGCCACTTACACCATCATAGAAAGTCATCATCGTCGGCAACTCAGCCTCGGGCATCGACCTAAGCGCCCAAATCTCAACAGTCTGCGCCCTCCCCATCATCGTCTCCGAAAAGACCGTACCCAACACCCCCGCAGAAGACCGTTCGTCCTGGGCAAGACCCGTCCCCGAGATCCTCGAATTCATCCCTGAGAACAGGCAAGTCCGCTTCGCCAACGGCGAGACCGAATCGGGTATCGATGGCGTCGTCTTCTGTACGGGCTACTTCTACAGCTTCCCCTTCCTCCGCGATCTCTCCCCTCCCGTAGTCACAGACGGCGCCTACGCGCGGAACTTGTACGAGCATCTCCTCTACATTGACGACCCGACACTCGCGTTCGCAGGTATCCCGCAGCGCATCGTGCCGTTCCCTGTATCGGAGGGTCAGGCGGCGTACGTTGCGCGCGCGTGGGCGGATCGTCTGCGTCTACCGAGTCGCGGCGAGATGAGAGAGTGGGAGGCGAAGATGCTGAAGGAAAAGGGGGAGAGTAAGATGCTACACAATTTGGCGTTCCCCAAAGATCTAGAGTACATCAACATGCTCCACGCGCGGAGCCTGGAAGCGGAGAAGAAGGAGGGTCTTGAAAATGAAGGAGTGGGAAAGATCCCGCCATACTGGGATGATGAGAAGCGATGGACGAGGGAGCGGTTTCCTTTGATCAAGATTGCGTCGAGGAAGTTAGGGGAGAGGAGGCATGAGGTCGCGACGTTGGAGGAGCTTGGGTTTGATTACAAGGCCTGGAAAGCTGGGCTCGACGACGAGGGAAAGTTGTTGTGAGGGATGCCACTCTAGACCGTAACGACTTTGATGTCAAAGAGGAGTAGACTTCACGTTCGATGGGCTTAAACGAAAGATTTAGACTAGATGCCTTACGATAGACCGTGCCTAGACACGGGCTGGAAAGAGACTGCTTTAGACGGAGCATACCAGAGAGTGCTATCTCGTGTATTCCAAGTCAGTTTTTCTCAACTCTAGGGATTGCTTGAGACTGTTTGCTCTCGACATCTGACAGTCGATGCATTCGATGCATGTACCAAGCCAGAAAGAAACTCGACTTTCGGAAAGGCCCAAAGAGGTAGTTAATCATTCCTACAACGCTACAAGCTTACGAACTTCAGCCTAGACTCGTGAACACAAAGCTGACAAATTGGCCTCCATCCCAACTACTTCTGCTGGTCCCGCACGCCACGAGCGCTCGGAGTTCCGAACTGCGCGGGACTGATGCAGCGTTCCAGAGCGGGGAAGCTGGAGAAGTTTATTTTTACGTCATCTTCACCTATGGAAGCACGTCTGCTCCCCTTCACGTGCTTCCTAATACTTAAAGCAGTCCACCTAGGCCGCTAATAGAAGACCCCTCATCACGCCACAGTACAATTTGAATCCCATCGGTTCAAGTTGTGTTAATACGTTATCATACTTATATGAGATCTGATATCGCCTGTCGATCAACTATCGAGGAACCCACGCCCCTTCTTACTCCAGAAAAATCACTTTACCACGAAGTAAATATGAGTGAAGAGGTACGGCTGCATGTCTTCAAAGATTCCGAAAACACGCATGCTAATGACTTCATTGCAGAAAGACCCCATCCGGTACCAGCCCGGAAAAGGCGGAAGCTTCGAGCGCACCGAAGCTCAATTCCGCAGCTTCATCTCGAAAGATACCCACTCCAACTTTCCAGCTGAGAAAGGTCGCTATGCACTTTACGTCAGCCCAGGGTGTCCATGGGTGAGTACTCAAACAGAACAAGAACTCACATGGTGATCAAGCGCTCGTCAAGTAAGGCCACCCGTGCTAATACAATGCAACCAGTGCCACCGGGTCATGATCGTCCGCGCTCTCAAGCGCCTAGAGGACGTCGTAGACCTCTACATCGCCGACATGGGCATGGGCAAGGAAGGCTGGCACTTCACAGACAGCCCCGAGGCAGCCAAATTCGGCGTCCTCCCACGCGACCCCGTCTACGGTTTCATGACGATCAAGGAGCTCTACCTCAAAGCGAGTCCTGGCTACGACGGGCGCGTCACAGTGCCTGTTCTCTGGGATAAAAAGGCACATACGCTCGTCAGCAACGAATCTAGCGAGATTATCCGCATGCTCTACACTGAATTTGATCACCTCCTTCCCGAGGCGGATCGCGAGGGGAGTAGACCCGGTGGGGGCCTGTACCCTGAGGCGAAGCGTAAGGAGATTGATGAGATTAATGAGTGGGTGTATCACACTGTCAATAATGGTGTTTACAAGAGCGGGTTTGCGTTTACGCAGTCCGCTTACGAGGAGAACGTCGACGCCTTGTTCAAGTCCCTGGATCGCTTGGAGGATATCCTTATGAACCGGCCTTTTCTGACTGGCGATCACATTACTGAGGCTGATGTCCGCTTATTCCCGACGATTGCTCGGTTTGACGTCGCGTATGTCCCAATCTTCATGTGTAATCTGGGCACGATCCGGAACGATTACCCGAATCTGCACCTTTGGTTCAGAAGGTTGTACTGGGATCAGAGTGAAAGAACGCATGGCGCGTTCTTCAGTACGACGGATACGTGGGTTTCGAGGTTTAAGGAAGGGTATGGTGGTGCGAGGACGAGAGTGCTGGGGATTGCTGGGCCGCTTATCATTCCCAAGGGCCCCCGCGTTCTGGTTCACGAGCTTAAGGAGGAGGAGAAGCTGAAGGCATCGTAATTGTCTTGATTACAGAGACTGGACTTGAATAGACAATCAGGACTGTATAAGGTCAGCACGACTGCCAGGTTACGTGGATATTGCAGTGATTTCATCGTTTCTGCCGCATGTGTTCTCAGGCTGATCGCCATGTATCACTGCGGCTATCATATATCCCAGAAGCCTTTCAAATTTATCAGATTTCCCAGTAACTTGTGCAGGGTTGCGCGATTCCACCCTGAGTAAGGCTCTTCGGCATTTTAAAACTTTCCGAAATCTGCATCTGACTATGCCCGGGCAAAAGTCATGGCCAGCCAAGCCAAGCAGGCAGAATTCGTGGCTGCGGCGGTGCAAGTGAGGCGGGGGGCTGCGACCATCAGCACTCAGCGTTGGTTGGCGACAGGCTCATTGATCCTGGTGTCATAGTATGTTATAACGAATCGAATTGCGGAGCAAGACGAACAGCATTCAACATCGTCTGGCCACTTTTTGCCACTGCTAGACGTTGTCCAGCCTTCCGGGCAGAGCATTTCGCCCGATTTGAGGCCATGAGGCCATGAGGCCATTGATGGGACCTTCATCTAGGTCTACCAGGCTTTGACAGTCAACCTTGATAGTCTTCAAGTTTCTATACAAGAGCAGTAAGACGATTGAACTACAAGTGTGGCTATTGTGATTAAAAACGTAGATTCGCCATCTTTGACTAGCGCTGATTACCTTTCCGGCTGCAACCGCGAGAGTTGACACCGAAGTTAAGGAAAAAACCTGTATTCGACAAAGTTCTCAACCCTTTGCATCGTTCAAAGAGCATCAGATCACTATACAGTCTCAATGCCACCCCTTTTCAAAAGCGGCAATTCGATAGGCGCTCTCAACATCCTGAATGCCCTCGGAAGTCGAACATCTCACATGACCTTAATAACCCCGAATCACCATGTCAAACGAGAAATCGGCGACGATTACAGGAACAACATACGTCCAGGCCCAATCGCCGGCATCTCACTAGTTGCCATAGTATTTGTCTTTCTACTACTTATGGTATGGGGCAGGCTGAGAGCCAAGACTAGAGAGGAAGCCACTATGCATAGGTACAACGATTATGTTAGCAATGTCGTGGCTCTCGAAGAGCGGCGAGGGGACATCAGAAATGGCGGGCATGTCTATGGTCAAGGCCATTTTCCGGGGCCACAGTATAGCGAAGGCGAAGGGGACGGTAGCAGGCGTGCTCGGTGTATGAAGCCGCTTCCACTATACCCTGGTGAAGCTGGAAGATCCCAACAGCGTCCAGGGTTGTAATTAATGGGTTTTGATACACTGCGGCAAAGAAGTCCTCGACGAGATTCTTGATATTATGCATGTCGTTAGCCTCTGTGAGGTTCTCTTGTATCTGTGAAACCAAGTTTCAATGTTCAATTCAGTGAATATGATCACAACAAAACTAGTTGGAGATAAGCCATTCATTGCGTTTAAAACCTAGTAAAACGTTCGAGGCACAACTACAATCCCATTGTCTCGAACCGCAATCAAGATAACAGTTCTCTCAAAGATCACACGCAGTATCTAGGCGTTCTCTAAGCCCAACGACCCCTTCAGCGCCCGAGTCCAGGTCATCCAACCATTTCCGAACTCTATTCATAAAGAGTTCATCGTCGCATAGTGTAACAGCGAGCTCAAAATCTCTCTGATGATGGGTAGACTTGTGAATGGCCACCCACTCAGGCTGTAGCCTTTCCATTTCCGCGAGGAATACCCGACGCAACTGAGTAAGTTCATAGTGATCCAGATGTTCCCAGAAGAGCGCAGTCACTTCTCCGTTCTCTTCGTGCTGATAAATGCTCTGATTTGGCTCGACATCCCGTGGTTTGCTTTGTAGGAAGGGCGGATACTGGCAGGCCGTCCATAATCGTAGAGTTGAAACGCATTCCCAGTCAACCACAGCTGTGAGATTCCCTCCTTTATCAACCAAAATGTTGCGGCTATCCATGTTATCATGAAAGATGACTGTGGACTCGGTTCCGAGTCCGGTGGAAGGGAATGCATCTTTCAGATGGTTTCGAAGCCTTGTAATAAGAACCATAGCTGTCTCAAGAAACTCCACGTCATCATCTTCTTCATTTTCGTTTGTGTACTCCTCAGCTGACGTGCGATCGATCTCATCTTTTGCCTCGTCTTCCTTCGTTGTTGCTCAGATTCGGTTGTCATCCTTAGTCTTGTTCTCTCCAGGCCGGGAACGCTGGTCTGAATTCCGGAAGCGACGTAGGCGGATACTGCAATCGAGCTCTACAAAGTCCAGTCGAGCTGACATCCATTCTTTGCTGGACGCGAAAGGACCGCGGGAAAGTTTTGAGTGAGGATGCTCGCCGATGAAAGAATAGGATACCAATCTCTGAACAGTGAAGCTAGGGGCAGAAGATTTCTCAACCTCTGCGAATAGGTCATCATCTTGACCACACTGATCACAGTTCTCATGTGGCCGTTGTCCAGGAGAGTCAGCTGCCACAGAGATATGAGATAATGCAAAGGAAATTCCTGCTGCATCAAGCTTGGACGAAGTTGAAGTCTGGCTTGAGGGCAGGTTCGGGAAGATATTGCCGATGCCTCGCATTTGATGTTCGAAGGTTTCGGAGAAGAACAAAGCAAGGCGGCGAACAAGATGTTCCTTGGCTGAGTAGGGGATTTCTTTCCATACATCAGCCAGAGGCTCCCCCGGTATCTTGTTCATGATGATCCATTCGAACCCTATTGGATTGGCGCGATCGGCTATGTAAGCCAAGATACCCGGGACAGGTAGACTGGTTTTCTGGCGGACCCAAGCCAACGTGGCAATCTCACTCAGGGTTTTCAACCTTGGTTCGATAGGGAGTGTAACCCGTACCACGACCTCCTGACCCGCAGACTCGACGACGTAAAGCTTATTGAAGGTACCATCTGCCAGGAACTCGATGCGGCAAGGGCTTTGAACGCCGAGGGTACTCTTCACAGTTTCCAGGATGACTGCCATGTCCGGATTGATTGTCCATCGAGGCTCGAGATAGTCCAGGTTGTTCCGCACCCACCTGAGACCAGAGCGGTCCGGGGGTGTCGCCTTAGTTTCTGCTTCCATGAAGACTTTTGCACAGATCATGAGGGTAACTTGGGGAAAATCGTCGTGCTGCCATCCGTGGAATGGGCAACGAGCGGGGAATGGATGAGTGGGGAGTTGGGAGGAAGTGTGAGAAAATAGTGCGTCGATTCCTTCACAGCAGAGTTGATCCCCAGTGGACTAGGTGGGGATATTTTGATCATACGGTCAATTTCTTGAAAAGATCGAAACCTTTTGTGCTTAGCTTAATCCAGGAACAACGCAACTGTGTTTATTGGAATTGCCTTGTGCAGCCGCGCGCGCAAACCCTTTGGGGTGTAGTGACATTCGATATACTACTGAGCCCCTTTGCTTTTTGTCATTGAATTTTGGATAACTTACTCAAGTAGAGGGCTGATAACTAGACAAAGTCCCGCCCATATCCAGGCAAGCATGCATCTCCGAGGTTGTTAGGTGACGAAGAGATTACTGGGATGTCATACGACAATCAGTTCTCCCGGGAATGATAGCATAAAGTGGAGTCAATGATTCTTTCGGTCGGCAATTCTGACCAGTCATGAGCGACATCTCGTCTGTAGTCCCAAGTTGTAATCCGACGACAATCTGGACGCGGCATGTCACAATCGTGCTCGATCATCCTTAGTAGAAGAAATTGAAGTCGTTGCAAATCAGTCTTGTGCTGGCCAGCTGTGAGAACTCTATTTAAAGATGACCTTCCCGCCGCATGTTGAAGTAATGAGGTTGGCCCTGTTCAACAAGCGGCAGGCAGCATCAATCTATCTCAGTCTACCAAGCCAACATGAACATTCGCGTCCTTCCTATAACATCTCAATCCGTTCCCGACATGGCCACCATGACCCCAGAGATTGCCGTTGAGATGGAGAAAGCCATCAGCAATGGCAAAACCTTGTTGAGAGAGGTCGACTTAGACGTGAGTCGTCCCAATGACCGCCGTTTGAGTCCAACCAAGGAATGGAGGCACAACTATGACCGCAGATGGTGTACCCTAGCTGATTCTGGTTTCGAAATTGTAGATATTCCACCATCCTGAACTCAACTACGAAGAGTTCCACGCGCACGACGCCCTCGTCAAGGCACTGGAGAGGCTTGGCTTCAAAGTCGCCCCTCACGCATACGGCATTCCTACATCTCTGGAGACCGAATTCGGAGAAGGCGGCCGTCTGGTCGTCTTCAACGCCGAATACGACGCGCTCCCTGAAATCGGCCACGCATGCGGCCATAACCTCATCGCAACCGCATCCCTAGCGGGCTTCATCGCCACAGTCGCCGCCCTGAAGGCGTCCGGCAAACCTGGACGCGTGAGACTCCTGGGTACTCCGGCCGAGGAAGGCGGCTGTGGCAAGGGCATGCTCGTCGGCAAAGGAGCATATGACGGTGTCGCGGCCTGCGTGATGGCCCACCCGGCTCCCCTATTTGCCTACGGCAACGAAGGACAACAAGGCGACGTCTTTGTGAACCACGTCTCCGCCACCAGCTTCAGAATCAAGTTCAAGGGCAAGCCTGCGCACGCAGCTGTGTCGCCATGGGAGGGCGTGAATGCGCTTGACGCCGCTGTCCTCGGCTACAACGGCGTCAGCATGATGAGACAGCAGATGACGAAGGATTCCACCGTCCATGGCATTTTCACGGATGCCGGCGTCAAAAGCAACATCATTCCCGACTTTACTGCTGTCGATTACACCGTGCGTGCACCAACTATTGAACAGACCAAAGAGCTGCGGGACCGTGTCATTGCGAATTACCGGGCTGGCGCTATCGCCACGGGCTGCGAGATGCAGGTCGAGAATGATGTCTTCTACGCGCCCCTGCGCCCAAACAAGCAGCTCTCTCTAGTGTTTGCCGATGCTACGGCAGATTTGGGCATTCCCATGTGGTGTAATGTGGACACCAAGGATGTCATCTCCGGCGCCACCGATCAGGGGAATGTTGGCTGTGTCGTCCCTGTTATTCACCCCATCTACGGGATTGAGGCCAAGGAAGGACAGAACAATCATACTGCCGGGTTCACGGAAGCTGCTGGAGCCGAATCGGCACACGAGCGAGCTCTTGTTATTGCCAATGCTCTGGCAAGATCTGCATGGGCTGTGTTGACCGACGATGAGGTTGCGTCCAAGGTTCAACGGGAGTTTGAAGATACTGTAACGGAGAGGAGGTTGAAGATTTCTCTCGAGGAGGAAATGTCTCTCATTACGAAGGATTTCTCTAGGGCCAGCGCACCTGTCAGAAAGCTTTGCTCTTGTGGCAATAGGGTTTGAGCAAGAGTTGCTTGATAGCTAGGCCTGCAGATTAGAGTTCTGCTTACTGTCCTCCTTCAACAACACGGCGTAGCTACTATCACCAAGCTTTTGTAGCAACCAATCCCAATGGATCATGTCGTCGGTTTCTTTCGCCATTATGAACACTGCCCACTGATTTCTCCACATGAAAGGTCTATCTGGGCTCTGTGTAACCATCCGGAATATCATGCGGAGGAGATCGTCTTTAGCGACGGCAAGATCTCGTTGGAGTGATTCGGATGGTGAAGAGGAAGCCATGGTACTTAGGACACAGACTAGCACAGCATGGAAGTGGGCCACGATGTTGTAGGATGTTGTGATCAACTTTGCGTCAGCTGGATTTGGGGCTTCTGCCAAGCGGAATATGGTCGAATGTTCCTGTTCAGCCCCCCGGGGGGAAGATGACCGAAAGTCAGCCAGTGTTATCGCTCGGGCCGGCGTGTGTTCTACAAGATGTAAAGTGAAGTTCAGGAAAGACTATTGTCTTACCTCTCGTAGGCGATGCAGCGTGGTCACTATGCCTTTCAGCTTGTCTACATCATCGCCGGATGATGCTCGGAGTCGATGCAGTCGGTCAAGGCAGACGTTTGCGAAAAAGTGAAATTCCAGCGGCTTCGACCGCTCCACGTCATCCATCAGCTCTTCACATGGATATAAGGAGCCAAAGAAGTCAGCATGAACATTCCGGGAACAGGCGAATAGAGAGCGGGATGTATCATCGCCGGAAAGAACCATGCGAGAAACGTCGCCTCCAAAGCCGCAAGTTTCAGAGTCTAGGTCCTCGTACGCTATGAAGAGCAAGAGACTCGCAACAAGGCTTTTATTTGTAGGCGTTGCCAGATGAATAGACAGCGAGTCAACTACGGAGTCCTCTTCAGGGGACGTCCTGCCAGAGAGATTTCCAGGGGGGGGTCCCCCCGGAATCGAAGAGCTTCAGAAGGCGATGCTTATGAATATAGTCTGCCACGGCGGAACTGAGCTTCTTCATAGCCCGACGGCATTTATCGTCCCAGATTGCACGGTACGTCAGCTGTAACAGCCAAAAGACCATCAAGGTTTTAGTGTGATTGCATGTCGGGTCTTGGATTCCATCAACAAAGTTGCTGGTACCCATTTTGAAATGAGACTTGGCGGAGGTCAACACCATACGGTTTGGGTGATTCCGAGCAACGGTACCAAGGCACGAAGCCAGCAACAGGTGCATGACCGTGGCGTCGTCGTAAGCATGATGAAGCAGGATAGCCAGCTTGGACCACAGAAAGGTCTTGGGACTACACTTTCCGAACACATTCTCGAAGAAGTAGAGAGCGTTCTGCTCCAAGGGGCCGAAGAGAATCGAACATCGGGACAGGATATGTCGAGCGCTTAGCATTGCCAGAGGCGACGCCACTGCAGTGTTCTGACAAAATATAACCTCCAAGGCCACACGCTCGTCAAAGTGCATTGTATTGTTCACAACAGAATAAGTCGTGGTCGTCGACTCGGTTTCTTCCACCGATGTCAAGGAGGGGCTCTCCCCCAGTCGATGGGGCTTTCGCCGCTTTCGGGCGTATCCTGGGCGGTATGCCTGGTAATATCGTTCGACGGCAAGATCGGAGGAGGCACGTACTGAAGGCGGGACTTGACAGGGCCAAACCCACGCCTTCGTTCTCGGAGGGGAACATGGTCTCCCCGCCATTGACAGTGTCGCTGCAGGCGGCTGCATCGCTGACAGGTAGGCCGGTCTTCTGAGCATTTGACCTTGGATCGCGCGCAGGTAATGCATCCACTTGTTGATCGACTCCACCGGCGGGGTCTTATCGTGGCATCTTCAAGCATAGCTGGCGATGATGCTTGTTGCGTTGCTCAAGCGCTTGCGCAGCCGTCGCTACGGGACCATCGATAATGAGAAATCAGATGGAATAGCGTGAGGAATGGCATGGTGTTGACTGCCCTGGTGGAAGAGGGATCTATTTTGAACGAAAGGTAAGAGGGCACGATGGTTGGCAGAAGTTGATGATAAGAGACGCGAAACTATTGCATCATCCCGGAGTTAACGACTTGCTGTCGCTGACACCTCTGATCCCTGAATCGTGCATATGAAAACCACTTCCTATCTCGACTCCCAAGAACCAACTTAGTCTTGAGTGGAGCAACTGCGGTCCGAATTGGCTATTAAGAACCTTCGGACCGAAAGTCAATTGAACTAACAGTAATGGTTCAACATGATTATAGCCCACCTTCAGTATTGAAATAGTGCATCTAGAGAATGTCAATTATCAGACGACCTTGACTATTTGAATTATGATAACTGAGAGACTTTCACGAGAAAAGACGGCTTAAACCTCAGACCACAGGATTATCATATGTGAGGCATCTACATCGGAAACTTTGCGTCAAGATTCTACCAACGAACGACTTCGCGTCCATTGGTCATTCGTAAGTGACGACATTGAAAGCATGCTACTCTGTACCGTCTCCCACCTTCCAGTTCCTACTTGTAAATATGTTATGGAAATGGTTGCATTGTCATAGTCACATGAACTTTTACTCACTTCCACAGAGCATCCAGTGGGTCCATCCAACAGAACAAACAACCTCGTCGATTCGTATTCATGATGGATGAATCACCTTTGCGCGGGGAGGAGCACCGAAGAAGGTCATCCGAAGGGCAGGGGCAGCAAAAGAGAATCCGCAACAACAAGAAACATCGCTGGTGGTCCTCTGAAAATCTACAGTACATACCGCTAGACGACTCCGACGAAAAGGGAGATGCAGGAGATGCATGGGCGCAAGAATTAAGAAGAAGCAAAGCCTCCCTCTGGAGATGGCGTTGTGCCACAGCAGTGCTCCTGATAGCCTTGATCTTATGCTGGCTCCCGCTCTCAGCCCAGGCCCCGAAATCCGTTCGAGATGATTACCCCCAGCCAGAAGACGGCGAAGACAACGTCCTCAAATGGATGAAGGAAGCCGAAGTCGCCCAAGGCCACTTCTGGTGTGGCAACTCAACCATCGAAGCCAAACGCAGAGGCTGCGCCTTCAACAAGCTGCACAACAGATGGATGCCACCAGCCTGCACGCAAGACTTCGAGCACGCCCTACAAGCCGTCTTTGAAGCACTCGGCGGTGGCGAGGAGCCGAAATTCGTATTCTACAGGGACGAGGACGGTAAACCAGGGACGGAGATAACAGACGACGAGCTGGATGAGTTTGAGATTTTGACGCCGGCTTGGACCACTGTCGGGCACCATATGACGCACTGCATGTATCTTTTGCTGCAGGCTGCTGCGGCGCAGAATTTGGGTACGAAGGCGGATATGGTTGTTCATGCGTGGGAGCATGCGAAGCATTGTACCATGGTTGTGCTGAATGAGACGAAAAAGGCGCCGGCTTGGAATGATGTGAAGAGTTTTGGGCATACGCAGTCTGGTGTTTGTTGGTAGTTACCTAAGTCGTCAGAGGAAGGCGCGCTCGAGAACATCCTCACCTTTCATAGAATATACCTAGGCGAATAGGCAAGCCCGTACCTTCCAGATGTTGCCGCGAGAAGCCTATATCCCCCCCTCAATCGCAATTTCGTCACCACAACCAACAGACGCCCGTCTAGGCCGACGGGTCAGGTCAAACTGGGATGGGTGGGGGAGTGGTATATGGTCAATAACAAATCCCAGCATGTGCACCAAGTGAAGTAGCCCCCAGTTCAACACCGGAGGGGGGGGTGAACTCTTTTCTTCTTCTTTCTGACTTGCACGAACCACACAGGCTTAACCTGCTCGAGAGTGGTGGTCTCTCTGGACCCTCAACATTGTGACTTACCTTGGGTTCAACTGCCTGCTTTCGATATCAAGCAGACTTCGTCTCCGAAGGCCGCAGCCGCAAAATTGTGGATTTGGCTCGCGAATATTGATTGCTGAAATGGGCACCATCATATGCCAACGGCGATGTACACATAGCGCATATATAAGCAGAACTTGCCATGCGAATCTCATGTCTCACTACCTTATCTGGTACTTTGCTCGCCCATATCCAAGATATTCGAGGTAGGCTAGTACGCCCTCAAGGAGCGCCGTCTCTTGGCACAAGTCCCCGGCACAGGCAACGACTTGCGTGAGAAGCAACTCTCCCCAACACAATCCAAATCAAAGAACCTCACGACCTCATCCGCCTGGTCAGGAATATTATGATCAATCCCATGTGCCAAAAACGCCTCGAAAAGCCCCTTCGTCCCATACACACTCTTCGTCCACCCTTCAACAGGATCATCTTCAACAACCTCCGTCGGCGTGGCTCCCGTCCCCAACACCGTAGTCCACATCTTGATCTCCTCGTAGAAATTCGTCACATTCAGCACATTATCCACGTCCCCGTGCAGAACCTGCAACTTCGGCCTCGGGCCGGCATACCCCGGATACGCAGCCTCCACGATGGAAGCCCACTCTTCCCCGGTATGCGTAATCCGCCCGCTCGCGCAGTCATCAGACCACACGGCGATACCATCAGCAGCATAACACCCAAACGGCACGCCCGCGAACGCCGAGCCAGCGGCAAAGACGTCCGGGTACGCCCCTACAAGAACATTCGTCATCATGGCGCCGGAACTCACGCCCGTGACGAAGACCCGATCCGGATCGACATTGTAATTCTGGAGCGTCCAGCGGACCATGCTCACGATACCCAAGGAATCGCCGCCGGCGTCATGGGAGAGCGTCTGCGGCGAGGAGACGTCCCAGCAGTAGTCTGCGGTGTGGGGTGTGGAGGGGTATATCGTGACGAAGCCGAGGGTATCGGCCAAGGGACGCCAAGGCTTGTAGTTGAAGGCGTCGGTCGCGTTGCCGTGGCACCAGTGCGGAAAGACGAGGAGAGGCGCGGAGGGGATGAGGGAGTCGGGGACGTAGAGGTAGAAGGAGACATTTGTGGGGTTGGGGCCAAAGTCGGTTGTGATGTGTTGGAGGGAGGCGGCGCTTGTGAGGGTTGGGAGGAGGGATGTTGCCCAGGCTAGACGGGTTCGCATTTTGGATGTATCTGGGTTAACTCTGCGTCTTGGAATTGCGATCTGGGAGAGATGCCAAGGGGAGGGCTGGTGTTCATCTTACAGTGGGATTGGAGCTGCTTCTTATGTGCTTTGGGAAGAACTACCCCGGTCACCCTTGATACCGGGCATACGGGTAGAAGAAGGGTTAGTATATGATGGCTATTCATGGTGCTTCATTTTCACTGGTTCAATTGGCATTGGAACTGATTGAGGTTGCATTTCTTGCGCGTGGTTGGCGGGGATGTTGTTGTAGAGGAGATCGTCGGTGGAGATGGACCATGGAGGTTCGTGGCTCCGTTTCCCAAAGCGGGAATGTGGAGCCGTGGTGAGCCGGTGAGCCGGGTCTCATCGGTGCGAGAAGTCCGAGAATGCGGATTATGCTCGCGATGTCTTCTTCTATGACGATCCAGACAATTAGATCAATCTGTGAAACGGTTGATCCTGGTGTTGTTAGCGGTATGAACACAAATCTCAAAGGCTCAGTATCGACGAGTTCGATAATCATCACGGGATTCACCATAATGAGATGCTGCTTGCCAAATACCCATTGATTTTGATTGACCAAGAACTCCATACGACGCAATCTCTGCCCTATTGCACAATATTATGTCAATTGTCGGCCAAGCCAAGTCTATGTGCCGTTTCTACCCCGCCATCCTCTACTCCCCATGAAGCCGACTCATCCCCTTTATTTTCTCTTGGCGAACGAAGAAGCAGTCTTCTGAACCTTTGTCGGCGGTGCCGCCTCCGCGTCGCTGTCGTCGTCCTCATCCGAATCCTCAACATCATTGTGGTCGACCTCGTCCTCGTCAATAACTTCCTCGCCCGAGCTCTCGTCCTCCGCCGCAGCAGCCTCCTCCTCATCTTCGTCATCCGAGTCGCCAACGAAGCCATTGGCAGCAGGGACCTCGTCGTCATCGTCGTCTCCCAGCAGCGCATTCCTTGCGCCGTTGGCCGTCTCGGCATCCTCTTCGCCCTCAACGTAGATGGCGCCCTCCTCCTCATCGTCCTCGTCATCCGCGTCCTCGAGCTGTCCCGCGGCGTCACCCCTACGTGGCCGTCTGTTTCTGAGCTCCATCTGCGCGTGCAACATGTCCAGCTTGCCCTTGAGGGCGAGCAGGCTCGGCAGACCGCGCGAGCGCTCGCTGAGGACCTTTTGTAGCGTGACTAACCGCTCCAGGGCCTTGGGCTGGGTCGCCAACGCGCCGCCGTGTACGATGAGCGTCCACTTGACCCAGTCCATGAGGCTGCCCGCGCGACCGGGCCGTCTGTGGAATCGGGCGGAGAGCTTGGTGAGGAGGATGCCGGCAAGGCTGCTGTCGAGGCGCTCAATCGTCTGCTTGATGCCTTCGGGCTGACTGGTCTGCAGGCAGTTCTCGAGGAGGTCGGTGTCGTCGGTCTTGAGCGCCTGGGTGAGGACGGTGCTCAGAGAGGATAGCGACACGGGCTCGAGGCCCTTTCTTGATGATTGCGAGACGAGGGCCTTGCTGATGGCGTCTTCTTGTTGCGCCAGCATGGCGGGGACGTCGATTGTGCCGCGGATCAGCTCGCCAAAGGTGGGCGACCCTGCCTCCTCCTCGTCCTCTGCGACACCGGCCTCGGCATCGGCCTTGGTTTGTGTGGTGGTTTCTTCTGTGGCGGTGCCGTTCACGGCTTCCTTTGCGTTGCCGGTCTCGACCTCGGCGCCTTCCATTTTTTCGTCTGAAACATCTTCATCGCTCTCCTCGCCGGAAGAGATCTCAATCGCTTCGTTGGTGTTGCCCTTGAGCGCGGCCTGCAGAGAGTCTGTCGCGGAGACGGCGGCTCTGCTCTCGTCAATTGTGGTCTTGGAAGCCTTGGGAGTCGACTTGACGACCGGGGCCGTGAATTTGCCGGAAGATCTCCGCCTTGAGGACATAGTGACGGGTTTTGGGGGGTATCTCGAGGGAATGGGGTGGTAAGAAAAAAAAGGTGGGAAAAGTCGTGATCTAGGACCTCTCCTCCAGCAGCGACAGACCTGCTTGAACTTTTTTTTTTCTGCCGCCAACCAATTTTTTTGCCGGCTCAATGCACACGACCGCCCGCGGGGGGGTCACGCTGACATAATGAATCGAGGTGGGGCTGTCAAGTCTCGAAGAGGTGAAAATTTCGGACTCCGGAAAGACCTTTCACCGAGAGACTCTCTGGTCGATTGCTTATGTAATTGGAGGCTCTATTCTATCCATCGCGGTCGAGATGGTGCGCACGTCACTAACACTACCTAGGTAAGCAATGGGATTAGTGTTGACTTTGAAGGGCAGTCTGTTAATAGCCCCTCGATTTCATGTTTTGTCTGGATCTAGGACTCGCGCAGTTTGTCTAGACTCGAAGCCTGGTACAGTTGACGCAAGTTCCAGGATGAGTCAAGCAAGCGGCGACGCGACAGTGCGCAAGCCAGGATCTTGTGGAAGCTATTCACAAAAGGTATGAAATGCCTCAGGCTAGAGCAACAGAGTCTGGATCGTGGACGCCGGACCATCAGAACTTGAGAAGCTCACAAGCAGACGAAAAAGGTGATTGGTGCATGGTCGCTGCTGTCCAGCTACCCTCGATCCAGAGCTTTTGCGCCGCAACGAGCGCTGGTTATTGATTGGCTGACACGGTTCTCAGAAAGGCTTGGTCCCGTCTCTCTGTGCTATGCCATATTTGTCTCATCATGATCCACCATCAGAACATGATTGGTCAAAAGCAATGCAGCTATCCCTGTCGGATGCCCTGGCAAGGGTAATCTGTCGAGCTCTGACTGGGGTCAGCGCGAATTGGCGGGTTCCTACAAATAAGAAGTGGCCCCGAATTCTGAATTTTACGCTTCTGATGCAGAAAAGTCCTGGAAAAAGTCCAAAGAAGCCTGACATTTGGTCATCTGATCTGTCACGAGACCTCCAAGAGACACAGACACCTCCGTGCGGACGTGGCTCAGAGCTTCTTTCCCGTTATTCGATTGAGGATCATTCCGGTACGTACCGATTTTGTTTCCCGTCGCATCCAACAAAGCCAATTCTTTTCTGCTTTTCTCAACTGCCACCAAACACGCCTCACCTCACTTGGAGTTGCATGATTGCATCGCGTTCAAGTCGTGTTGGGCTGTTCTCCCGGTGTTTGCACCTCCCGAAATATCATCTCCTTCCTACCGATGCGACGGACGGACCGCGTTGGCTGCCTCACATCAAGTGAGGACCTGCCACCAGTACCATTGCATACCTACCTATGGACCTTTATTGTACATTCAGAAATGAGAAACGACGTTTGCTCTTGCACAACCTACATTGATGTCGCGACTCGCCTGGCTCATTTTGCCTGGAATCTGTCGCGATGGCTGGCATTTGCTACGTTGCCAGCGTCGCGCTCCATGACTTGGCTCACTCATCACCCCACCAGCCTCACGCACCTCTTACACGATCGACAAGCTCAGCCACACCTCAGCTTGCATTACCTACTGCTGCACGCACTGCGTACTTGCACTACGATGCCGATGCTAACCATTGATGGGTGTTTAGATACTAGGAAGCAAACAATAGTTGAAGGGAAACCCAAAAGCAAAACATCACAAACACGCCTCGAACTCTCTCTAGGTGAGTTTGCATTTTATTCCGTCAGCATAATTGTTCCTCGTCCTCGACCGCCAAATCCTCAATGGTCGGTCAACAAGAGAAGACGCCTTCCCGTCTCGCATCACACATTCAATATTTCCCACGTCCCACGCGGACACGGTCCACATGGCATCCCAGGCCCCAGTCACATTTCCCAGCCTCGCGCGTTTAGGCCAGATCCGGGAGCTGAGAAAGCACCTCATTGGCTAGTGCCTCCACAACTTGCATAAATATGCATTTTATGTCACCTTGTGGCCCCCCTCCCCCCCCTGCTCCGCTCTCGTCCTCCTTCAACTGCTCTTCCAACCATTTCCTCGCAAATTCACGATCTCTTCCCTCTTTTTTTTCCCAAGTCCTTCCCGTCCTCCGTGCCTCCTCCCAACTCGGACCTCTTTCCTGCCTGACGCTTCTGGCTTCAACCACCCACCCCCCCAGTCGTCGATCACCCAGACGCACTGACCACCTTCTCCCTCACTCACTCTTTCCCTCTCTGACCTCCTTCCCCCCCCGGTCTCCTTCCCGCCTCTTTCTCGTCGTCTTGTCACCCGTGGCTTCCTGCCCAACGCTACGCCATTACTTATTTTTTTTTCTCTGCCGCTGTTTTCAGGCTGCACCCCCTTCTGAAGCAGGACCCGTCGCCCAGTCGCGAGTGCGCGCCTTCCTCCGATAAAGCCAGATAACCGGCTGTCCGGGGACCACCCTTCCCAAGCTCGTTCTTTCTCATAAATAGGACGCGCCGCCATCTCGGCCAAAAACCACTGACGTGCACGCGATTTCCTCCGCCCAGGTCCTCCACCTTCCCGTATCGCCAAAAAAGTACCTCGCACCTGGTCATTCGCGACGCGACACGGCCGGATTAACCATTTCGCCCATTTCATCGTCGCTGCAACCGACGATCGCCTCAACTTGCGACACCACCATATAATCAATTGCGCATTGTCACTCATCGTCGGCGCATTCTCGAATCTTTTCCTGGGATAGTTCGCGATATATCCGGTACCTCCATCGCCGCTGTCGGTCCTGCTTGCCTCGCGCGTGCATCCAAAAACATCGCGACGCACCTTCCAGGTTCCTCCCAAAACCGCGCCGACTCTTTCCTCCCAGCTGTTCCTGCCCCGCCACAACCCTTCACATCTCGAACCATCGACGCGATCGTCAACGCTTTGCGCGCGATAACTTAAGAGTCAAAGGATTCAGTTTGCGCGTACACCATCACCCGAGTCAGCGACACCCAGAGTACTTTCTCCGACGCTGTATAGCCCAATCCCTGTTGTGCATCCCGCCATTGCCGCAACTCGAAATACACCTGCGCGCGTCGCTACCTTCATGTTGCGTCGCGCACACTGAACCTGCCCTGCCCTTACCTCAATCACCATATGGCAGTCATGGCGTCGCCTCAATCAGAACGCGCCGTACCGGATCAGAAGCCGACCGAATCCACACCAGCGAAGGACGACAGCAAGCCCGAAACCAATGGGTGAGTAGTAGTTGCATTTGTCGCGCGATGGACTTCAGTCGCCCGTCCCGCTTGGCCTCCCACAGAGCCCAGTTGCTGACGCGTTCTCCTTCCACAGCCACGCCTCCCCTGCTGAGAAAAGCTCCGACAAGGTAGATGAGTCCGCAAAGTCACCCAAAGTTAACGGCAACGGCAAGCACGATGAGGAAGTGAAGGAGTCTTCCGATGCGAAAGCGAGTCCTGCCAAGGAGAAGGAAACAGAGAAAGAGGAACCAGCCAAAAAGTCACCTACACCGGCGGCCGACGAATCTCCTGCCAAGCCCAAGTCCGCAGAGCCTGAGCAGTCGAAGGAAAGCAAGGAAGCTAGCAAGTCACTAAGCCCACCGCCTGCTGACCTCCCCAACGACGTCGACATGGCCGACGCGCCAAAGGTTGAGAAGACGGAGAAGAAAACCGAAGAGAAAGCAGCAGAGAAGTCGACCGAAAAGGAGGCCGAGGCTTCTGAACCTGCGAAAACTGCGACCGAGACCAAGGACAAGGATGTCGAGATGAAGGAGAGCGATGACAAGGTCAACGGGGCGAAGGACGAGTCGCCGGCGGCTCCCACTGCTGCCGCTGGTCAAGAGGTAGATCTCCAACCAGCAAGCTTGTCTCAACTGGCCATTGACAATGACAAGGAAAAGGACAAGCCCTCAAAGCCTGCGGAAGAAGACGTACCCATGGCAGAGGCGCCATCAACCGTTAGCAAGGTTTCTCGCGAGAGAGAGGATGACGCCGATGTTGAGCCCGCTTCCAAGCGCGCGAAGACTGATTCGAATGATGGGGCTTCAGCTTCTGGAGCCATCGAGTCCACCGTCGAGGTTAAGCCCCAAGGCGCGCAGGACGATTTGGCCAAGGGCGAATCGGCCCTCGAAGACCTTCCTTCATGGATCGACGCTGCACGCGACCCCAAACCTCTCACATCTCACCAAACGCGAGAATTCCGCAAGGTGTTGGCAGGCGTGAAGAAGACCAAACACGGTGCCCACTTCAAGGACGCAGTTGTCAAGATGTGGCCTAGCCTTGCCGAGAGCTATGTCATGCGGGTTAACAGACCCATGGATATCGGCGAGCTGGAGCGGGGCCTGCGCGACAATAAATACAGCAGCCTGCGCCAGTTCAAGGATGATCTTGGATTGATCTACAAGAACTCGGTTGCTTTCAACGGCGTCAACAACGAAATCACGTTCGCGGCTCTCAGTGTGGTCAAGTTGACCTGGACCCGCGTTTGCGAGATTCCTTCCGACGAGCCTGCGAAGTCGAAGCCTGTGCCGAAGCCCTCCCGATACTCCGAGTCTCGAACATCAGCCCCTCCACCTCCTGTCCGGAGACAGCCTAGTATTGCTGCCGCGAGCCCGCCGGCGAAGGCTGAGGCCGAAGCATATGCCGTTCCTCCTGGCGGTGTGCCGCAAGTCCGCCGTGCCTCGACACAGAACGACTTGGATCGGCCCAAGCGCGCCATTCAGCCCACCAAGAACCGCGACCCGGACTACTCTTCCAAGACATTCAACCGGAAGAAGTTGCCAATTGAGCTTCAATTCTGCTATGAGGTGGTCAGTGAATTGATGGATACGAAGAACGCCTCGTGCAACCTCGCATTCCTGTCTCCGGTCGACCCCGTGGCTCTAGCCATCCCCACCTATTTTACCATCATCAAGCGGCCGATGGACTTTGGTACGATAATGGCCAAGCTCAAGAGCTACGACTATCCCGGTATCAAGGAGTTCCAAACAGACGTCAAGCAAGTTTTCAAGAACTGCTACAAGTTCAACCAACCTGGCCAGCCCGTCTACGAGCAAGGCCAACAGCTCGAGCAGATCTTCAGGGGCCTGTGGGCAAAGAAGGAGCAGTGGATAAATAAACACACCCCCGCCAAGCCAGTTGACGACGGCTCAAGTCGTGATAGTGAAGAGGAAGCCGAGGAAGAGGAAGAGGCGCCAGCCCCAGCAGTCGATCCCTCAGTGGCTGCGACAATCGCATTCCTGGAGAAGCGTCTTGAGCAGGAGACGAAGCAGTTGACCGACCTTTACAAGACGGCGGACATCGCTAGTGACGCTGTCATCGACCTTCAGCAGTCTCTGCTTACCACCATCCGGCAGCGTCTCATAGACGAGAAGGCCAAGCTCACGACTGCGAAGCCTGCCAAGAGCGCCACCAAGGCCAAGCCGCCAAAGCCTACCAAGTCGAAGGCGGCTAACGTCCCCACCAAGAAGGCAGCGGCGGCTCCCATCTCGAAGAAGAGCGGTGGCGGCGTGGCCAAGAAACCCAAGCAACGAAACATGAATCAAGCGGAGAAGGATGCTATCGCCAATGCTATTAACTTTCTTGAGAGTCCTCACATAGAACGTGCTATCGACATCATCAAGAAAGATACTGGTCAATCGGTAAGACAAGCTAACCTCTGTTCGTCTTGAGATGTATACTGACAATCTTCGCAGGAAAACAGCAGTGGCGAACTCGAATTGGAGATCGATCAGCTCACCAACGAGGCGCTTCACAAGCTGTGGGATTTGTGCAAAAAGACGTTGCCTGGGTTTGGGCCGGGCTTCACTGCGAATGGGCCAGCACGTGAAGCATCGCCAGTGAACAGTGCGCCGGCGAAGGCGTCAGCCAATAACAAGTCCTCCAAAAACAAGAAGAACAAGCCCATGAATGCTCAAGAGCAAGAGGCTCGCATTGCCGAGCTAGAGCGGCTTCGCCATATGTACGACGGCAAGGAACCGGGTGATCAAGAGCGACCCGGTAGCTCCGGTCGTGCGCACGAAGCTCCTGTGCATGACAATGACAGTGAATCTTCGGATTCGGAAGAGGAGTAGTGAGGCATAATGAGTAGCAGCAACTTTTTGGGTCCAAAACTTGCTAGGTGGGGTGGAGAGGACGACTGAATGCGCCTGTTACCCTAAGATGGGGAGTTTGGCGCTGTATTACTTAGCTCATTCCGACATGCCAGGGAGGGCTACCCTCGCGTGACGCGCAGCAGCATCTCGGGCGGACGCTTCCCAGACCCAATGCCTCCTGGACCTGGGTGGGGGGGCAAACCGCGGGGATAGCGATGACCGTGGACGTCGCGGAGGATTCTGCGCAAGGGACGTAGTTGATGTGTCCACCCTACAGCGAGGTTGAGAAGAGCGTTGATTTGTGGGCGTTTGTGACTGTATGCCCACTAAATAGCATCTTTTATTGAGCATACATTAAAGGAGGCTAGCCAACATTTGAGCTGTAGAATATGATGTATAATACTCTTCATCCCGTGCTGCTGATGGAAAGATGGGCTTTGACATACGTCGTGTGTGAGTCGAGTTTTCCGTGAGGGGACTGCGTGGAGTGAACTTGTTCTCTGTGGCAGTGGCATGAGTGACGACCGCCTAGTACTCCAAGCTCATTACTTCCCCCCTCTTCTTCCATCGCGACTGGGACTGCAGTCGGTGCTTGATGTGAAAGCGCGGGGAGGTCACACCAAGGCGGTTCTGGGCTAAGAGCGGATGGCCGGCCTGTTGGTGCTGAGTAACGTTGGGGCGGTGCTAGTCGATCCTGGGCGAGATATCGGATTCAGCGCTGCTGACTGAGGTGTGCCATGTTTGAGGGGTTGATGAATGTGAGATTTGGATTACTTGGATGGGTAAGTCTTGAGGAGTGGATAAGAATAAAGCGTCGCGGTGACGACAAGATGTGGAGATGAGGATGTTGAGGCTGCGAAACGAAGTTCGGCTTCAGAAGATGAGAAGATTGGAAGGGATGATCGGTAGGTCGGTAGGTCGGGTGGGGCTGCAACGGCGCGGGCTGCTGGGTGGGGACTCCACATCCGGCCGGCGATAAAGTAGAATCACAGATACCTCGACCCTTGGTCGGGAAGTGATTCTCCCTTCAGTGTTGAAGCCAAGTAGTCAAAGAATGTTTGTTGATTTTGAGGATGAAGATCTATGCGTTCTTGCTTCCTTGATAAAGATGTACGTTGAAAGATGTTCATGTAAGTACATGGGAGTAGATGATCCGTCCCTGTCTAGGTAGTGTCGCCCCCCGTCAAGATTACAATCCACGATGCCTACTCACTGACATCGTCTCGGTTCTTTACCTTTCAAAGCCCTGCCCAATTGTCCCCGACTCTGGCCTAGTTGGCTTCGTCGTGAAACAGACGTATTCTTCATCCGAAAACGGGCTCTGCGAGCAGCGAGCGCGACAATCCCGTGGGCCAGGTGACAGCGCCTCGGGCCCGGTGACTTGGCTCTCCCATCCAGTCTTCAAGGTGGAGTGATTCCAGGCTTAGCAGCCACGAGTATGGGCAGATGAGTCCTGGAGCCGGCGATCCGGTGATAAATGTGAACCCTTGCGTTTTCTCCTCAAGACCTTTTCATGGAGCACCGAGGACCAAGACCGATATCATCACAGCCACAGCCAGAGCCATCATTGCAGGCGGCGAACGAGAGGGGCTGCCTGGCTGCCCACCCATGCGACTTCCTCTGGCAGGAGCTGTCGCCGTCACTGTTGTGCTTCGGGTTACCGTTACTGTTGCGACGGAGGCTTCGGGGACTAGAGGCATGCGAGAACCGTGTGTTAGGAAATGCGGGGTTCAAGGAGATTTCAGGAAGAAAGGGTTGGTGGACTTACGTGGGTGCGTGACGCGGTACCAAGTCATGGGGAGAACGTAGAGCTCCGACATGGCGATGCAGAAGATGATTCTCCTCGCGTCGGTGCTGCCTTGCGTTTGGAGCATGGTGACTGTGTCGCAGGTGTTACTCGGTCCACTGCCATCCCGCCCCCTCTCGTTAGTACACATACTTTTGCCCATTCTTACATAACATCCATGATCTAGTAGGTGGGACAAAAGGTAAGGAAAGAATGTGGAAGAATACATACCAGTCTGCCTGTCCAGTCGGTCCAATAGCATAATTATCAAACGGCCCGCCACACGACGTCGCCATCTCGCAGTAAGGGTTTCCCCGCGGACAACACACCCCGAACCTGCCGTCCGCGGCAAAGTAGTTGCTTGACGGACAGGTTGCCGAGACCCAGTTGCCGGACTGGGAGTACCACGCGATAAAATTCGTGCGGCCGTCCGAGGACCGCGGATCGCCTTGACGGGCGCGGAGGAGCCGGTGGGATACGGCAGAGGGTTCCGGGGCCGGGGTGATGCCGAAGAGCGGGGCCTCGTAGGCGCGGTTCGGGGGTGCGGGTTCATCTCTTTTGCTGCCCGGGGTGGTGGCTGTGGTTGCGGTCGGGGTGGCTATCGCGCCGCCGAGGACGGCGTTGATGATGATGAGGAGTAGGAGGAGGAGGGATAGTGTCTGGGGAGAGGACCGGGACACTGGGTGTGAGATGTGCATCTCGAGAGCGCGCAGCGGAAGCGCTGCTGCAGCTTCATGGAGTGTTTTTCTTTCTCTCTCTCTCTCTCTCTCTCTCTCTCTCTCTCTCTCTCTCTCTCTCTCTCTCTCTCTCTCTCTCTCTCTGCTGATGAAACTTTGCGGTCTGAGGGTAGTAGGTCTGAGCTAAGAAGAGTTTTGGGAAACGGGTTGATTATTAGAGTCGCAGCGAGAAAAGTATAAGAGAGAAGGAAAACGACGTGAAGAGAAAGAAGGGTTACATTCCAGCAACGGTGGCCGACGCCCGAGACGGGCAGGACGAGAGGGAGGTGTCCTTTTTCATCTTGATAGCCTTGGTGTGAGATTTTCGGATTGTAGGGCGGGGGGTTGTCTGCGGATGAGGTCGTGCGGTGGTACACATCCCCCCACTGCCGGTTTGGACTCGAGATTCAGGAACCATATCTCTCGTGCTGCTTATGCAGTGTCAGAGAAATGGCCACGCGTGTAGGCCTGGACCAGAAGTTTAGAATGGTGGTTGAATCGTATCTGGTTCATGTGTACTGCGATGTTATGGGTTTAGAGTACGAGATTTTCGGGTGTTTGGGGGGAGATCACAGTGAGATGATGCTGAGGGAGACTGGGATACAGGGTTGGGTGACGGGCCGGCGATGCATCAAACAGAGGGTAGGTGTGTTCAGCTCCAGGCTTCGTCCGCAGATGATCTTGCAGGAGCCCGTGAGTCTTGTCAGAAATGTGGCCGTGAACCTAATACGGCGGGACGCGATCCGGTTCGTACTAGGATGATTGCGGCTAGTCTTACGGGAGTGTTCGACTGTCTGTGGGAGGCGTGAGATGGGGGAAGGACTGTGGCCATGAATAGATTTGTGGTATGCGTGAGATCCGGGAAGTTGACTGGTGAGGAGGATGGTGAGAGTAAGCGTAAGCTGGTAGGGCTGGGATTGGCTTTGGGGGTGCAGCCTTCTTCGGGGTAGAATACGATCCTTTGACGGAAATAGACTAGGATTTGTATCTAGATTCAGGCTTCAGCAGGCTCATAGTGTTGGGTGGAAGAAGCATTCACTTTTCGTTACTTGACAATCGTTTAGGCGAACCCGCCTGCGAGACGGGTTGTTCTTGAAGGTGGTAATAGAGCATTGCGTGACTCACTTGCAAGTGACTACTCGTCCCCTCATCAGCTCTCTGGTCCTTCTCAAGCTATTCAACTTCAGCTGTGTAGAACCGGAAGGCTCGATCCGTTGCCAAATCGCCCTTCACAACACTCCAGAAACATCGGATAAACATCGTTTGTACAAGAGCAGGGATGGAGGCCCGACGCGAATATCGTATCTATGGTTCCCAGTTGAAGTAAGTATTGGTTTTAAACAAGCCATGGCTATCGGTACCGCTGCCGATTCGGCGAGTCTCAAGGCCCCTGTGAATAACCACTCCCAGCCTTTGGAAGGATCAAGGAAGGCGTCCGAAGTCGAGGGCGGAAGTTCGGAAACAGGGTCGTATGGTTTTTGAACGTCGGATCAGTTCGCAGCCGTATGGCTCGAGCCGCGCGGTGGCCTACTTGAGTCAGGGCCTGCCTGGCCCCCAAGCCGGGACTCTTTGGTAGCGTAAGGAGGACCACTTGATGAGCAGTCCCTTCTGCCTACACGCACACGGGTTCGTTTTACCATGAGAATCTGGACTGAGAGATGCCTCGATATTCATATGAACCTTCGATCAGGCATCTACTCTATCTCGATCTCCACACGATCAAAATTCGAGGTAGGAGTGCCAGAAGACTCCGAGCTGCCTGGCACAAGATGAAACTACCTTTGTTACGTTGGCATATGCTCACGACACGAAGTCCCCAGTCGTAAGCCATGTGCTAAGTTGACCGCTGCCAAAGCAGGTGGGTGTTAAAAGGAGCTTCATAGATTAGCATGATTTGGCAAAAGTCGCCTTCACCCGGCAGGTATTCGTGGATTCCAATCGTAGACAGAACGCTCGGGTACGATACGCCACCAAATATCGAGATATGAGACAAACGACAGGTCAAGGCACACGTTGCTGAGGTTGAAACCGATCATTCGTCCCAACAACTGAGAAGTGTTGCAGAGAATGCAGCCCCAAAACAGAGTACTTCACCCCCGCGCAGCTCTGAATCCACCCGCTCGTCAAGAGCGCGGCAACGAAATATGTTGCTAAGGAGCGAGCCTCGCAAACTTGGAGACTAGCGAGCTCTTCGAGCGAGTATTGATTGCAAGAGATGAGAGAAAAGCGATTGAGTGACTTCACTAGTCTGGCCGAGGAATAGGAGTATGTAACCTGAGTGCCTCAAGTAAGGTAGATGATAGGGACCCCGTAACGGTGTTTGTCTCCCACCGAAGCACTTGTTTTTGGACCTTGAGTGTAAGGCGTTTCGCTGCCTCAACTTTTGATAGCAACCTTCTACAAGGATGAAGACTCTAAAAGTTTTGATGGGATTTTTTGGGCTCTATGTACTATTGACGCAATCAGAAGCTTATCATAATTCTGCCCCTGCGATCGAGATCAAGCAACATGTGAGCAACCTGCTTCCCTGTTGGCCGCGAAGTCCTTGTGGTTTTCGGGAAGCGTTGGAGATATCGAACATGACTCTTGACTAGCCTGCATGTCAATCAACCCACTCGCCTCGTGGAAATGGAAAGGTGCATTGAGTGACATCCGTTGATTCACAGAATGCCGACGTGCACTCGCTCCGGCGCCGCCGTCGCCGTGGACATACCCCCGACATCGGACATCGGCAACCCACGGCCGGAAAAGGTGGGGCCCGACTCGGAGGATTGCGAAGCGCATGTCAGCGATGCGCCCTTTCTCGCAACTACATCATCCTCAATGCAGGGTTTCTAAAAGCCTAACAGCAAGTGAACTTTGGGACTTCACAGAAAGCATCAACGCTCGTGAAACTTGTGTTGAATCGCCCATCATGAGCCTGCCATCCTTCCTACCGCCCTTCGCGGGCACCGAGATCCGGACCGTGGAGATGCACACAGCCGGAGAGCCGGCGCGCATCGTGTACGCCGGCTACCCAGACATCCCGTAAGTCTCATCTCATCTTACTGCCCATCATCACAAATGGTTGGCCAACCCCCAAAAAAGACCAAACGAATCATCCCTTTTTCCTAACCGGCGCTTCTCCCCTCCCCTCCAGCGGCACCCTCCTCGAACAGCGCTCCCTCGCCCAATCCCACCACGACCACATCCGCCGCAACATAATCTACGAACCGCGCGGCCACGCAGACATGTACGGCGCCGTCCTCCGGCCCCGCACAGAACTCGTCGACGCAGGCGAGGCGCACATGGGCGCCTTATTCCTCACGCACGAAGGCTACGGCGCAATGTGCGGGCACGCCACGCTCGCGCTCGGCAGGTTCCTCGTCGACTGCGCGGACGAGGCCGTCTTCCCGCGGCGGCGGGATCTGGTTGTCAATCAGGAAGAGAGAACGGTGGAGGTGCGGTTGCATGCGCCTGTTGGGGTGGTGAGGCTTACGGTTCCTGTTGTGAAGGTGGATGTGGATGGCGGCACGGGGGGTACGGGGGGTACGGGGGGTTGGAGGACGGATGTGGGGAGGAGGATTACGTTTCTTTCTGTGCCTACGTTTGCTACGGCTGTTGATCTCTCTGTGCCGATTCCGCGGGGTCTTGGGTGGTCGGAACTAGGTGATGCTGCAGCCGTGACGATGGACGTTGCGTTTGGCGGTGCGTTCTACGCTGTCGTGTCCGCCGCGGCTTTGGGATTCCCGGCATCTCTTTCGAAGCCGGACGTTAGCGGCCTGAGCAACGTAACGAAGAAACTCAAGCAAGCTTTCAACGCCTCTGCAGACCTCCGCGCCCGCCTCCAAGATCCGGGAGACGACAAGGAGGACGGGAGCTCGCAGTACCTTTACGGCATCATGGTCACAGACTTGGACTCCAACGACGTCCTCGCCACGACACCAGGCTGCGTAGGCGCCGAGACGGGGCTATACTTCTTTGGCAACCAGCAGATCGACCGGAGTCCGACGGGCTCGGTCGTTCAGGCGCGTGTTGCGCTGGCTGCTGCGAGGGGCGAGAGGAAGTTGGGCCAGTCGTGGACGTATCACAGTCTCGTGTCGAGGGCCGTCGGCGAGGATCGCGGGGCGTTTGTCGGGACGCCCGTGGAGGAGGTTGAGGTTGGTGGGAGGAGGGCTTGGAGGGTTGAGGTGAGTGGGCAGGCTCATTATACGGGCTCGAGTGCGTTTGTGATGGAGGAGGGTGATGAGATTGGGAGAGGGTTTTCCTTTCGGGGGGTTTGAAGGGTGAGGGCGATCTTGCATGGAGACATGATCTCAATCAACTATGTGACCGCTCATCTGTTCTTTACTTCTTTGACTTGTGTTCGAGGGTATCGCACACCCCTGATAATCGCGAAGCCACGAATTGGTCTCAGCAAAACTCACAAAAATGAATCTAGAGATGCAGCAAAAGATTATCTCGACGTTGGCCTGATTCGAACAGACGCTCCCGAAGGAACAAGATTTCTAGTCTTGCGCATTAGACCACTCTGCCACAACGCCGGAGAGATGAATCCGCTTCGAAGCGGATGTGACAGTTTAGCGAGCCCTAGGCGCTCATGTAGATGGTGGATCACGACGAGGACCAGGGTCGGACACGGATGGGTCTTGTATTAAGTGTGTTGATGGGTCTCCTGGGGAGCAAAGCAATGAAGATGCCCAAGACTCTCTTCCACGCGACCAATCCCGTAGACTCACTACGAGCTGAACATTTCTGTATTGTGGTTGAAGAATACATGTCAATTGCGTGAGGCTGAGACCCTTGCTCTCCCAGACACCTGTCCGGCTTACAGGAACCCGAGGTCATTTAGTTTAGCCGATGTCTGAACGTCTCAACGGGGAAAGTACATAATACCCCGATGAAATAATCCTTCATCTCGGTAGCGCTGTCAAGGCATAAAACACCTTCAATCGGCTTGTCAGACAGAGAGATCTTAGCGCGCGCGCGGGGAAAACCGACACTTGGCCGTGCAAGATGAGTAAACGCACATGTACGTACGTGCGTCACATCGCCTTTACTCCGCGTCAAATAGTAGCGGCATGTAATCGCAAAGGGCGTCAACAACCATCTTTGATATTATAAATCACAGCAAACCGCCTCACGTTCATCTACAGAAAAGCCAAAGACGTGAATAAAACCAAAGCTACTCTATCCTACCCCAACTGTTCTAACCTCTAGGGCACTCAACACCATAGACCAAGAAATCATGACGACCTTTGAAGGCTTCTCCCCCTTCACAGTAACAACCCAAACCTCCCCCGACGTCGTAATCCACGGCATCAAAAGCGGCGACGCCTCCTCCCCCCTCCCGCCGTTACTCCTCCTCCACGGCTTCCCACAAAGCCACCACATCTGGCACAGCGTCGCAACCGCCGTCAAGGACAGGTACACCGTCGTGGCGATCGACATCCGCGGCTACGGCAACAGCTCGAAACCAGATGGCGTAGCCTCCTATGCCAAATCCGCCATGGCTCGAGACTGCATCGCCGTCATGGACTCCCTCGGCTACAACGACCACACTCCATTCTACGTCTGCGCCCACGACCGCGGCGCAAGGGTCGCGCACAAATTATGCGTAGACAACCCGACCCGCATCAAAAAGGCAATCTTCCTAGACATTTGCCCCACGCTCGTAATGTACAAGACCACGAACCTCGACTTCGCCAAGGCATACTTCCACTGGTTCTTCCTGATTCAACCCGCCCCCCTCCCGGAAACACTCATCAACGCCGCGCCCCGCCGGTTCTTGGAACTCTTCATGGGCGGGCGGCAACTCAACAAGGGCCTAGAGATTTTCAAAGAGGCGGACTTGGAGTTTTATGCGCAGGTCATGGGGCAGCCGGAGGCCGTGAGCGCCATGTGCAACGACTACCGCGCGAGCGCGACGCTGGATCTGGAGGAGGCGGAGGAGGATTTGCGGGAGGGGAGGGTGTTGAGGACGCCGCTTGTTGTGCTTTGGGGGAGGCACGGGGTCATTGAGAAATGTTTTGATGCGGTGGGGGAGTGGAGGAAGGTTGCTGGGGAAGGGGCTGAGGTCGAGGGGAGGAGTGTTGATAGTGGGCATTATATTCCGGAGCAGGCGCCTGAGGAGGTTGTTAAGGCGATTGAGGCGTTTTTTTGTGCGAGTTTGTAGATGTCGTTGAGGTTCGGAGGAAGGCCTTCATGACGTGGGATGGGCTCTCTGGATTGGGGCAAAGGAAGAATGTACATGTTTTGGCCTTCCGTTTGGCATTCGCAGCAAGATATTACGCATAATGAACACACGAGGTGATGAAGGTTACTCGCGATGTGATCATTTTTCTTGGTGAAAGTGGCAACAGTGGTGAGAGCAATGGTAGGCCTGGCTGGCAGTGGCACACACAGTCCTATGTCCTAGCCAGGCAGTCAAATTACCTAACTGCACTCAAAGGTGTTTGTTTGCCTTTGGTTTCAACAAGGAAGACAGGCAGGCAGCTGCTAGTTCACAGTTGGTTCACACACCTGAGATGCTGGTGAGATCGAGTAGTTACATCCCTTCACCTCTGCATATCCCACAAGCTTTCTCCTCACGCTCTCTACTCACTTCTTAGTGACGAATGAACCATATGAAATGTAGACGAGATTCACAATTGTGATCATTAGAATTGGTATATATGTATAGTTATACGTTCAATGTAATGCAATAATCCCCTAGTACCTGTATAGGTAAACCGAGAAACCATGTCCCCAAACCCAGGGTTGTATCCTAGTGCTTCGCAGCGCTGTGCTTCGTAAACCACCCAAGTTGTTACACAAAAGAAATCAATCCAACTCCCCTCGCAATGCCATGGTTGTGTGTATGTTATATACAGCTCCTGCAGACTGTGTCCGCCCAGAGATTAATGTATAGGTAGTGGTCGGTGGGTGTCGATAGAAACATCGCATAGCCCTTCCTCGCCTGGGATTTGACTCGGTCCTTGTCTAGTACATGACGCTCTGCCGCCAACGCTCAATGGATTGCATCTGCCCATTATGGCCGGGCTGCATGGGCATCTGCATCTGCTGCATGGGCATGGGCATGGGCATGGGCATGGGCATGGGCATGGGCATGGGCATCGGAGCCATGCCTTGCTGCATACCCATGGGCTGCATCTGCATCGGCACACCCATGCCTCCGCCATAGGGGTGGTTCATGCCGTTCATGCCCCCCATATTGTTCATACCGCCCATGCCCCCCATGCCGCCGGCAGTGTAGCCTCCATATCCACCTAGATTCGGCTGGCTCATCTGAGCCATGCCAGGGTTTCCATATACTTGATGCTGCTGCTGCTGCTGCTGCTGCTGCTGCTGCTGCTGCTGCATAGGCTGCTGGAGAGGCCCTCCGTAATTGCTCAAGGCCATGCTGGAGCGGTTCCATCCGCCAGGTCCCATGTTGACACCCAGTCCGGCGTTCACAGGCGGCAGCCCAGGCTGTGCGAGGAGACCTCGGGCACCCGGGGCGCCTCCAGTACCTCCAGTACCTCCGGTGGCGTCGTTGAAAGCGCCATTCTTGTACCCGCCACTCCGCTGCGTGTTTGGTCCGGTAAGGGTCTGCGGCATCTGGGCGCGGACCGCAGCCATCTTGGCCTCTTGATCCCGAACCTTGCGCTTCTCCTGCTCGAGGCGGCGCTGCTCGTCCAGGGCAGGGTTGTAGGCAATCGGGTGGGAGTTGAGGACGTCGGCCAGACTGTGCTTCTTGCGCAGCGGAGGCGCTTCAGCCTCAGCTGGCATCGGCCCGCCGCTGAGCATCATCTCCTGCTCGCGCGCCTCGCGCTCGGCCTGTAGTCTCTTCCTCCGCTGGCCAAGCGTCTCCTCTCCCTCCTCCGGCTGGGCCTCCTTTTCCTTGCCCTTATCCCCGGGCTTCTTCTCATCATTATCGCCAAACTGGGCCAGGATCTCTGCGGAGAATGCTCTGCTGACAGGGCGGGCGTTGGGAAGGTTGTTGTGTTCGGCTTCATCCTTGGCCCTAAGGCGTCGCATGCGCTCACCCAGGGTCTCTCCGGCCGTGGCTTCATCCTCTGACTCCTCCTCGGGTCTCAAGTGCTCGGCAGAGGGCATCTGGTTGAGACGCATCTGACTCAGCCCAGCGTTGAGGGTAAAGTTGCTTCTCTGCTTCGCCAGTGTCCTCGGGGGTTCTAGGCCATGGAGACGCGCACGACGGGAGCTGAGAGGCTCGTTCTCTTCCAGGTCACGACGCTCCATCAAACCCATAGGTCGGTTCTTCTCAGCCACATGCGGGTTGCCGGCATACAAGACGCCAAGAGGAACTTCGTCTTCGTCAGAGCTGCCGTCTTCCTCTTTGGCGCCGTCGACTTCCCAGGCAAGCGCAATCTTCTTCTTCTCACGATGCCTCTTCTGTGTCTCGGCAACCGCGTCGAGCTCGATAAGGGTGGCGTGCATGCCGTTCTGCCCAACATTACGGTTCGGGTTCTGGGTGCGCATCTTGGCGTGGTACTTGCGTAACTGCAGCTCGGCGAGGAGGGTCGTGGGAGGCCCATCGAGGACTCCTGCAAACTCGTCGACCTCCTCTTCTTCCTCTTCCTCATCAGAGCCCTCGCCTTCGGCCTTTTCTCTATCCTCGCCGTCGACGTGATCAGAGAGAGCCTGGCTCTCCTCCCTGCTGCCGGCCATGGAATTCTTCCTAGATCCATTGTCGGAATTCTTGCTGAATGGCATGAGGCCGCCCTTCCTCTTCTGCGACGCGGCCCGAACATGCTCTTCGGGGAGCAAGACTGTAGCGGTAGACTTGCGGTTCTTCTTCTTCTTCGTCTTCTTCTTGTCGGGGCCGTACGTTTCATCGCCCAGTTTTCCTGCAAAGGCGTGGTCGGTAAAGGCACTGACCGGGGCATTGGCAGACGCATCAAGAATGCTGTCGAGCGTCGCCATGGCGGAGCCTCCCTTGACCTCAATCTGCGGTGTTGTCGACGGCAAGTCGAAAAAGGCGCTCGCGCGCAGTTGTGGTGGCAGGTTGGAAGCCCTTGGCATTTTGGACTTGCGGCGTTGCGTTGGCGGGGGATCCTCTGGCATGTGTTCGGGTTCATCACCGCCACCAACAGCAGCAGTACCATCACCCGACAATAAGGCGTCACCCTGTTCGGATGGCACATGGGAATCGATGACGGCAGGTTCTTTGAGTGAGGCGTCACCCGAGCGCTGTCCCTCCATGTCGTCTCCAAGGGAGGTCATGCCGTGACCGGCAAGCGGATCGGGCAGCCACATCTTGGATTCGCGGACCTGAGACGCTTCGGGATCCTGGGGCAGGTACTTGGCCTGGCCGAAACCGGGATGGCCCATGGCTTGAAGCACCTTGGAGTGCCTCGCATTCCGGACCTCAGTCTTGGGCTTCCTGGAGAGCTTGGGCGGCAAGTTGAGCATGGCAGGCACGCGAGCAGGGTAGTAGAGCATCTCTTGACCGGTGAGCTCGTCAAAGTAGGATTGTGGCCGGATGGTGTTCCTGTTGTTTCGTGGCATACGAGGCGGCGGTGCTTCGTATTGAGGCTCTGGACTATCTGGCATCGGCATGGTGTGCGGGATGGACATGGGCGCGTCACCGTATTCGCTCTGCTCGAGGTCTTCCGGCTGGCAGTGCACGCCGTCAAAGTCCCCAAAGGCATTGGTGTGGTCAAACGTCGAGGTCGATCTCGATCTCGATCTCGATCTCGGCGTGGGCGGCCTGTCGTCAGAGTCTCGCCTGCCGCTGTCTCCGCCAAAGTCCAGGCCAAGGCCTCCAGAATGCTGGTCCATCTCGCCAAGCAGGTTGAAGACACTGCCGCGGTTCTCTTCGTTGGTATTGAGACGGCGGATAGTCGCGTCGTCGTCGGCTGTCACAGGGATAGGCGCGTGATCGGCTTCATCGAGGACACGTCCAGTCAGGGCAACGGGCTCCGACTCGGCAATCTCAGCAAGGGAAGGCTTTCCGGAGCGGGCGCTCCTGGTAGACCCCTTGCCGGAACCGTGTCGTGACATGATGGCATCGACATCGATTTCGGGGCGACCTCGAGAGTTGTTGGAGCCGGAGCGCAGGCGGCCGGTCAAAGAGTGATTGGGAGACATGACGTAGCCGCTGGGAGAGTAGCCGCCGAGGCGGGCGTTGTTGTTAAGCTCGACGATGGAGGCGACGGGAGGGATGACGCGAAGGGGGCCGGAATGGGCCGAGGATTCGTCGACGGGGGAGTTGGAGGCGGCGAGGTTGGCGGCAAGGATTGAAGAACGGCGGGAGTCGGAACGCTTCAACTCTCCATGCAAGTCGCGGATGGCGTCCTCGATGGAGCTGGTCATGGACAGGCGCTCGGCTGACTTCTCGAGAGCAGCGACGTTTGTGGTGTAGGCGCCGGAGCGGCAGTTGAGGTCGGGGATAGGGTGTTTAAGGTTCAAGGTGCCCGAGTCGGACGTGGTTCGGACGATTGGTTGGGCGACGGGTCGAACGAGTGTAGATGCCGAGGAGGCGTGGTGCTGTTGCTGTTGCTGCAAACTATCCTGGATCTGGGAGATGAGGCTGCTGTTGGATCGAAGGGACGACGTAGAGATGTGACGGGCGAGAGCAGCAGGGGCTGAGAGGACAGTCGAGGAGGGAGAACAGGCGGCGAAGGAGTTGGAGGTGGTAGAAGTCGAGGTTGCCGGGCTCGTGATGGTGCCAGTTGCAGCAGCAAAGGATCTCGTATTGTGGCCGCTCGTGTTCAGGTTGTCTGCGGTGGTGGTACTGGCCGGGAAAGTATCGATATTTTTCGTACGAAGGGCCAAGGGGGCAGAGGCCACGACTCTGCCCGTGGGCATCGGCTGCTTCTCCTGGATGGCTGCCGCTGGCGCTGGCGCTGGCGCTGGCGCTGACTCTGGCACTGACTGGGGGCCCTGTAGCCGGAGGGACGTGCTGGCGCCATCCCTGACGCTACCGGCAGCCGTGTCCTTATCGGATCCCGTATTCTTATCGTCCCCTACCTTAGGTAAGTTATTCTTATCGGTGCCCGTATCCTTGTCGCATTTCCTCTTTGGGTCGTCGAAGGTGGTCCCTGCAGTGGTTGTCGCTGTAGTGGTAGACGCAGCGGCAGCGGTACTGCACCTGTCCTCCAGCTCCATTTCCATCTCTTCGTCTTCGTACGCCCTGCCCCGTCCCCTTCCCCTGTTCACCTGCATCGGATCTAGCGACAGCGGCGTCGACCCGGCACGGCGCTGGCGCGGGCTCCTAGACGAAATTGCGAATGGCGGCACCTCGTCATCTTCGTACTTTTCGCACTCTTCTTCGTCTTGATCCACAGCATTCCTCACTTCGGCCACCGTGCTGTGACCGTCACCGTCTTCCTTTTGACTTTTCCTCGAGTGCGACCCTGACCGCCGTGGCCGAGACTCTATTTCCGTCGTGTCGCGTGCACCCGAGACATTTCTCTCTTGGTCTGCGTCTGCCGCTGCCACCATTCCTGCCGTTGCCAAAGTCGTCCCCGTCGCCGCGTGCGATGATGTTTCTCCGTGTAAGCTTACTCCTGAATATGCTTCTCTCGACCTCGACCTCGTTCTAGTCTGCTGGGTATGCGCTGCCATTGTTGCTGAAGGTGGTGATGTCGATCTCGATCTCGGCTGGTCGCGGAATTTCGGGCTACTCGTCGTCTTGCGCTCTCCCGCGCTACTGCCACCAAAGCTCAAATCGAATTCGCGATCGGGGAACAGTTCGCTGTCCATAGACAGAGGCGTGAAGCTCTTGTCGGCAAGAGACAAAAAGTTGGCGGGACTGGGCGTTGCTGTGGCGGATACGGACGGCTGCGACGACGAGGATGTGAGGTCTTTTGTGTAATCGTGGTCTGCTTCTGCTCTTGTTTTCATTCTCGTTTTGGTTGTCGTTTCCGTTCCCATGCCGCCTGCTGCTGCGTCTGCGTCGCTGTAGTCTGAGCCCATGGTCGACGTCGAGGACCTGCGCACCGAGGCGTAGGCTGCATGCGCCATTGCGGTATGGTGAAGGAACTCAAAACGAGTTTTGGGCGCAGCAAAAAAAAAAAAAAAAATGTAAAAAAATTTCAGCACGGTAAAACGTCGACTATGTTTACCTGCTTGCGACTTTCTCGGTTCGGTCGAGTCTGGGGTGCAGTTCGTTTGGTGGGCGGTGATAATGGGACGGCGTTTCCGAGTCGCGGTCCCTGCGTGGGCGGTGCACCTTTGTCCAACGCTGTCGTCTGGAGTGTGAAGTGGTTGTTGTCTCTGCTGTTGCGCAACGGTGAATTTTTTTTTAAAAAAATAAAAATATCACTTGGATGCGCCGACGATGGGACGAAGTCGTTGGCGCTTGGGTTCTCGTTACTCCTTGATGTTTGCTCTCTGATGTGTGTGTAGTCTGTGATAGGGCCCTGCTATTGGTGGTATCTGGTGATGCAACAATGTAACTCTTGTGTTTCGTTGCGCAGCGGTGGAATTACTGCTGTTGCTGATGTTGCCTTTCTCCTTCTCGTTTCAATCTGCGAACCTGGTGACAGTGACGTAGCGCGCGAAACATGGAGGATCTGCTGCAAGTGTCGAGGGTTGCTTCGTCCTAGCATCCGGTTCCAAAGAAGTCGGTTCGTCGGGAATGCGCCGTTGTAAGGGCCGCGAGTTTCCAACCCGAGTGTTTCTTTCTTTCGTCGCAGAGTGCTGCTGTGTCGATGGGTGGTGGGTTGAGCGAGGTACCGGTGGCTGCGCCGAGGGGTATAAGCCGAATAAGAGACGAATGAAAAGAAACCAAAAGGATTGTGAAGAAGGCTGGCGAGAATCGAGGCACAGGCGGTGATACCAGAAAGCCAAGATAACGATCGTCCTGCTACGTACGACCTGCGCCTCCTTTGCAAGAGGATTAGAGATGGAGAGAGTGTGTGAGGGTATGTAAGAGAGTGAGGATGAGTGAGAGAGAAAAGAAGATGAGTAAGTTGCAGTGTGAGCTGTAATGCAATGTCCGAGGACGAGTGACGACGATGGGGGACGGATGGGATGGGACGGGACGGATTCGGGGAGGGTGGGAGAGGGTGTGTAGATATTGGGGCCTTTGCTATGGGAGTATTCGTACAGATACAGCTGTGTATTCCCACGAAGAAGATGGACACCACACTTCTCACTCATCACTCACACCCACTGCGGTGAACTGGGGGATGGGGGATGGGGATGGAGAACTCGGAACGGGGGACGGATACAGCAAGGCAAAAGATAGCGCGCGCACGCTCGCCGGGCAGGTTCAAGGGTGGACTTTCTGGGCAGCCGGCAGGATGTTCCCAAGGTCTGGAACCCTCCCCCCAATTCAAGGAACAAGGAACATGGCAGCAAGCAGGAGACGGAGAGGTGTTAGCCAGGTCTAGCAGATCATGGTTCCTCTCGCTCTCCCGTTCCGTCTCTATTTCTCTCTATCTATCTGTCTCTCACTCTTTCATTTGCCTCTCATGCCCTTCTTCACCTGAGATCCCAAGTAGGAAATTTCGATGGACAAGATAGACGCACACGCCCCTCCGTTCAAACTTCAACCCCATGCATGCCCCGAAAGATAAGGTCGAACTGCCTCTGACTTGGCCCTCTTTTTTTTTTATTTAGAGATAATCCTAGGCCACGCCGTGTGACATGATGTACACGTGTAAGGTACTCCGTAAAGTGAGATAGTTTCCGGGGTTGCAAAAGATGGTCGAGAGAGACACGGACGGCTATCTCATCAAACGCACGCGCGCACGTCTGGGGATCAAGCAAACAAATCGACCGAGGGGTGGTTAGACACACTTAACAGCAAGCCCTCCGAGGTTGGAGATACGCACTGATGATGGGACAGCTGGTCAACGGGGCTATTTGCTGGAACAACAAAGCAGCTCCGCCTCCAGCATTTCGGCTCCAGAACCCACCACCGCCTTTTTTTTTTTTTGTCCCTCTATTCATCGTCTGTCTTCAGCTTGGTCCGGTTTGAACAAAGTCCCAGTTCCAGACCGCGTCCAATCCGGATTCAGAACTTGTTCGTGAACACTCTAGTGTATTACTGGCTGCCGGTGAAGGGAAGGGTGTGTGTGTGTGTGTGTGTGTTCCCATTTGGAAATACGAGAAACTCTTGTAATGGGCAAAGTTGGAACCTCAAGTTACGGTAGGTACGTTCAACGACTGCTGTATTTCCCGGTGTAATTTTCCCACACGTTATTTCTTTTCCATGCTTTTTTTTCTAGCTGTCCGCGGGGCCTTGATTTTCTCTGGTCAAATAGCGACGAGCTAGTATGTAAGCGGCCTGTCTTCGATGTGGAGGTCGCGCGGGGTTAGATAGGAGCATGTGCCCGCCGCCCGCCGCCGTCTACTGCAGTAGTAGGCACTGGCTCTGCGCTTGTTCCCCAGAGGAAGCCAATCTTCGAGATAGTCGGACGGTATCAAACAGAGAAACAAAGATGAAAGTCTGCGGGGAGGAACAAAGCAATGGCAAGAAACAACAACAACAACAACACTAGACGACGGCATCTCGCCTGCTAGACCTCTCCCGAATTCTCCCCCAGGTCCCCTTCCCCCCCCCCCCCCCCCCCCCAAAGTTTAAACAAAACGAAAAGCTCGGGCTAAGAGACGTTTGACAGGTGAGCTCCGACAAGGCCACTCCCTGAAGAGGTTCCCCCTCGTGGGCAATGAGAAAAAGCTTCGCGGTCTGGAGGTAAAAGCCGAAGAGGAGAGAGCATATTGAAGCTGACGCATTCTCGTCATCAAAGTCTCCGTGTCTCTAAACTCTACGATCCTTCTGCTTAACCAGAACTTTCTACATGCGCGGGGGGGGTTTGGGTTTTTTTTTCTTTGCTGGATATCGCTGCTGTAGTGACTCCCTTCCGTCGTCGCCGCCGCTTCAGACCACCCATCCTCCGTGTCTCTCGGCGTTGCTTGGGAGCAATCCTTAAAATTGGATACTGCCCCTCGTCTCTCCCGGGTGACGAAGAAAATCATCAGATAAAAAAATAAAAATAAAAACCGCCCGTGTCGCCGAAGAAGAAACGACAAGAGGGTTCTTCCCCGTCAGGGGCACGCAGCAACGAGGCACACGACACGCAGCGCAAACAGGGATATTGCCCTGGGCAGAGCGGCAGAGTACGAAAAAAAAAAAAAAGAAAAAAAAAACCTTGGGTACGGAGGTACACCCCCACCACCACTGAATAGCCCCGTAAGGATGACGATAATGACGATGATGCCGTTCACGGTTCCTGAATCCCTCTTTTCTTTTTCCAAATTATTTTTTTTTGCGGTCCCGCTTGCGCTATTGAAGATGAAAGGTTCAGGGGTTGATGGACGGTTCAAATCTGCCCCATGGCCCCCCATCGCGTTGCCTGGGGAGAAGGGGAGAAGAAGGGCTGTAATTACCTGATCATTGGATTTACTGAACTGAATGGGTTGCTAGACGCGCGGAACATGAGGCGGATACGTATCACTATGAGAAATTTTGTGAAAACAAACTTAGTGAGATGAGATGACAAGAGTCAAGCGAAAAAGGGTTTGAGCTGAATTTTCAGATTATCCAGACAGAGCAATCTTGTACTCTATTGGCCGACGAAGAAGGTCAAATGAAACGATAACGACACCAATCGACGTTGGAAGAGAAGAGAGAAGAAAAATGGGCTTGCGTTTTCGGCACCCTCGATACCGTGGCTGATGAAATCGAAGTGAGCGATGAGTTAGTTGGCTGCCGCCGGGGGTTATGATTGAGCGATTGATTCTAGGTATCCGTACTGTAGTAGTTTGCATGAGATGAGACGCAACGTGACGGACTTATCAGCGAGAAAGAAACAACCCGAGACCGGCGTTAGTTCTGGGAAATTAACCCTCCCAAAGGTTGAAGCGATGCAAAGCCCTCGAGCAAATCATCGACCTTGATCTCATCTTCCTTATCGCCAAAAGAGCCCCCCATGGTCCAAATGGCATGGTCGTAGTGATGATAGCCCCAAGCCCCCCGCGCTCGCGCTTACTTCCTTAGTCCCCGGCCTGCCATCTCATTCCCAAGAAGACCGGCCGGCGCCACATGTCGCTGTCCGGAAACTCTGTTGTTGCCTTTGCTCTTTACGGAGGAGTATCTTGCCAACGGAGTCGAATCTAGGACGGGGGCGGTCTGCGGGCGAGAAGCATGTCTGAACAACGCATGCGGACCCCGTTGGCCCCCAGAGATGGAGATGCCAGGCGGTCAGTCTTCCTTTTCGTCTCTGGGCATTTGAATGTCTCGGCTGTTCAGTTTGGCGTGTGTGCGGTACTATCTGGGCAAGGCAAAAAAGGTCGCAGACTCGCAGGAGAAGCCGAGCCGGCTGGTTCCTCCGGAGCATCATGTTTCCCAGGCCCCCGGAAACCTTGGCCTACATCACGGCAACGAGCATGAAGAGCAAAAGATGGGACGCGGAAGCGCTCCAAAAAAGTCTCGAGTCCCCAAGCGTCCAAGTCCCGGTAGCCGAGAGTTCCCCAAGGAATAGCGGATATATACGCGTTTAATCGGGTCTCACTTACTCATATCTGTCACTCGCTCGTCAACACATCTCCATGATCCATCAAGAGCATCCGCATTTCTTCCTCCGCAGAACCCGAGAGGGCCCCCAAACCCACACATCAACTTCCCGAAACCTCACACGACAGTGACACACCAAAGGAGTGTGTAAGCAAGGATCCAATTCGATGCCTGTGGGAATCGTTCATTTCCCACCTTTCCCGGCTTCCCAAGCACCCAAGTTCCCAGCAAGTGCAGGCAAAGGCAAACCCGACATGAGGGAAAATATCCTCCGGTGCCGAATGCCGAAAAAGCATGGCAAGGGGGGACGAAATAAACGTGCTAAAACTAAGGCAACAGACGCTCAAGTGGGCAAAAGGCACGTCTGAACCGCATACCCGCCCCCGTTCCGTCCGTCTGAGCGTTTTCTAGTCCCATGCCCCGTCTACGCTGGACAATCGTCATCCTGCATTGAAGGTCTCCAGATTATAGGGTACTCGGTAGGGTTTCTTCGTTTCCCATCCTGTTCGAGTTGACAATAGTGACAGTTAGTCCCGAGAAACCATTTACAGTAGCGCCCATGCCGACCTCCCGTTTGCGCCAAATCGTGGCGATATCATATCTCGGCCTTGCTCACCGTAGACAGCTCACCGCAACATCGCGAACTGAGATCTCGATGTCTTTTTTCTCGTATTTGGTTTTTATTCAAACTCTTCCAAACTTAGATAGGGCAGGATATCAAATCGCAGCTAAGTTTCGACGCTGACACTCGGATCCCTTTTCTTTCGCGCTCACCCATGTAAGCCGGACCTAAACGTAACCATAATGGCAACAAAAAACTTGGTCTCGTCTAGACTACCACCCCCCCCCTCGTGATCCAACCATAACCCCCAATACCACCCCTCCGATTCAAGTCGAGATAATCCAACCAGCCAGCCAGCACACCTTTCGGCCCACCCAATGCAGCCACGCAGCCACGATCACGCTGGCACCAGCAGTTCGCAGCCCGTAGTTTCGCAGCGGGGATGGCGTCGTGGCGTCGTGGCGCGGAGGAACCACAACCACCCCAGACGCACGCCGCGTGGCTTTGCGCCTCTCTCTCTCGATTCTTCTCTTCTCTTTCTATGTTTCTCCTCCACAAAGGAACCTCTCCACAAGGACCCAAGAAGGAATGCAGAGAGTGGAACAAATCTTCAAGCCTGCCTAGAGACAGATCAACAGTTGACTAATATAGTCTATCCAATAAGATGTACAGAGAGACAAGCCCCAAGACTCTCTCGATGCTCGGCTCCAGCCACACCCAAGTCCATCATAAGAGATGGCCAAGTTGTGGCCACCCGCGCCGCAGTTCGAGAACCACATCGATTTCGTCGGCCAAGGGACACCAACACCCGCCGGGCCGTATGCTCTCGGCAACGGCACGCTCCCAGCATTGGCAAACAGAGGCCGACGAACCGCAAAGCAACAGTGACCCCACGAGCTAGTCAGAATGCCGTTTGATGTTTTGAACTACTTCCTACAGTATGCCTTTCTGGCTCCGCAGATTTCAACCCCGGGCCCCCGGGGTTCTTGACGTGGCCGAATGCGTCCTTCTCCAGAGTGCTAGATTCGGCACTTCATCTTGTCACCAAGAAACGTCATGTCGCGGTACGTCTCCACGACGCGTAGAGTAGACTTCCGCATTATTGCAATCTAAATATTCCAGTCGATTGGTTGCTGAATGAAAGCACTCCAAATGAAAACCGCAAGTTTTTGAAAAGAAAACCTACCAACTCATACATCAACAACAACAACAACAATAACAACAACAAGACCAACCTCGCACACCGCAAACCCCAGCCCTCGCTCCGTGCCAAATCAAGACCGGGCCCGACCAACCGCTCCCGCCAGTCCGTGCCCTCCGCCACGACGGCCCTCTCTTCACCGGAGGGGAATTCCAATACGGCCCTCCCAAGCTCCTGACATCCCTAGACTCTCTACGTCGTCCTTCTCTCACGACCAGCCGCGTCTGTAAGCGGATCGAGATCGCTAGAGCGTTGCAACGATCCAATTTCACTCACTCACTCACTCGCAGAAAAGACGACATACCATACTGCTTTCAGTGGAAAGTCCACAAGCAGGATACCAAGGCCCGTCGTCTAAACAATGTCCAATTTGATTACCTACACCTCTGAAGTAAGCCTGCAAAACTCTATTTCATCCAAATCAGGACGGGAGAGAGGGAACCTACGAAAAATTAACCTCGAACCTGACTCGCGAAAGATGAAAGTCCAACCGACCCGGCGTCCTGGAAACCTTGAACCCGGAACCAAACCCATTGCCCCGGATTCCTCCCCCAAAGGCTGAACCATTTTTTATTTTATTTTTATTTTTTCCAACGGTGCAGTCTTTCTGTTTGACCAACCCCATTCCGCCGCATGCAGCGTCCGTAAAAATGAAGTGAAAACATTTTATCTTCTTCACAACAACCAACGTAAGCCTCAGGATTCTTTCCAATGACCGCCATCACAACACTGATAGAATAACGCGACGCCAAACGATGGCGACTACATGGAAAGGTCCTAGTCCGTGCGCGCAAGAAAGGATTCAGTAGTGCGATGATATCCGTCGCCCGCAGGGCTACGGAAGGGCCGCCGCAGAGATAAGCGACGGGGGATCGTGGCGGCGGCCGTCGAGACCGAGACCAAGGACGCGGGCGCGCGTTCGCGATTTCGCGCACCCAGAGTCTTTGCCAGATTTCGCTTGTCCCACCTTGCGAGACCTACCTCTCGTTCATCAGACAATCATGAGCTTGTGATAACGCCAGGGGGGGGGTTGAGAGCCTTTCCAGATTCCGATATCATGGGTTCCTCATTTCGTTTCTCTGTCGCGATTCCGAATGGATTAGAACCCACAAGGGCTAAGAAGTGTCTCAAATTTCGCAACCTGATAACGTCCTCTGATTATTTGACAGATAAACTGATAGGACACGCCTCATCATGTACTCCCCGTAAGATGAGACCATGCAGGTCCCGCCCATCTCATCACATTTGACAATCTCGGCAGGCAGTACTCCTACGGCACAGAACCGTAATCGACCAAACGTCACGTCAAATGCACGGCCACGAAATTAAGACGCGGCCCTATCCAGATAGCAACCTTCACTCTGCGTTGAATCCGCGCCGGGGGTTGTGTGGTCCTTGTCTTGTTTCGTTTCGTTCTGTCCCGTCAATGCCTTCCGTAGACCACATGCGCCGTATCATAGGTATCGCGCCTATTCAGAAAAGGAAGAAGAGCGTGTCTCGTGCTTCTCTCTCTCCTCCATGCACCCGTCGGGCCAAGATTTCCAAGTTGTGACCAGGCACAATACTTGACTACGCCGGTGGCTGCAGGAACGGTCATTTGGGCCAACGTCTTTGCATGATGCTTGTCTCATCTGCGCTGCCCGTATCTGTACCGCGTAAGGTAAAATAACCTGCAGTCTGTACTCCGTACCGGCTTGATATGCATGTACGAAGCACATGCAACTCACGTGCAGCTATCTTGCAGCGGCTCATTTCCCGGTCCGTCGTCATCCTTATTAAACGATTTCCTGTCCTTGTCTGCCCTGGTTTGAGTTGTCGGTTGGGCATCTCGCCGGAGCTGATTGTCGCTGGACGAGGACTGCGAGTCGCTGGCCCGCGGCGTCCCGTGTTGCTCCCCCGGCTGTGGTAGCATTTTCTTGGCGACTCTTCCGCCCCGTTGCCTTTAGGTCAACCATCGTGGCATTGCAATGATTAGCCGCTGGCTTACAAAGTCGACTTTACTTTTGTCTCCTACCTTGCCCTGTTTCGGGGATGTTGGAGTCGCGGTAGCATACAGTGAGCTTGCTTTGCCGGTCAAGAGCGTCTCCAAAGTGACTAAGACTTGATAAGTAATGAGAACGAGTGATGGGAGATTGTAGACAAGGCTGATGAGCTGCTCATTGGACTCGGCTGGTTTTCCTTGGTGGAATTCCTAACATGGCAAGACCTAGGAGTAGGCCCCTGAGAAGGAAACCGGTTGAGATCAAGAAAGTGGCGTCGACTACACACACGTATGAGCACACACGAAGAAGACAGCCTTTTAGCAAGCACTCTTTTCATCATCATCTATCATAATACTAGCATCTCACATATTGCAGTCTCCGTTCGGATGTGAAAGTCCTGGTCCCGCCTACCATTCTGGAGCTGATCCTGAACAACAGTCACACCAGGCTGGTCAACCCAAGGGATCTCTCACTCACTATATAGTGACATGACGTCTGATACCAGCTCACCGCACACCCTGACATTGCCTCTTGTGACACAGGTTCGAGGGTTGTAGACGTCGTGCTCGCAACGTTCACACTGATGCTGAGCTGACTACAGTCTGCAGACTTACTTGCCACCTATATCTGGGGGAGACTGCGAACGAGTCAGGACCTCCCTAATGCGAGGTGTGACAATTTACCAATGGTTGACGATTCCTAAGGCTACACCTGCCTTTGAATTAGGACCATGATGTCAGCGTCAGATTGTTACTTATTCAGGGGGAGGAGCATACCGATTCAATCGTCCGAGTTCCGGTGGGCGTACAACTGATCACAACGTTGTTCCGAAGTCTACAATTCTCACAGAGAGTCTACTTTGAGCCTAGACGATTGTTGATATCACCATATATGTCAAAATTGTGGTTTGGGTGTCTTCTTTGGTCGTCTACACAGCAAGTCGGCTCAAAGGTGTGAATTCAGATACTCAATACTAGGGAGCAGCCGAGGAAAACTCTCCAGAGGAGCGACTTAGGCGCATGGATTTGTCGACTGGAACAAGCAGCTCTTTTGGATGCAGGTAGGAGAAATAAACGATATAGATCCCTCACCTCGAGCATCTGGTATGACCTTTCACTCATCTCCAGTCATCCGTTTTGATACCTCGAAACGGCTGCGTGTTGACCTGTCTGGAGTAGAGGCGCATCATCAGCGGATACACGAGGCGTAGTCACTACTCTCGCTTAAGTTTGTGATTATTCCGTGATTTGGACTGCCATGTTGAGAGAGATGGTGTGAAATTCGTGGGTGTGAGCCCTTCAAGATGTCTCGCGGGAACCATTTGCCAGGGACTAAACGACCACGGAACTCATGATGAGTACAAAGTATCTTCGCGACTACGCAATTCGTGCGATGCCCATCCATCAATGTTACATGACAGTTATTGACGGAGCTTCCAGACGATGTTTCCAGAACATGTTGACCCGAGGACTAGTAGAGACTCAAGCGTGGTTCGGCACCGCAACGTCTACTCCGCTCCTTTTCGCGGGAATTTTCTGGCTTAACTTCGAACATAACACCATTGTGAATATAGTAGCGGCAGCGACAGTCAGCCCCCAAAAAACAGGTCTCCGATACACCTGAAAGCTGTGTCGGATCGAGACCCAAGTGCCGCTTCTTCAGCGAGTCAGGACGGCCTATACCCGGCGGCGAGCGGACCTAGTGGGGTCGTAAACGCGGAGACAAAGTCTATCCTAGCCGACCGGCCGGTCCCGGGTGCAGCCGGTAGCGCATCCTATTGAGCCGTCCCGGGGTCAGATGTTGGCTTCCGGGGCTGCGAGGAGGGCAGAAACGTCGAACCCCCGGACGGAAGGCCAGGTCCCAGAGTAGGAATGGCCAGGCCCGCGACTCAGCGAGGAGCGGGCACCAAGCCGGTTGGCTGCACCATCCTTCCGGATGGACACCGATTCTGACTAGTCTCAACAGAAAGGTCTCTGAGCGGTGTGTGTCAGATGCATCAGAGCCTTTTAGCGGCCGCAGCGAAGCGACGAGCCGGCCAATAATGTCGAATTTGTGTCCCTGATTATCACGAGAACTGACTTCTCTGTATGTGGCTTGCAGCTGGAGGGTGGTATCATGGCGAGCGCGCGTGGCAGGAAAAAGCAACAATCGGGCACGTGTGCCATCGCACCGCTCTAGGTGCTCGGGACTGTAGCTGAAAGTGCGGGCAAAGATGAAGTCGTCGTGAGTTCTCACCGATCAAGACGGCCGGGGTTGATGCCTTGGCTCAGGTGAAGTTGGACTGGAGTGGAATCTTTGCGGCTCCCTTTTCCATAGCTTCATGCATCGCAATGGGGTTCCTGTGGACGAACTCAGCTAAGAGTGTGTTGTCTGTTGATGGGTTCATCCATTACCCAGGTAGCGTTCTTTAGCGGCAAGATAGCCTCATGCCGGTATCGGTGAACACCAGGAGTTGTTGTCATTATTGGAAAGACCAGACTGTCGTTTGCGTGACGGTGGTAACACCAAAAAGTTTCACATATGGAGGAGCAGAGATAACGAAACAAGGGCGTTGCAAGTAAGGTAGGTTGCCGTGGGGAGACTCTGGATTCTGGGCAGCGGTGTGGGGGTTCAGCCATTCATGGGGGCCGGCGATCGTCGGTGAGCATGCTTGCTTGCCCCGGATACTGGTACGGATAGTGGTGGACTGTTGGTTGTGATTCAGATCATCAGATGAGGCGCACGTCGAGTGCCGGCCGAGATAGGTAGGTGAGAAGAAGTGACCCCCGTAGGCCGTGCGGAAACAGACAGGAAGCGACTGTTAGGAACGTGATGTGACGCTGACCGACGTTGCCGTTGCCCAGCTCCTCGCTCAACGTCTTGCTGTCTGCTCGTTCGCCTTCGTGGGTGGAATGTGGGATGCTTTCAGCATTGGATCGATGAGCTGGCACGGTTGGCAAGCTCTGGACAATGCGAATCTTTGGACAATAGACGGGTCGATTGCGAACTTCCGTGGCTCAATAGGTCCAACTGCTTGATCCCGAAGCGGCAGTCGTCCGATGTTTCCAAATTCCCAAGAAAACATGGCGTCAGTTGAGGTGTCGGGTAGTGCTTGATAGTGTATCCGCAGCGCAACTAAGAGTGACGCTCTGCGGAAGGCTTCCCCGAAAGGAGCCATCCCTGATGAGGTCCATTCATATCGGAATGGCATGCCCGGAAGCATCGTGAGTTGGGCTGCGGGCATTGAAAAATGCTTTGGTCAGGGTTTGTAGCTAATCTCGGGGCTTGATTCGCAAATAGAACCTCAGCCACGTCAGCGCCTCATTACCTCATCTTAGCAATACGGTATCCCCGGGCTGCGAGATTACCCCAGGTCTATAGTGAAATGCCGTGCCGTACAGAAGGCAGAGAGAGCATTCCTGGGGGGGGGGTGCCCCGTAGTCTGGCGTTGAGGGTGTCGTGAAGAGACAACATAAGCCTGGCCCTTCTGTTGTCTTTCCAAGGCGGGAGGCGGAAGACGAAGACACGGTATGATTGTTGAATGGAACGCTGGGAGGCTAGCGCCGGTGCAGGGGTCCTCGATCGGTGAGAAGCTTCCGAGAGCTCAGAGAACCAAGAAGCACCTCACCCAACGCGGAGCGATGCAAAGGTAAACAGAAGGGGCAGCTGGACGCTGAGCCAGTAGTGTGTGGCCTTGTGACAGAGCTCTCGAATCCATCGCCTGCTGTCGAGGGCTGGTAAAGAGTCACAGAGTCGCAGAGAAGAGGGCGCGCAAGTCTAAGTTTTTGAAAGTTCGGTTGGCAGAAGCTTTAGCGGGCTGTGAAGCGGCCTAGTTTGATAGGCATGGCCGCATTGGGGACAGATCCGGGGGCGAACAGACGCCATTTCCGTCAAGTCTGACAGGCTGTTGTCTCTAGGGGCTCCTCTTCTCTCCATGTCGTTGCATTGGCGTTGATAGTGGTCGAGGTCGAGGCCGTGAGACAGAAGGCGGCGAGAGTTTGGATGTGCTGGCGCTAATGACCAACGTCTTTTGTCGTTGGCGGGCTCTCACTGCGCAAGCCAAGCATTCCTCATCGCTCTGGTGTGGTCTCTGATGGTCTGGTGCCGGAGAGTCGTCTGCTGTGCTCAGCGGTGCCCACTGCCCGCACCTGTTAGTGCTCACCTGGTTCTGCATGATGCCGCTGTGTGTTTGCTGTCCAGTGTCTGGTGCTCGATAGTCGAGAGTCGACGCTCGAGTGCTCGTGGGCCCAAAGGGGAGAGCGAGGCTGGCCCGGGTTCTAGGCCAGGATGGCATGCACAATAACGGGTCATTGATATGGCTGTGATTCTCGGGTCGACGTCGCCGTGCTGAGCGGGACGTCTACTATGGATAGAGTCAGACTCTGAGAGACCGAATTGGTCGAGACAATGATGTCAGGAACCTTGGTAGACCGGTAGGGACGGATACGGATGTCTTGTGGCGTACGGCATACTGCGTACTGGATTGCGGCACTTTGAAATGTATCCGTACGAATGCCCGTATTGGCAGTAGAGCAGAGGCGGGAAGACGTAAAATCTGGTCTGCAAAGTCAGCTGGAGCGTGGCTCGGGGCTCTATTCCCTGCCCTGCCCTGGACCGATCGCCTCCCAAGTCAGATCAGGTGGCCTTGGTGCCCACCTTATTATGTTAAGGGTACGAGAGGAAATGCGGGCAGAGAGGGGGAAACGAGAGAAATGGGTGCTCTGGAGGTGGTCTCTGGAGACTGGAGACTGGAGACGCGACTGAAGACTGGAGATTTCAGGGAGTAGGGAGACATGGATGCGTACTGTGGCAAGTGGTCAAACACGCGACCAAAAAGGACCCTTGTGGGCATTCGAGTATGTTCGCTTGAGCCGCCGATACGGTCAAGGTACAAAGTGATGTAGGCAATTGAGAGAATAATGGTAAGATATCGTGGATATTCAGGGCAGGAATTGGTCAATTGGAGGGAACAACGGCGGGATCAGCCATGTACCTGCAAGGTGTGGCTGTCTCCGGCTGCGACTGTGTTTGTCTCCGGATGCTCACCTTCTCCAGACTCGACACTTGAAAGTTGGAGAGAGACACTGAAGGTTGCGTGCACACAAGTTACAACGGATACAACAGCGGGGAGAGCGGGCGGGGGCATTGTGCGACATCGGGCGTGTTTCTGACCACGTCGAGTCTGGACTTTTGGGATGTTTTAATTATTTACAGAGTATTAGGTAAGATGAGATACCTTAGTCAGTCACTTTCCTTGTTATCTGTTCTTGCCTTCTTCCTTCCTTCAATTTTGTAATTTCAAGGGAGGAAGGCATGCCCCAGCATTATACGAGGCAGGTGCAAAGTAAGGTAGATGGAGGAGCGGAAGGTGAGGGAAGGAACGACACCGACATCATTCATTCCACGGCATCGGTGACTGCCCTCGTTCCTGCCCCGCGAGCACATCCATGGAGACGTACAGAGTACAAAGTACATCCATCAGGTACCTAGCACAGTGTGTGGGTACGTAGTTGTCATCCCACTCTGTAACCTGTCCCAACCCCACTACACCCTCGCATCCGCCCTGTCCGCGCCGTGGTCGTCAGTCTGCTGGCGATGCTGGCCCTGCTTTAATCGCCATAGAAAGTACCTGCTTGGATTCCTGGAACGAGGTATCTTATCCATCTGCTGGGCATCCCAAAGGTACCCGATACGAGGCAATACTTACAAGACTCAATATTGACTCCGACAGCCCAAAGGTATCTCCTCAAGCCTGCATTCTCACTCATGTTCGCATGACTACTTGGTATTCAACAAGTATCAGACACTTCTATTCTCACTGTATTATAGTCACTTTCATCCTGCTTTTGCGGCTTGCCCTCTTCCCCGTTCCCTGCCCGTGTCGTCCATTGCTGCCGCTCCCGACTTTCGCTGCCCTCCACTGCGTATCCAAAGTCGCTGCTTCCAGCCAAATACGCCCTGTGACCGGTCACCGCCGCATGCCCCTTTGCATTTTCTCCGTCTTTTCCCACGATTAACACACAAGGGCTCAACCGAACAAGGCGAAAGGTACCTCACCTCGTCACCTCCAACTCTTGTCCTCCTGACAAAACTCACGATCTACCCATCTCACCTCCCTTTTCCTCTCCTCTTCCCCTCCTCTCCCTCCCCAACATCTACGCGCCGCACGGGCAGCGACAGCAACGTCTCATCGCGGCATCGCCCAACCACAGACCAGCCTCTCCCACCACGTCTACAGCCCTCAACCGACACCGGGGCCACCTCTGCGTCACTCTTTCGTCCCATCACTCTCTCTGCCCCTCGTCTCACTGAAAAAGGGTTCTCCAACACAACCTCCCCCAGCCAACTTTTTCCATCCGGCCTGGTCTTCTCTGCCCTGTCCATCTCCTCTCGTTCGGATCGACACCTCGAATTATCCTTTCGCCAATCCTTCCCCAACCCTCCATCCACCGCCCTCCGCCATGGCTCAATCCACCGAGCCGCGGAGGCGGTTCGCCCCCGTGCCTATCGAGACCACCTTCGAGTCTGTACGCAAGACTTCAGAGCAACAGCCGCAGTCGCAACAACACCAGCATCAGACAGGCCCAGCACCTGAGTTGACTCCCGAACACACCCCGCGAACGCCCTCTCCCAATCCTTTCGAGCAGCGGATGCAGCAACCGCCGCCCCAATTGCACACTCTGCAAACCCAGCCGGCACCGAGACGCCGCTTCGCTCCCCAACTTATCGAGACCTCTAGGCGCGCCCGTAGGGAGGGCGACGCTGGTCCTGCCACTCGCCCGACCGATAAGACCGACATCACACCCTACACGAACCACATCTACCTCCAACGGAACAAGTCGAGACGCAAGTTGAACGATGGCGCTGCCTCACCCGCTTCCCAGTCTCAACAAATTCAGAGGCAACCTAAGGGCGCACGAAGAGAGTCGGAAGACGAGAATGCAGGCACCTACATGTTGGAATGGGCTGCCATGGAGGCTGAGCGCCAGATGCAAGAGGCTGCTCTGGCCGCGTTCCCCAATAGTCGCCCGCGTGAGGGAGGCGCCGCTCATTTCTACTTCAGAGAGAGTTCGGGGGACGACAGCACGCCAGAGAGCATCTCACCACAGCAAAGCGGCACTCAGGCCAAGCCAAGGGGCCGCCATGGCCATGCTCCTCGCCGCAAGTCTTCAGAGGTTGGATATTGGCAAAAGGAGATGCAAAAGCATGCCCAGGATTTGGCTGTTGCCAGAGGCGAGCACGCGCCTGTTTTCGACGATGACGACGACGAAAGCACCAAGAATGATTCCGAACTCGATAGGATGGAACTTGACACACCGCCGGATCCCATGTGGTTGACTAACAAGAGAAACCACACAACCGACAACAGTTCCCAGGGACCATTGGAACCGATTGGCGAGACTTTCATGCCGCTGATCGCGCCTGACCCAATCACTACCCAAGATGCGCGCCGTCCGGAGCTTCCTCCCCCAGAGTCGGTGAGTAAGCCAATTGGCGAAACCGGCATGCCATACATACCGCCAGCTGCGGCCAGCAAGCCTGCCCAAGTGCCCATCGCCGCACCTGCGCAGGTCGTTCCCGAGACTGGCTTCCGAAAGCCCCAAGGCGGATTTGGCCGCCCGTTCGGTAACTTCGGACTCCCTGCGGAGACAAGCGAGTTTCGCAAGATGCGCAAGGCGGCGTCCCCGCCGATGCTGGGCAAGGACATTGTTTTCCGAAAGTGCCCCTCGCCGAAGCAGACCAAACTTGAGCCTGACCACCCCTTCACCGAAGGCCCGACCATGGAGGAAAGAAACAGGGATGCCACGGGAGAAGCCGGCTTGTGGAGGGGCTACTGCTTCCGGGGCAGCGAAAGCGATCAGGCCATTGCACCACCGCATCATCAAGGACCCAATTTGCTGCATACACCGCTTCCAGCCGCTACCCCTGCTGCGGACCCATTCGCTGCAGCCTTTAGCAAGAGCTCATTGACGGATGAGCCTGGATCGGACTATGCGTCTGCGACTCTGACACCAAACACAGCTGAGCATCGCGTTCGATCGGGCGAGGCCAAGGGTCTTCACATGCTTGCTGGCCTTGAGGACCGCCTCAAGCGCGAAAAAGCTTTGGAGGAAAAGATTGCATCGGAATTCGACGACATCTTCATTACCCAGGTTTACAATTACTTGTCACTGGGATACCCCGCCATGGCACGGTCCTTTGACGAGGAGCTTGCCAAGATTTCTCAGACGAGTGTCGAGGAGCTGGAAGCCGACGACGCAAAGCAGATGGCAAGCGGTCATTTGATGGAACCGGCTGAGGCCGAGATGGCGGAGGAGAAGAGGTGCCCAAGATGGAAGGCATTGAAGGCCTACATCTACGAGTGGGCTCGACAACACCCGGATCTGGACAGCCTGGATTCCCTTGCATGGGGTGTACGAGAGAGACGAGGCAGCTGGGCCATCTAGACGGTCGACTTAAGAGTACGAGAAAAAGCACATTGTGCAGTTTTTGACATTTCGCCATTGGAGACAGGGAGTCAATGGGCAACAAAGCATGGTCAAGCCGAGCAGAAGAGCAGCATACTGGGTGATTTGATAGAGGCAGTGCGATTTCAACGAGGCGTTTCACATTGTCCCCCGCCTCCCTCGGCAGGGAGACTTTTTGGCAGCAACCGACATGATTTTGGGGTCTGATATGGGACAAAACACGAGGTGTTGAGGGCCTAGAACGATAAGAGAGCTGCAAGCTCGCATTCTAGATGCCGCCTTGTGGGGTTAGAGCAGGTGGAGAGAAACAGCATTCGGAGACAAATGGGAATGGGCCGCAGCAGCATTGTGCGTCATGTCGAGAAGAGGATGTAGAGTGCAGATGCTCCCAACGCGGAGAATTCAAGGCATCAGTGAGGATGCCAGTATGTACACGAACCCTGCCCTCAGGGGCGCTGGTCAGCGAGCAATGGGTTTTCGATAGGTACATTGGAATGTGAATACGACGGCAATGCCCGTTTGATCCGACACAGTAATTACTGGTCCTTGATATGAATGACGATATGAGGGAGCTGCGCTTCGTGACAAAGTGATTAGTACACAACTGATTTGGGAACCAAAAATATTAAAAAGGACGAGTGACGCCTAAATGGAAAAGGGATAAGGGGCAGAATGGGTAATGATATAACAAAGCCCAGAAAGGAGAATCGGCTTTTGCTGGGATCTTTTCGTCTCACAATCTTATTCACAAAAGTTTGCGTGAAGCATGTTGTTTGAGGGACAATGTTAGGCCACTTTATCTTGGGCCAATTGGTCTTGATTATTCGAATTTTGGTATGCCTTTTCCAGCGGCAGGTGGTTTGATTGTACTACTAGATCTCATTCCAGGTTTTCGTCCACCTTCGGTCGTCCTGTCTTTCCGGGGTTACTCTCGGCGGCGCCGGAAACATCACTCGGCCCCATAGGCCGGCTACGACGAGATTGTTAGGTCCCGTCTCTCAATGCCGACCAGAATGGAAGGTTCTGCGCTACTACAGCATGATGGACAAGATTGACATCAACTTTACCCGCGCCGAAGATGACGGTGTGTTCTCGATCTCGAAGAAACATTTGTATTGAATTGATGCTCAACAATGTTGAATAAAGAACACCAAGCCCGCCGTTAAAACCCGCTATCATTAACGCATCCCTTGTGCTCCGTACTCACATGTAAGTTGTAAGCGAATATCATGAGAGGCTAGAGGATACTTGAAATTCTGTCCGTCGCAACCCCCAACTCAACACCGCCGCCCCATATTCGTGATATCAAATTCCATCTCCTCTGCTGCCCTGCAACCGTCTCGCGAGCTGTTATCCACTCTCAACCGCCACCTCCGGATAGGAGACTCCCTACCGATCGCTGGCACGCGGACGGCGGTCGTGGTATTTGATCCGTCCCTACCCGTTCCCAGACCGTCGCCGTCGTCTAAGTCGCTGTCCCATTTGGCGAGCGGCAACCATATGGCTTCGAATTGACGACGATGCTCTCTCTCTACCGCCGAAGCTGACTCCTTGTCGGGGCCTTGCGGCATCCGCGCTAGCTTCCGGTCCATGACTGTTCGACGCTCGAGCTCGGCTCTGATAAGCTGAGCTCGGTCTTCAGAGGTGCTGCTGCTACTGCTACTGTAGTTGAAGTGAGAAACCGCGTGCGTCGGCAAGCTCGCTGCTGCCGGCGATCGCCTCGGTTCCGACGGACCGACTGACTGCATCTCGGTACCCAGAGACGTCGCCTGAGCTTGCTGCTGGCCCTCTTGTTCCTGAATCTCAATGGAAGCAGCGGCTTGTATCTCTTCTCTGCCCTTGTAGTTCGGCTCTCTGCGTGTGCTCGGAAGCCACGTTACCAAGTTGAGCCCGGATGTGTGAGAATGAGGTTCAACATCCACAAAGGCATCCTCATGGATCGCAAACGCGCGCGTTTCTTGGAGAAGATCGTAGCCGACGATGACGTCGTACGTGCACCCGTGAAGAACATGAAACTCGACTTCAAAGCCCTCTTCTTCGCCTTCTTTCGACTTTGCTTCTCTGCGGCCCTCTGAATCATACTCCCACCTCGCCGTCATCGAGCCCATGGTACGCCGCGTGGTGCCGTCAGCAAACTGAACCACGCGGGTATTGGTGTGATCCACGGATTGATACAGGCCTCGCCTGGCGACGTACTCAAAGGAAACGAGGTTGGACTCGGAGCCCGAATCCGACAGCGCCTCCACCCTGTTGCCGCCGAAATAGCCCACGATGTGCTGGCGGACCGGTCCTAGGCTATTGATGGAGAGCACAGGCTGCCGGTCCATGGTCCGTGGCGAACGTTGAACTAGCTCGAGACGCTGCGGGTGTTTGCGCATCGTCTCCGAGGTCCTGAGGAAGTCGGAGCCCAGGACGAGATCGTAGACGCAATCCTCGAGAACGTGGACCGAGATCGTCCAGCCCCGATCCGGGCTGTCTGCGAACCTCCAGACGGCTTCAAATGAACCGAGAGTCTTCATAAACTTGCTGTTGGCCATCTGAATTCGCTCTGAGCCGCCTGCGTCTTGGCTTCCTGTCGAAATGACATGACCGAGCCGTGAAGCCAGCGACGCGGACACTAAGTTGCATCCGGCGCCGGTGTATGGCATGGCTTCGACGTGGTGTCCGTCAATGGTACCTTTTGTCACCAATCTATCGGCCTGACAGTCTCTATACACGGAATATTCGCCTTCGCGTAGCTCGCAATATTCGTTGCGAGGCCTCGAAGGAGACCATTGCCGTCGCAAAGTGTTCATTTCTTGAGCTGTGAAGAGGTATGCGCCGAATATCGCCCATTTACTAATGCTTCCGAGGCCTCGGCTCCATGGTGATTTGTGATCATCTGCCTAGATGTTGGGATCAAGCGCTCCAAGTTTGCAAGAACTTTCCTATTTCCTCACCCCTAATCGAGCTGGCTACTTCTTCCCGAAGGATTTCAAGTCTAAACCCGTCATCGTATCGGCTCCTTGCTGCAGAATTCGAGAGCACCTCGTCGTATGCCTTTTTCACTGTCGGAAAATCGTAGAATTGCTTCTCTTTCATTGACGATCGAGGTTGATCAGGGTGTATGACCCTTGCGATAGATATCGCTCCTCTGTATGCTGATATGATTCGATAATCATCGGCTTCCCTTGGGACCCCTAGGACTGAGTAATAGTCCAAGGATGACTCCCGCTCCGTCGAAAACATCATTGCGATTGAAATGGCACGAAGAAGGGTCACAATTACCTGACAGGCTGCTAGCCTGGGACTTCTGAAGCGGGGATGAACGTTCTGGCCAGGCGCGAAGTACATCGAGGGAAGGGGCTTCTGCATTAAGTACCAAGCCCTCTGACTCCCCTATCCTTGGAGGCGGTCGCGAGCAGGTAGCTGACGGCCGAGAGCCATTGGATGCTTTATGGCCAGTGTTCGGAGTCAATTGGGCTATGGCGACTGATGCCGGCACACTTCTAAGAAACTGGGCAAAGAAAAGGGGGCTCAGACAACTCAGGAACCCAAAACCATTTCGCTGCCTCATGTTGTAACCCTTCAAACTTGGAATGGTGAGATATGCAGGCTGTCCTGTGGCCGGTGATTCGTGGGCGAGCTCGCCTCATCTCTTCTTCCAGAAAAGTGCAAAAATACTGTTCTTGCGGTGAGGTCACATGCAACATCGCGGTATCATGCCCGCCCCCTCTTTTCGTCTTCTGTCGAATGTCACCTATCAATCATGCTGTCTCCATGACCTCATGCGACTTTTCAGATTTACATAGGATCAAACAAAACACCATCAAAATATCAGTAAAAGAGTCCAAATTGATATGCGAATCTTGAAGCGTTATCAAAATGGCATCTTCTCATTCAGAGATACCAAGCTACGCAAGATTCGCAGAGTTTTCGGCATCCGACCCAGAACTCACAATCTTTAGAAGTTTTCAGGTCCTCGCCTCGAGAAACTTACTGTACCTCCAATCAGCCATGCTCGAGATCGAAAACGAGATGCGCGAGCTAGACGAAGAGGATGCCCGGGACATGATGAACCTGGAGGTCCTACTCTCCACCAAATGCTGGGAGACCTTCTCAGCAAGAGCAAAGGAAAACTGCGAAAGAGAGGCTGCGAGAATGAGACTTGTTGCTCGGCTGAAGGAGACTAGTGAGGATTATTGTAAGAACATCGAGTTCATGAAAGTCCATTTCCATCATCTTAGTACCTACGTACTTATCAAGAAGACCGCACCTGAACCCCTGAATGACGTAGAGCTTGTTCTCAGATGAAGCTCTCTTGCTCCAAAGCCAAGTCATGAAGTTTCCCAAGCCCAATGATCGTGTCTTTCGAGTTTTTCGGGGCTGGTTCGAGACCGAGCAGCCCTTTGTCGGCTACGGGACAGACCTCCTCAGCCAAAGGAGCGATTTCATCGCTCTTAGCCCGTCAAATGAGACGGACTTCCTCACCAGATCTCTTCCAAGCTTGGCTGGAAGGTATCTGCCGGTAGGTCTATCTTTGGCCCCATTGGAATAGAACCTCTTTGTTTCCCAGTGTACTTTTCATGCCCATGTATCTATATCTACGACACTTTCAGTCCCGACTTCCCCAGCCCCCTCACTCATTCTTGGAAACTCACAAGCTTATTCAGGGTTCACGGCACGAAACAATGGGGGATGTCAAGTACTACTCCGCTCGTCACGTCACCCGCCTCGTCACAATAATCACCGTCCTCGCCGCCTCTCTCGTGATACAAGCCGCCATCATCACCCTCTACCTCCTCCGCAACGAGGCCCTGCGCCTCTGCATGATCGCCGTCTTCACCAGCGTATTTGCAGCCAGCTTGGCCGTCATGACGGATGGTAGGAGGACAGATATAATCTTAGCAACGGCAGCATGTGCAGCAGTTTTGGTAGCCTTTGTCGCACAGGATTGAGATTAGCAGTATCGGCGCTGCAATGCCTGGTTTAGTATCGACTATCTGTTAAGTCAGGATGCTGGGAGATTCAGGGAAGATCCAAAGGCCGGACATCAGCCTCCTGGATTAGGGGATCTTCAATAGTGGCTGAGGTTCCTGGGGCTTGACCTGATCGGTACCTATAAGCAATTTGTTCTCATATGCCTTTATGTTAGCCAAGGTATTGATCCTACGAAAGATACCCGATGTTGCAATCACGCGAATACCAAACTTTGTTGATGGTGGGCTCGTAGTCGATCAAACCTCCGAGGGCCTGCTGTGCGCACCGGAGTACGTTCGGTAAAACTGCAAATTAAAGGCCCATCAGCCCTACGGAGAAAGACTGGATTACGATGCGCCCGTGCATGAAACATGCCATGGATGTTTCTGGTGCTGGATAAGTGTCCCGATCTGTTTTTGGAGGCAGCCCGAGTTCAGGGGGAAATGCGCATGTGCTAATACAGTCCTTTCGGCCTTGAGCACTCTAAAAAGTAGCAGCAAGTCTCCGTTTAAAACCGTGCCAATCCAGGTTTTAAACGGTACAGAATCCCTGAGCTGCAAAGGGGGACCTCTCCATCTTTTTTTTTTATCGGAACGCGTATCGCAACGGTTAGCTCGCGTGCTGCCGGACCGACGTCGTCAGCCCCCAAAACCAAACATTTACAGATCACCCTTCCCGCTGCCTCCGGCTCGATACTCTGGACTGTCAATCTCTCGTCCTCATCGCCACAGATCGCCATAGCTCGGGAATGGAAGCGTCACCGCTGACCCGTCAGGCCCCGCCCGAGGTCTTCAAACCCAAGATCGTACAGCTGTACGAGTCGCTGTTCAAGGTTCGACAGCTCCGCCTCCCCCTGCCTTTGTGACCCCTCGATCCTGTCTTTGTGTGTCCGAGGTTGTCAGTCCCCGAGTTCATATAGAACTTGTAGCTAACAATTCAATCTCTAGGTGTGTGTTCTTCCTCCTCGATTCTTGTACCCACGAATCACGACCTTGCCCCCATTGCGCCTGGCCGAGCATGCCCCCTTGACGATCTTCAACTTCTGGACCGCATGACCGTACCTTCCTAGACATTGCTTCTGCATATAGAAGCACGACCTTGTTCTCAGGCAACCCGCTGATACGAAATCCATGAATGAGTAGGACGTCGAAGATGACCCAGAACGCTCCGAGGGCTTCTGGCGCGAGTTCTTCCTCCTGCGGCCCGACCGCGCCGCCCTGAAGCGGATTCTCGATGGCCTCGGGCCGGCGGACATGCTTGCGTTGGAGGAGCATACGAGAGAGTTTTTCGCGCGCGCTGTCACTGCTATGAAGAGTGGACAGGGCGTCGCAGATCTGCATGCGCTTGACGTGAGTAAACCAGAGTTGCGTTGCCGGTCTTTGGCTTTTTGCGCTGGGGCGAGGTTTGGGAGGTACTGGTAGAGTTGCTGACTTGGGTTCAATGGGATCATAGACTCTTAGTGTGTTCCTCTGCTCGGCGCTTTCGAAAAAGTATGCGCACCCCAGCTCGGATATTATCATCGTCTTGGCTGGGATCGATTACGTCGATACCATCTTTACGGACTTTGTGGGAGCTGTGGACCAGATCACCAGGAGCGGGAAGAGCTGTGAGTTTGGCACACGGGGAAGCACTGCCGAGCGTGTCTTGGGTAAGCTAACTCGCCGCAGTGGAATTGCGACAAAAGGCAGTCGAGGTTGTCCTGGCTGTGACGGCCGGCGCATACCAGACAAGTCTCTTGACATACTTTATCCAGAGGGATCTCTTCCCGTCAGTGATGAAGGTTAGTCTTTTTTGCCCTTACAACTTGTTCGAGCCTTGATTGACGACGTTGCAGTTCATACAAGACACCGACACGACGGAGCGAATCCTCACCCCTTTTTCCCTCCTTGGCCTCTTGGCAAACTACAACAAATTCGAGTTCCAGAACCCGTACCAGATGCGACTAAATGACTTTGTCAACGAGGCGACAATCAAGAAGATTATCCGATGCATCGGCCAGACGTGCGAGAGTTTGACAACACAATTCGTGGATGTGCAGGATGACCTGCCCGAAGGATGGACATTCAACGGCACACTCCGCATGATTGGCCTGGGCGCCGTTGCAAGGGGACCCAAGCCGGAGAAGAAACCTGTCTACGATGCCGAGACCATGAAGCAGATGTTTACAAAGCTGTGAGTATTGGTCCATCATTCTTTGGGCAATTGGAGGTGGCAACTGACAAGTAGCAGACCTGGCGAGGAAGCGGCCGTATTGCTAGCATCCTACGACTTTACCCACGCTAACAAGCTGTTCTGCTTCAACCTCGCGACCTTGCCTGCCGAAAAGGGCGAAGAGCAGCCATTGGCAGCCTTCACATCACTCACCTCCTACCTACTCCAGCACGCCCATCTGTCCGAACGCACGACACACTACTCGCATCTCAACCTCATGGTCTTCCGCCTACTAATCGAGGACCCCGTGCTATGCAAGCGGATATGCAGCGAAGAGTCAAAGGGGCAAGTCCGTCTATGCCGCCAAAGGCAACCGTTCCTCCCGCTGGTCAGAGGGGACCGGATCCTGGCGACGGCCGTGCTTGATACCATGGTCGACGGCATTACACACAACCTCCGGAGGAGGCTCGACGTCGGGCTCTACACGCTCTGCGTCGGTATCCTGCTGCGGGTGATTTCCTACCTCTCAAGATCACGGACACGATTGACATATCACTGGGCGGATCTATTCCGCGCGCTGCTGAATCTCATCCGGTTTCTGACACAATACGTCGCGGACCTGAAGGACCTCTCGCAGATCGATCTCCTGCTAGATAACGTCGTCAACCTGATCGCCCTCTCGCTTTCGGCAGGCGAGGGGTTCTTGCCCTCACCGGCAGCATACGACGACCTCTTTTACAAGGTGGTCGAGGCGGGCGACACGCTGACCAAGTTCAAGGAGAGCTATCAGCTCGGAAAGCGGCCGAGCAACTCGATTGACACGCTCATCAACGTGAGCACGCACTACAAGGAGCTGCTGGCAGAGGGCGGCAAGAAGAAGGGGAACCTCACGAGCATCCAGGTGACGGAGGTTATTAAGCAGGGGTACGAGACGCTGAGTATACAGGCGAAAGAGGGGCTTGATACGTGGGATCGGTACCGGGAGGCGGATGAGAGGACGCTGTTGAAGAAGATGGCGAGGGCGGCTGTTGTTGATGTGAGAGGGTTGGTGGAGCGGTGAGTGGTGAGCTGTGAGGCTAGGAGGGATGGGTGGTAGACTGTATGATATTAATGACACCCGAGATGATTCTCATGAGGCATTTGCTGAAGTCTGATTTGATTGATGGTTGGCATGCTGAGTTGAGACTGGTTGACCATAATCCCATCCTCGGGACCTGACATCAGCTAATGTCAGCCTCGGGCTCTTGAACTTCAGATCTGTTGTTCGGCGTATCAAGACTGGTGGTCCCACAGGCTGCGGGGGATTGGATGTAGAGCTCTTCCTTGTCTTTCCGGGCAGACCTAATCTCGAACCACCCCCGATGTTCTAGGAAATATGGCGATGTAACACTGGACGAACATCGCAACTCGAGAACAGGTAAAAGAATGAGCAATGCCTTTGTGGCCCTCAAGGTATACATTTGGTCAGTATAGACAGAGTACCATTGGCATTGGTTGCACTAAAGAAAAAGAGTCACTGCTGAAACCACAAGGGCTGCTTTGTCATCTGTCCCGGCCGTTGACAAATTACAGGCACTTGATTGGCTGCAGAGCACCCGGTTCACTGGGGACCGCTCACCATGTCATAGCCGCGCCACGGCGAGAACCTGTCAAATGACCCCCCCCCTTGGCCCCAGCTTCTTCTGCTTTGCTCCGTGTGCTAGCCACATTCCCATTGCCAATCCATCCCGACCGCAAAAACCTCCGACCTACAATTCCCGCCTGTCTCTTTCGTCACCGTCGAATGATCTCCAACCCTCTCAACCTCAACACCTGATTGATCTTTCGACGAACAAGACAACAAAAAGGACAAGCAACCTCACCACACCTTGGTGTGCATCCTTCCAACAAACTCGACTACCTCACATCGCAAATACACACACACACACATACTTCCAGCACAAAGATGAATGCACCGAGGATACTCAGCAGAGTGGCGTTCCGCCGCTCCTGCACGGCATTGCAGTGCGCCTCTGCTCGTCGCGCCTACGGCAGCCCGTCTTTCCAGTCACACCCTCTCTACTCAAACAACACACTTCCTCCGGCACGAGGCGACGGCATCCCTGAGAGCTCCATCGCATCGCCGGATGCTCTGCCGAAGGTCAACGAGACGAGACCCCCCAAGATCCCCTCGCAAATGGCGACAGCCCACCAACAATCCTCAACACCGAGCACTCTTTCCTCTCCCTCTTCCGCCACACAACAGTCCTCGACGACGATGAAGACACCAGCAAGCGCTTCCACAACAGCCTCTAAGGCCGCGACGACGCCATCAACAGCAACCGCCGCTGCGCCAAAGATCACCGAAGCAGCAGCCCAGACCCCCAAGCCAGCCGCCCGCCCAAAGCGTACGCTCCGCGCCCGTAAGGCGGCGATGAAGCTCAGCCCCGCGGCGGTAGAGCAGCTGCGCGCGATGCTGGATCAGCCGGAGCCGAAGCTCATCAAGGTCGGCGTGCGGAACAGGGGGTGCTCGGGCCTGGCGTACCACCTCGAGTACGTCGAGAAGCCGGGGAGCTTCGACGAGGAGGTGGTGCAGGACGGCGTCAAGGTGTTGATTGACAGCAAGGCGCTGTTTAGCATCATTGGCAGCGAGATGGATTGGGTTGAGGATAAGTTGAGCCAGCGGTTTGTGTTTAAGAACCCGAACATCAGTAAGTCTACTCGGGTCCGACCAAGCTCAGAAGCCAAATGCTAACAGATTGACAGAGGAGCAGTGTGGCTGCGGCGAGTCTTTCATGGTTTGAGAGGCTGTAATGCTCCACAGACTGAATGATCGCCAGCGAGAGAAGACACAGCATGAGCATGCGCTGCTTTAGTAAGCGGATCAATGGCTTCGAAATACACTTCATACACGGCCACCGTCTTCATCATAGAGAAGGGGAGACGGTAAACGTCACCGGCACCAGCATCAACTCATGCTACGGCGTCTTTGTACATCACGGCTCCATTCCGAGTATTTTCAAATTTGGGTTGAGGAAGGACAAGGCATTGGGAGGCGTTTTTACAGGTGTAATGATACCTACGAGAAGATCCGGCTCATCATCCGGGCGTGAATCACTGAGATTATTAGTTTCATTTTCAATTGAACCTGAGAAGTGAATCGAACTACTTGTTTTCAATGAGATTATTCGCGTGTCTGTATGCCGAGCATGGCGGGCGGACGGAGACCACAGTGTATCTCCGACCGAATCCGAGTGCCGGGCGCCCCACTGTTTGAGAGAGCGCGGCTTCTCACCCGACGGCTGTGAACCGACTTCCATGGAAATGGGTGACAAAATGATTTGCCGCTCAACATCCGTACCTTAACTCAAATTTTTTTTTTTAAACCACTGTCTATCTGATCATTAGGCTCTCAAGGTGAAAGACTCTCTACGTGTTCCTGAAATGCCTCAAGAGACGTAGTAAAGAAACAACAATAAAGGTAGTGTCTATACCTAAGGTAAAGGGACGCTTATTTAAGAACCAGCACCCACTTGGCCCCCGGCACTGGCAGTCGCCTCCAGACGGCAGTGGAGGTAGGTACCTAAGGTAGGTAGGTACTGGACGTGAGATACCTGAAGTGCGGAGCGAGGCGTGCCGTGCCCCACTAGAATTTCGAGCTCAATTGCCAGGCCAGGCGCGTCATTGCACTCAAAAATTCCCCAAAGACGCGTCTCCTCCAGTCAGAGTTCAACCTCCAAGTTCACACGAATTCGCAACACTTTGCTACTCGCTACCTCGCCGAAGCACCGACGTTGTCGATTAGACACGAATTGACGAATCCGGACCAACTCACATACATACCACTGAATCTTGAGCCAAACAACGCCCCTTGCATGCGTCACAGCACCGTACTCCTTTCATAATGGCAGCAGTCGACTGCCCCATCTGCAATAAACCCGTCAAGGAGACCCTGATCAACTCCCACATCGACTCGGGCTGCCAAAACCACATCTTCAACCCCGAACGAACATCCTCCCCGCCGACAGCGACGCAATCCAACGGCACCTCCGGCTCTACACTCACCTCATCACAAGCCAAACGACCCGCCTCCTCCTTCTTCTCGACCCCCGCACCGAAGCGCCATGCCCCTCCCGCCAAAGTCCTCACGACCCCCTCCAACGGCACAACGACGGCGACTGCGACGACAACTCGGCCCATGGCGGGCATGAAACGAAGATTCGACGATGGGCCAGGCGAGCTGCCCTCCCCCATGGCGACAGCCACAGACACCAACAGCGAAGCAACCCAACAAGCACAACAACCACCAGAAACCGGGCCCTCAGCAAAGCGCACAAAGACAGCTCGCGCAGCACCCCTCGCAGAGCGCATGCGTCCCAGAACCCTAGACGAAGTCTGCGGCCAGGACCTCGTCGGCCCGCACGGCGTGCTGCGCAGCCTTATCGAATCGGACCGGGTTCCCTCCATGATCCTCTGGGGCGGCTCGGGAACGGGCAAGACGACGATTGCGCGGTGTATCGCGCACAGTGTCGGCTCGCGCTTCATCGAGATGAATGCTACTTCGTCCGGCGTGGCCGAGTGCAAGAAGCTCTTTGCGGAGGCGGCCAACGAGGGCGCGCTTACGGGTCGCAAGACTATTATTTTCTGCGATGAGATACATCGCTTCTCCAAATCGCAGCAGGATGTCTTTCTCAAGCCTGTTGAGGCTGGGACAATTACACTCATCGGCGCCACGACGGAGAACCCTTCTTTTAGGGTCCAGGGCGCGCTGCTCTCGCGGTGTAGGACGTTTACACTCTCTAAGCTACCTAGCGAGGACGTGGCAAGGATTCTCCTGAGAGCTATTGAAGAGGAGACCAGGACGAATAACTTCCCCGGTAGCCCGCTCGTCGATGCGGAGCTGGTGAACTACCTGGCAGCCTTCTCCGACGGTGATGCCCGCACGGCGCTGAACCTGCTTGAGCTTGCCCTCTCGCTCTCCACGCGCGCGGGGACGACGAAGGAGAGCATCAAGGCTTCTCTGACCAAGACGCTTGTGTATGATCGCGCGGGCGACCAGCACTACGATACCATCTCCGCATTCCACAAAGCCGTTCGCGGATCAGACGCCGACGCGGCGCTGTATTACCTCGCGCGCATGCTGCAGTCCGGCGAGGACCCCCTATTCGTCGCGCGGCGGATGGTAGTCATCGCCTCTGAAGACGTCGGACTCGCGGATAATACTTTACTCCCCCTCGCGACGGCAGCGTACACCGCCGCGCAGCAAATCGGCATGCCCGAGGCTAGAATCCCTCTCGCGCACTGCGCTGTAGCGCTGAGTCTTGCGCCGAAAAGCACGAGGGCGTACAGGGGTCTGAATAATGCCTACGCGGTGCTCAAGGAACCTGGCGCGGCGGCGCTGCCTGTGCCGTTGCATTTGAGGAATGCGCCTACGCGGCTGATGAGGGAGATGGGGTACGGTGCTGAGTATAAGTATCCGCCGAATTATCGGGAGGGACGGGTGAGGCAGGAGTATTTGCCTGATGAGCTTGTTGGGAGGCGGTTTTTGGAGGAGAGGGATCTGGGGACCGAGGTTGATCCCGATTTGGAGATGGAGGTTGAGTCTTGAGCAGATTGTGGTCAACTTGCGGAAAGGGGTTGGTTGTTGATTTGAGCGTAGCATTATACCTTTCGTCTGGGGGTAGACGGCGTCGTCTTGGATGGCATTGGGCTTTGGGATAGAGTCTCGCCAGGTCGTAAAAGAACGTAGAAAACTGCATAGAGTGCATGGCAGGGCATGGCATGGCGTCTAGGATAGGCTTCACATCTCGTGCTTGGGCATGGTGATGGAGTATACATGTAATGATACGTGTGCTTGAAAAGCCCCACTTGTGATATGTGAACATTGAGTCGAAAGCTCAAGGCCATCTGTGAGTCGAAGCTTGCTCATATCAATGTGAGAGTACTCGCTCTATGCATTCGTCTGAGTGCAATGCCAAATGGTGACGTGGAATCTCATCGACTTTTCGAAGTACATCCGTTCGTGTGTCCGAGGTTCTGACCTGTCCCTGGACCCTCATGATCAAGTTCGTATCCCCCTGGCAAAAGATACCATCATCCCTTTATGGAATATTGATATAAGACAGAAAGGTACACTGAGCCTTGAACAGATGAGCAAGGAACTTGAAATTCCACTGTAAATCAATTCAAGCCGGGACCTTGGAAGACATCTCTTAAACATCTTCTTGATGCTCAGCTGAGGAAGCGGCATTATCCGTGACTTCTTCATCGGCCGATAGAAGAACACTTTCCGTCCAAAGATAAGTTTCTTCGGATTTGCAAGGGCCGCGTGGAGAATATGTCTCGAGCGTAGGAACTACAGCTGCCATCGTTCTTCTGAATTTCGAAGTCATCCAGATGGTGCCGAGAATAACCAGCGGGAGCCTCTCCGCATCATAATAGTCGAATGGAACGAGAAGTGGACCGAGCGGAATTGATAGGAAGATGTCCACTATGAAGAGGAGGATCGAGGGGCCAATGCCAAATCGGTTTTCGATTTCTTTCAACTCCAAAATCTTTTTATACATGTCTTCTTGTAGGTCTTGAGGAACCATGTTGGGTCACTCGCGGATGTGAACAAGTATTGTTTGACCTCGTCGAAGTGTGTGACATAGTTGCAAGTTGTTGTTGTTGTGATATTCGACGCCGGTAAGTCCCGCAGGGATAGGGCGTTCGCGTCCTCACCTAGCTGTACTGGTTCCACCGAGCTTGAATCAATATCATCGCCATTCGTCTGGCACTGATGTTTTGCAAAGCCAAGAGGAACGGCTGCTCCTCCCGCTTGATACTCTTGAGTTTACATCAGCACATGATCCTCACGGGTAGTCATGGTTGATAGATCCTCACCTGCGTATGCATCTCCCACTGACATCAATGGCTGTAGGAGTAAGAAAATAGTCACTGCCTGACCGAACGCCATCTCGTAGGACTCTGGGGTCAGATCTGGAGATTCTATGAAGCGACATAAAATAAACTGGCTCACTCCAAATCCGAACGTGAATATCAATTTTGGTGATGTTGAAAGAAGCGAAGACGAGTAACGGGTTCCCGCAATCGAACGTCGCGCGCCAATATCTAAGAGACGAAAGCCAGCCAAAAAGCCCGTCATCTCCCCATCACCAAAGACTTTTGCTACAAACTTGTAAATTGGCCCTGGTTGATGTTTCTCGAGTCGGGACTTGACTTTTAGAAGAGCCTCGCTATTGCGATGGGCCGCAGCTTTATCTTGCAGCATCTTGAACGATAGAGCCTTTACCTCGCTTTTGCGGTGGACCGCAGCTTCACCTCGTACCACCTTAGATGATAAAGCCTTTACCTCGGCTAAAAGAAGTTCAAGTTTAGAAAACATAAGGTCGAGCAATAGCGCAATATTACGATCTTTTAAGTAGAGATTCTGTAGACGGGAAATGTATCCGCACTATATAAGGATAAGGAGGAAGCCTTCCTGCGAGATGAGGATTCCGGCTCTAGCTGATGAGGCTAAATATGCTGCTGGTATAGTGGCCTTATCCTTGTGATTTTTGTCTATATCCGCGACCACGGCGGTCGTATATGTCAAAAGAATGAGGAAGCATACTATGCCAAATACTTGCAAATGAAACATCTACTGATGCTGAGACTTAAGCTTCTGTCTGAGGATGTCGAGGGTAGCCAGGTGTATCATAGAGGAAAACCAGGCAAGACTGTGCGCTACGGAGAACTCAAATTAGGACAAGCTCCCCGCACCTGAGATGACGGTAATGAGGATAGCGAAGCCAGTGATGAGCTGCTGGTCGCTGAGCGCAAGGATGAATTACGAAAACGCTTTCGAACGTCTTTGTCGAAGGCGTTGGCGCTCGCGTTCGTTTCCGATTTGGCTATAACTATCCTAACTTGTTCCGACTCTTGTTCCAGCCTATATAATTGTGGGGCTATCGGCTATTAGTTATTGAGACGTACGGTCCTCCTGAAGTCGCGGCCTTGCCCCATATCCTATAAAGTCCTCAGAAGCATTGAGAGGGCCTCCTGGCGCAGTACAATTCAAATCCATCTATGTCTGGGCTAAGTGCTTTGTGTTGCTGCCTGGTGTGGTGATGAGATTGGTCTCAGGCTATGAGCCTGTGAAAGTTGAGATCATGTACTGAGCGAAGGATGATGAGATAGCTGTAGTGAGGATCATTCGAGTACAGTCGAGGAAACACCTCAATGAGAACATGTGATCTATGGGATATTTAAGTAGTGGCGTACTTTTTATTCCTGGGTTTGTATGCCTTAACGATTGGCGAGCAAGGAGCAGTGCAAGATCATGTCCTTGGACGTTGGAAGGGAGTATGCAGAACCCGGGGGCGGCTAGCAATATATTTTTGTCACTTTTGGAAGATTGCATGTGCAGTTGTCAGTACGAGAATAATCACCAAATACCCCAGGGTGCTTTGTTAATAATGGAGTGCAACCAAGCCAGCCAGACATTTCGGATAATCGACTTGACTTAGCTCAACTTGAATCCAACAAAATGCTCTGATCAGAAGTCAGAAGAGTAAATCAATGCCCTGAAAGCCAACTGGTAATTCCTGGATAGCAAGATCTTGCCCAATTGGCCGAAGGAGGGCAGCTGCGCCCTTGGATGCCACTTGGTAGAGGAGCAGGCTGCAGAGACAGATGGCGGAGCTCCATGCATGTTGGGATCTCATGTCCGAGTTTTGGCCACCTTGGGTTGCACTGCTTGTATTCGGCGGCCAATGAGGTAAAAGAACACAGTAAAGTAATATGCACGCTTTCGCGATCTGCCTACTTCAGGCGTTTAAGCAGGTCGCCTCTTCTCCCGTGGAGCATGTGTTCAAGAACGTCGTTGCGAACGACCATAGACGTAGTGCGAGGCATATTGCAGTGAGGCGTGAGGTTGTTACTAAATCAGGTAGTTCTTATTTGACCGTGCAAACACGCTGGTCTTTTTCTTTCTTTTTCTCGAAAGCTTGATATGTAGTATACAATTAGGATAGTTTTCCCCTAGGGCAATATGTTAAGTAAAGTCCCAGGGTCACTCATATCACATGGTAGCCCAGGCTTCTATTGGACTGTGTTGGATCTCTGAGCAGTCGGCAGAAAAGATGGATCTGGAAGGCGGTATGGGCACTTACAAACGGCCCTTTCACTTACATACCACTTCTGGGAGATTGTGGGCAGAGCCCACAATCTCCTCCTTCCACCTCTAGACATAGCGATAATAGACCATTATTAATACTTCGTCCTAACCATATAGTTGCCCTGCTAACGTATATACTAATACTAATTAGTGGTTAAATTCTATTACCTGAAATTAATAAGGGTATACGTGCTTTAGAAGAGTTAGTTCTAAGTTAGTAATTAGCTCTTTATTTATTAATTTAAGTAACTAGGACTTACTAATAAAATCCGGTCCGTTTTATATTATATATATTCTATCTTTTCGATAACGGAGGCTTTAAAAGCTTATAACGTATTATTAATTACAATCATTTCTACTAGTCGATCACTACGGAAGTAGTAAGATTACTTACTTTACGATCCCGTATATCTAGCCGTCCGACTTCACGGCTCTTTTTCTATTATAGATTATAACTTTAAATTACAAGACTATAAGACTAAGAGACCACGAGGGTATAATACTACCTAACGTACATGATAAGCGAGTGGGCCACCCAACCACGACCACATGACATGAAGGAGCAAATATCAACACCCACCTCATGGATTCAATCTAAACTATTCAGAGTCCTCTTCCTCAGACATTTCCTCATTGAATCGACATGTTCGCGCATTATGACCAGTGTTCCCGCAGACGCCACATCGTCGTTAGCCCGTCTCAGGCCTCGGTCGGCGACCACTACTCCGGCGCGTTTCCTCCTCCACCTGGGCTATAGCCTCTCTCTACGACTAAAGGTCCTCTCCCTCAGCTATAGTGAGGCTTCCTCCTTATCGGAGACGGTTTTTCTTAGCTCTCCGGCGTCGACTAAATAGGTTATTCTCCTCTCGAAGGATCTAGTTCTCGGATCTTAATAAGGCGATCTAGTACATGAATCTACGAGCCCCCTTAGATAGATACTCTATAGCTTCGATAATTGAAGTTAGTGAGCTGTTTTAATAACGGTAGATTCGATTCTTCATAAGTTCTGACTAAGAAGATGCTTCCGTTGGGTTGTTTGGTGTCTGAGAAGTCCATACCGGTAGTGTTATCGGGAAGGATCCTGGAGGCGTCGGAGTACGTAACTTCACATCAAGCTTTGAGAGCACACTCTCTACACTCAAAGGCACAATTCCTGCCCCTCTGAATCCTCCCTAGATGTTTTTCTCCGTAATCGCTTACGTAAAAGCCCTGTGAAACGCCGGGAAGAAGTCCTCCTTAGTAATATACGTATTACCCCGACGCATCTTGTCCTTGGTTTCTTAACCGTACGCCGTTTTTAGAGGCCCAAAACATCCAAAATCCAAGGGCTAGAGTAGATAAGACGAATAAGCCGGCATACACAGGGTGACGATGTTGTTCTTCTTACAAAAATCTCGAAATCCGCGGAGTAGTGACTTTCGTATCCGTCGACGACGAGGAGGCGGTATTGACCCTTTGCACGCGGTCTTGTATGCCGTTCGAAGTGCCGAGCCCAGTCTAGACCTCTTTCATTTGTTGTCTATCCATTTTCAGACGTTACGATGACCTAGTCGTATGGGAGACCGGATTCCGTGTACCAGGTGGAGAGGTGATATTGGCCTGCAACGATGATATATAGCGGAACGCTATAGCCCGACGGGCTGATGGCCTGAATGACCGTAACCTATTCACGATTGCCAGGCTGCATCATTTTCGTGTTTGAACGCCTTTCGGCACTGGTCACGACCATGCCGGTTAAGATCTGGCCCATCGTAAAGCCAGTCTCGTCAAAGTTGTAGATGTCTGAGTCTACGATGCCGTACTTCGCGATTGTGTTCGCCACAAGCAAGAACCACGCGTTAATTGCGCCCGGATCTTCGCATTGGGCCCTCTTGTAGTCGTACTTGCGAAAACGACGCGTTCGCAACTCTGGTTGTCGCTTTACGAAGTTCGAAGCCCATCGCTTCCCAACATGGGGCGCATCACGATCAGCGAGCAATCGATTCGCCATTTCTTCAACACCGCAAAGACGGGGAGGAAAACATCTGGCGTCCAGGTCGAGGATATACTCAATCAGCTTCTTCTCTTCTAGCAGCGTCAAATTCCGTGAGTTGGGTATGCTATCACGTCGTGATAACGTTCCCCCTAATCTGCGGCCTAAGGTAACGCGACTGATATTATAGATCTTTGCCGCGGCCCGAATACTGAGATTTCGGTCTTTCTGGGTAGCCTGAACCGCTAAGTTTAATTGGGTATCTTTGTTATGTACTGTCATTGTTTTCGATGGAGAAATGCGTGTTGTGATGATGTAGGTGGCACGATGGCGGTTGGGTGGCCCACTCGCTTGTCTGGCCCACCCGCTTATCATGTACGTTATACTTTCTATCTTTTAATACTTTACTTATTATAGCCGGAGTGCTAGACTCTATAATGCCGTTGCTACTTTCCTTAGAGATTACCTAGCCTTGCTTGTTAAGTCCTCGTTTCTAATTCTACTTAAGTACTACTAAGAGGTCGACCTTGAGTAATAGGGTAAGTACGAATTCGAGGAAGACTAACTGACGCCTCAGAAGGCTAAGAGTATTGTGCTCTGCCTCCTTACTTGCTATGAATATTAATTTAACCTTATTGGTAAGCTATTATAGAGGGAATATAAAGTAGACTTTAAAGCGTGGACTATTAATAACATTAAGCTCGTTGAAAGCCCTATCTTGAAGAAGTTAAGGGACTACCTTATTAATAATAGTATTAATATTAGGGAATTGATACACGGGCATGACTCTTACACGGGCATGACAGCTACGCACTGTCATTGGCCTAAAAAAAATTGCACAGACCATGAATACTTCGTCCCAAAGGCGGTAAAAGGCTCCCTCACTAACATTTTCTCATCCTAACGTATTTGTTACGACCCAACATGCATAACCAAGACCAGGGCCTGCCCCGCTGGCTCGCGGCGGCTACAGCGCACCATATATACAGAGGACAAGGAACACTAGGCACCCTCTTACGGAACGGAAGAACTATGGACAAGTTACGTGGTAATAAGAGATAAGAGATAAGAGATAAGGATAAGGATATGTTGGATATGAGTTATCCAAGCGATCCTTGGATAACTAGGATAAGAGCTATCCAACATATCTAAACAAGGACACTGTCTAGCATAAAGGACATGTTTAGAATCAGGACTTGTATATAGGATGGACTTGAGCCGGAGTCTAGGACAGACTTCCCATAGCTTCTTCAGCAATTAACTTCGTATCAGGATTAACATCCGCTTTCAGCTATCACCTTGACAAGACTACGATTGATCACCGAAGCCTTACCTTACCTTACGATTGACAGACGTAGCTTCCAGGAAGCTATCCGACCGTGGCGTGTAATAATCGATTATTACATCGGTTATTACATCAACCAGACTTACGACACTGTTACTGAGTATCGCAGCCTCAACTTCTGCAAACATACCCCTACGACTAGCTGGCCGTAACAGTATTCATCTTAATAGTTTTATATTAGATTGTATTACGCCCGTCTCTAGCTTCCACTCTCTACATAAAAACCCTTGCTTCTACTCAAAGTTCTTCGCTAGCAAGCTGTCAGCCAGCTGTTACGACCCAACATGCACGACCAAGAACAGGGCCTGCCCCGCAGGCTTACGACGGTTACTACGCCATACATGCACAGGACAAGGGGACACAAGGCACCCTCTCACGGAACGGAAGAACTATGGTACAAGTCACGTGATGATAAGATAAGGATCATTTGGGATCAATATGATCCAACACGACTTGGGGGCTAAACCTGCTAAGGGAGCCTCTCTTCTATGCGAATGGATAGAGGAGACCAATTTCTTTTCCGAAATTTGCCCGAGTCATTGAACAGGAACGTTAGGTGAAGACGGTAGCCTGTAATATAGTTTAGATTAGTATAGACCATGTCGGCATTGCGCCCGGCACGTCCTTTTGTTACTAGACGTTAAATACATCATCATCATCATCATTGGGGGCTAAACGATCATTCTGAATCAGAATGACCCAAGACGACCCAAGGGACAAGGGACATGTTCAGGATCAGGACTTGTATATAAGGATGGACTTGAGCTGGACTCTAGGACAGACTTTCCATAGCTCTTCAGCAATTAACTTCGTATCAGGATTAACATCCGCTTTCAGCTACTACCTTGACAAGACTACGATTGATCACCGAAGCCTTACCCACCCTTACGATTGACAGACATAGCTTCCCTGAAGCTATCCCCGACTACGATTACTGTTACCAGTTCCGCAGCCTCAACTTCTGCAAACTACCCCTACGACTAGCTGGCCGTAACACCAGCATCCCAATAGCACGGCATTCTGTGTCTGAGTTTTACCTGGCTGTTTCTTCCCGAGCGCTTGTATCTCTCACTGAGCCTACTTTAGATACATCTCCATATGATCGACTTTATTCAGACTTTGTTTACTTCGCTTTCCATATCTCTTTATTATAATGTGGATATTCGTAAGTAAATATGTGGCGGATGAATACTAGATCCTACTGAAGCCCTATTTGGATGATCGTGTCCGTTGAGGGACGGCCTCGTCACTGCTACTAATCAACATCTCCCACTCGCACCTCCTCCTTCGAATGCTCGCTTGTAATACCCGTCCACTAGCTCGCACTCCTGTAGATCTCCCTGTACCGAGTTTACTAGACTGACTTCTAGTATGTAGCTATGATGAGGCCGTATATTAGTTACTCTCTTACTGCCCTATCTCTTATATAAGCCTTACGATAGTCGCCTTATTACGACTTCCTAGTGGACGGCCTCGCCGAGTTATCTTTAAGGCTGCCGGTAGCGTTTTCCTACGCTGAGCCCCTAGACTATTATCCTCTCGTACGGCTAATCGAGTAGGGACAGGCTGTGCTATGTTCTTCGGCCTACCACGGAGGGAGGTAACAATCTTAGGGTCTAGAATCCGACGGTATGGATCTCTAGAGGATGTTTCCCTTAGTCTCCAATGAGGATGGACGTCCCACTTTGTAAAAGACGTCCTAGCTGTAAGCCTTGCGTAGATTGTATGGTAGTAAGGAATACCCAGCTCTACCGAGATAGAACAGTCGTCCATATAATCTCTAATAGGAGGGGGCCGTGGATGATTGCCGGTCGGCAATGCTGTCCTTGCTTTCCGGTATTGCTTTATAATCAACCCTAAGTACTTTAAAGAAAGTATACCTCGGAGTTCACCTAGGTACTCCGAACTAGCTCCAGCGTATTGACGGGCAGTTAGCACCTTATCCTCTGCACAGGACTGCGTAAACCGTAACTCTTGGTCTCGAATCATATCCTGCATAACATCAACGAGTCGGTATAAGTGACTCAGGCCATTGAGGAGATAGCCTTTGATGTTATTGTTGCTAGACTCGGTCCCTGAGGTGACGCGAATACCAAAATTCTGATATTTTCGGATATAGTAGCGAGCCTACTGAGCTCTAACGGGAAGGTATATCCCGTAAAGATAACGTAATATTAGCCGCTAGTCATCGAACTCTTTACAGAGACTAGCCTATGCTTTCTTATAAGCAACCTCGGTCTCCGCAAAGACAATGAGCTTCCATATTGCAAAGACTCTGAGATATGTATGGGGGATTGAATCGTTGGTGGGCGTGTGGATATACGCCTGGTCCTCGTCGCTTAATTCCGTTATGAGTGTTCTCGAGGGCTCATTGTCGTCTTCGTGGTCCGAGCTACTGCCGGCACCCTCTAGCCGTTTTCCCTTTACCCACTTCTGCTTAGCCCTAAGCATAACATTGGAGTTGATATGGTGGATGCAAAGCTGTTGCTGTACGTCGGCGAACTCGTAAGCTAAGGCGGCCTTCATCTGCTTATCATAGTCGGTAATGATGACAATTGGTAAGCGAATCGAATGCTGGTTAACTAGTTGACGGATGCCTTTTGCGAGGAACTGGAACCCTTCCAATCTCTCGTTATTAATAAGGCCGAATGCTGCGTTGAAAATAGATCCAGTACATGTCTGGCCAGTGGCTTGAAACAGCGGAAGCTTAAAGCGATTCGTGTTATATGTGTTGTCAAGGCTGATTACCTCCGGGAAGCGCCTCCACATTGAGAGACAAAATGGGAATGTCTATACTAAGCCAACAAGCCGGTTGGGCTCGTAATCAGCCCACTTAACAATATAGGGCACCTCTCGCTCGTCGAAGAGCTTTATCAGAGCGGCTGTTGGCGAGTGGCCGTCTAATTTCTCCCTGTTTATAATGGCTCTAGCATTATAGATATCCTGTTGAGTGAACACGGAATCTGGGAATTGTTCCTGAACGATAGCACGAACGTCGCGGGCCCTAATACCAACCCAGCGGCTAGTGGCTTCAATAGTACTCTTAGTTAATGGTGTAAGCCTCCGATGCGAAGGATGTGCCGAGGAACTGAGGCTTAGCCCGTGGTTATGTTGGGCATGCTCGGCTTTAGCATGCCGTCGTAAAAGCCAAGCACCCTCTTCCTTCGTCTCAGCAATAATCATCCACTTGCAGCCACACTTTCGCGATTTTCGTTGGCGTAACCCCGCACCCTCAGTAGGCCGCGGTTCACCAAAGCGGTCGCATTGAAACGTGTATCTTATCTTTTTGCCTTTATATGTAACTATATCTATGTCGACGTGCAATGCCAAACCCGTTCTCTCTAGCAAATGCGTTGACTCGGTCGAACAGGGCATCGACTGTGGGCTCTGGGTTGCCAGGAATCTGTGGGTCTGGTATCGGGTCGGGTAGAGGCGAAGACGAGCGTTGACCTGGGGAGTAGGAACTTCGTAGTAATGAAGTTGTTGAGTTTACTTGAGAATCGGTAGAAGGATACCTCGTATAGCGAGGAGGGGAATATGGTGGTGGGGGTGGTGACGTAGACGTATTAGATGGGTGTGGTGAATAACCCCATCTCTGTCGCCATCGTCGAACTCGTTCAAAAGAATTAAGCAGTTCTTTAGTTAGCTGCCGGCCTTCCCCCACTACTTCCTTTACTAGGCGTAATGTAGATGTGAAATCTTGTATAGAGGTAGCTTGTATAGGTCGATGCTCTTCGTCTTGTGAAGTGGATTCGTAGGTAGGATGCGATGGGAGTAGGCCGTATTCCGGGCCAAGTATTGGCATAGTTACTCGATAAGATTGAGTAGTATTCGTCGGAAATAACCGGTGTAGAAAGATTTTATGGTCATCCTGTATTTCGATAGGTGCCGCGTTATTCCCGCGCGAGCCGTAGGGGCGAGTAACTTGATAGAACCGGTCTGGGTAGGAAGCAAAGATGTTCTCAAGAGCATTGTCGTCGCTAAGGCCATAGTGGTTACCAATGCTTATGTCCGAACTGCTAGCGGTAGGAGGTCGCGAGATAAAAGAATATCTATTGCGTCGCCGCTTTGGGTCGGGCTCGTTACTCGAGGTCGAGCTCCTAGCTCGACGTTGCGGGTTGCGCCTTAGTGGCGGTAGGGCGGACTCGGACATAGGAGGTATCATGATATAGCAATGGCGGCTTGACCGGATGGACGCGTCGCGATTGCGAATTCCGAAAATTCCTTTCCAGATACTTTGGGTAGAACCGGCAGAATCAGGATGAGTTAACAGCAGTTTTTGGGCCAATGACAGTGCGTAGCTGTCATGCCCGTGTATCAATTCCCTAATATTAATAGCGCTAGTTATAGGGGGCTATTATTATAAACTCCGCTGGCTAGTCGAGATAGATAATATGCTAATATAGGCGGACGAAGAGATCTACGCGGCCCGTAGTAAGTATGCCCGCCTTCGTAAGATTATAAAAGATTTTAAGTTCCTTATTATATTATTTTTTAAATAATACTTTAATGATAGACCTCCTTCGCAAGGTTAGAGGTACTGCCCCTCCTTCTTAGCTACTTATTTGATAATAAGCTCTACCTCCTACCTAACCTACGGTTTTACCAATTATTTCAAACTTACTAGGCCACGACCTTCCTTCTTTAGGTTAATATCTTTTTGAAGATATTATAATCGACGAACGCCTTAAGCGATATTAACAATATCCTTGCCTTCCTTCCAAGAATATAATACCCAATATACGCTTACTTATTATCCTAGTTAAGCTCTACTCCAATAAGCGTAAGTATAGCGGTAATAAGTATGAGATTTTTATAAAGAAGGTAGCTATATTTAGAGACCTCTGCCGTAAGGTAGGGATCGATTAGTTAGGCTATATAGGTGCCTTCTTCGAAATGCTTAAGCGCAGGGTAGTATCCTTCTACTTTAATAACTTAGTTAGACTAGCGCTATTATAAGCTTCGATATTATATACGATAAAGTTAGGGATTATTTCGAGCCTCCTTCTACTTAACGTATATACCTTACCGAGCTTTACAATCTTAATTACCGCTCGATAGCCCGTGAGAACCTAGGTAAGTTAGGTTAATAAATGTTTTAAGAGCTTATTTAACGTATCTCTATCCTCTACGACGCTCTTGCCCCGTTCGGCTCTGGCTTTAATATACGAGATTAATTATTTAACAATTATAAAGGTATTCTAGTGTGTCGCTATGTCTTACTCGTACCTAAAGAGACCTTTTAGGGTATAGTTCGTTAATTAAATGCCTTAATCTATACTATCGAGCGTGAACGCGAATGTAAAAAGCCTTAGTAGTACCTTTATAGTTCTTTTATTAATAATAATAATATTCCCGAGTCGTTCTAGACCGACCGAATATACCGTAGTTAAGATAAAAAAGTACGGTTTAGATCTTACGGTCGCTCTAGCCGTAGTCTTTAGTATAATAAAAATATTATATTTATTATAAATAACGTGGATGATAAGCGAGCGGATCGGACAAGCGAGCGGATCGCTCAACAGCGACCGCCACATCTTTTTCTTTCCAACACATATCTATCCACCACAATAATATAGTCATCAAACAAAGAGGCTAGCATAATTCTAGCAGTTTAAGCTATCAAAAAAAACACTAACGTAGTTCACAAGCGAGTGAGCCACACAAGCGAGTGGGCCACTCCCTTATCGCACCTTAAAGGTCGATTTTTAACTATTTATTCAAAATCTGATATAAGATTAAAATATAGAAGCCTTTTCAAATGAGCTTCGATAAGGGTTCTATTATAAAACATAATATTATAACGTAAAAATTATACATACCTCTAAAACTCCTATATAGAAATTTAGCCTTATCGTAGACCCACTTTTATATTTCCTCTTATATAAAGCTATAACTATATGATTTGTATAATATTATATTTTATATTATAGCCCTTATCAAAGCTTATGTAAAATAGTTTATTAATTTTAGCCTTATATTCGATTTTTAATAAATAAGTAAATAATCGACCTTTAAGGTGCGATAAGAGAGTGGCCCACTCGCTTGTGTGGCTCACTCGCTTGTGAACTACATTAAATTTAAATATTAAAGGTACAGCTCGGATGTACTTAGTGCTATTTTTAACCTTAAGCGCCCTTATTAATAAAAGAACTTCGTAACTTAAAACCATACTAAACTTATGGAATTTAACGTTATTTAAAAAGATACGCTAATTAAGTATATTCTCGACCTAGATTCCCGATTATTCCCTCCTCGGATCAGTAGTATAGAAGAAATAGCTAATTGACTACCTACTAATCATAACGCGCCCCTAATTAAGAAGCGCTAGGCTTTGAACTTCGTTAAGCAATAACTATAGCTCCGGACGCGCTTTTTTCGCAAGTGTAACTACAAGAGGGCCCAATACAAAGATCCAGACGTAATAAGCACATAGTTTCGCCTTATAGCGAACACAATCGCGAAATACGGCATTATAGACTTAAATATCTATAACTTTAATGAGACTAGGTTTATAATAGGCCTGATTATATCCGGAATAGTTATTACGAGTATTGAAAGGCGTTCAAACACGAAAATGACGCAGTCTACGACCGAGGAAAAAAAGAAACCCTTTAAATAGATTAAAGTGTAGATCTTAAGTATGCCTCTAGATTTAAATATGCTTGATACGAGATGCAATTTTGGACGCTTAGCGTGAAGTCAAGGAAATAGTTCAATCATTAGTCGTAGGCTTATTATCTATGATACAAGAAAACGTAAAGTTGCTCATGAAGTAGCCATATCAAAACATATCCCAGAGATTAGGAAATAGCTCATCAATCATTGGAACGTCCGAGGACATCATCAGCTGTTGAAACTCCGGAACCGTCGCCGAAGGGCTATCAGCAGTCTGCAAACGCTCAACAACCTCGGCGTACTGAGCCAAACAGAGGTCACCCAGATCCCATCCAGAGTTCTGTTGGTGAGATTGCAAGGAGTCGATCAAGTTCTTGGCCAGCTTCAGAGATGCGCTCTGAGCCAAGCCACCGGCGGTGTTCTCGGTTTCCAGGGCGCATCGCAAGAGGAACGTCATCGCCGACGTGAATGCGAACGCGCTGACTGGAAGCCAGAAATCACTGAGGTGGATTTCCTCCAGCTCCTGTACAAGGAGCACAATCTCCTCCGCGGCGCGGCGAACTTGGATGTATCGGTTCGTGAGTGCGTCACCGGGAACCGAGTCCTCCTGCTTCTCGATATCGAGCTCGATTCTCCTGCGTAGTAGCACGGTTGAGAGATAAGCTAGTCTCAGGTTCGCGGCGCCGGGGATATGCAGGTTGTTTCCGCGGGTAATAACTCGCCTAACGTCGTCGCTCAGGGAATCTTCCCACTGGCCAAGGCTGAGCTCCAAGTCAAGGGATGTCTGGCTGCTATCTTGGTCTCGGCCTTGGTTAAGGTCGTAGACGTGCTCCAGATACTTATCGAGAACCCCGGTCAAAGTGACCAGACCGATAAAGACCGAAGCGGCCGCGATTTGAGCTTCGCTTGCGTCTTTCCCGGTGAGATACTCCAGCGAGGGATCTGGAACATCGTACTGATAGCGCTTGATCTGAGGTGGCGTTCCGTAGGCTAGGCTCAACCTGCACATCAGGTTAGTCATGTTCAAGGCTGTTATCGGCGGTCAACTCACCACTTGTCATGTACAACGAGTGCCCACCATATCTTCATCCGCAGACACTTCTCCGGCATGGAAATGTTCCAGTCTACGGGGTCTCTGTTGAGCCCCAGTGATTGAGCCAGTGACACAGCAGCGCCGAGCTGAATCTCGTTCATGATCATTGACGTGGTTGGTCTACCTCCCACATTGAGAATAATGGCGATAATGGTAGAAATTCCAGGCGAAATGTGGAGTTCAGAAAACAAGGTTCCTGTGGCTTGGTTCCAGATAAACCGAGAGTCTGGACAATATTGCGAGGACAATTCTGGACTCGTTTTCCAGAAGATCATAGAGTGTGCATAGAGGACCGATAAGAGCGCCGGCGATATCCTGTCTCTTGCTGTGTTGAATTGGTGCTTGAATGAAACCTCATCCAGAAGCGGAAAACATATGTTGACCTTTTGGAAGTAACTGCGTAGGGACTGGTTAAAAATGACTCTTGGTACCCATCCATGTTCTTCCTGGCACAGCTTCACCATAGACATGATGATTCCTCTGGAGGTGGCAAGTAGTCCACGGCCGAACTTACAGATCTATCAGTGTTGAAGTCCATGGCTCCAACATCTTTTCCACAATCTGGTATTTTTGCAACGGTGCTGTTTGTCTCGGTGACAGACCATAGGGGCGCTTCCGAACCGCCGTAAAGATGACAGGCTTCCGGATCCCACCCGCCATAGCAGGACGGGGCATCTGGCCCACCTGAGCTCCAGGTCTAGGCTTCACCACACGGATCATCCGTTCGTGGATGCTTGGCTCAGAACTCAAGTAGTCAGCCAACACCTGGGTGTCGTTTGTGACAGCTGGGCCAATGATGTGCGAGTTGTCTTCGTCTTCAGGGCTGTCCAGCGCCAGCATCAAATGGGTATTGTGCGGATCAAGCACAACTTTGGGGCCCGAGCTGGACGTCGTGCTCGTTGGTGGAGAACACGATGCCCGTATGGTGCTACTCTGGGGTACGGAAACATGTACCTTGGCTGAAGCCAGAGGCTCTCGCCGACATGGCGTGTTAGATTGAGAGGTGCGATAGGATTTCTGGACTTTTCCGGGGTTGAGCGGTGTGCGACCTGCACTGCGAGGAGATGGTGGGAACTCGCAGTCGGTGCCATAGACATGGCACATTTGACAGGTCGACGACGTGATTCCCTCTTGCTGCTGGCATCTTGACTTACGCCGCCTGCACTGCAAACAGGCTGGTCGCAAATGGGATCGGTAAGGCCGGGGCGTAGGCTGATCTGTTCCTGTGGACATGGTTGCGTGCTTCGTGTTTGGCGTTCAGTCGTGGTTTGCAAAGTCCGTTCATCGGCAGACCGCACTCGGGGAAGTTGAGTGGGAGTCGTGCCTTTGATATTTCCCCGCGGAAAGGTCCACAACCATTATCATGGCTAAATTCCGATCAACTCACGCTAGCGTCTGATAAGTTGTTAGTCAACGCGCAAGCTGATAAGGCGGAGGTTCACCGAAATGTCTCCACTTAGTCTTCAACCGTCGATTCACCCGCTTCGGCATCCAAATCTACTCTCCGGTCTTCATTGGTTTTCCGACAATGGCAATGGCTGCACAGTGCCCACGGCAACTCCACTTCTTCATCATGCCCCCATCTCAACGCGGGGAAGTTCCTTAAGACTCGGGACCATTATCAGCAAATGGGTCTTGCTAGTGAGGAATACTAGGATATGACGCTGTCTTGGGCAGATAATATCGCCTGACATCTTATCTGTAGCCTATGTTGTCGGAAGCAGGCCGCCGCCCAGAGACATGTTCGAGCAGTCGCTATCGGTTAGTCTGTTATCGAGTTGGGGGCAAGGTCTTGGGTTGGTTGAGAATCAGACAAAGCCAACGCCGGAAATCTTTTACCTCTGATTGTCGGATTGGAAGTCCAATTCGGCCGCGAGTAGGGGCAGAGCATGGGCCACCTCGAGGGGGTACACTTAGACCTCGACTACCCACCCAACCTCCGGTTGGAATCTCCCTTCTAATACTCCTTACGCAGAATCAATCAATACAGAAATATTGATACTTCGTCACCCCCAGGACGCTACGGTTCGAACCAACTTCCCTGTAATAGGGATACCAACACTGATAATGACAATGAATAAAAGGAGACTCCCGACCTTGGGATTTGCCGATCCGGGAAAGTTCCGACCACTCGCAATTGTCCGAGCTCGCAACTCAGCAATTTCGCTTGACTTTGTAAAGCCTCACATCATAACAGCAACCAGCGGTTGCTACATGTAACTCTTGTAACTACCGAGTAGTTGTGCCCACATCGTTCATCGCGTGCTCGAACACAACAGCGACGACCCGCTGGCCCACTTCCCCGGACTCCACAATGGCGGTTGAAGCTTCCGTCAACGCAGAGCAACCCAGGTCCAAGGATCTGGAGATTGCGGAGAAGCAGCCTTCTCGGCCGGGCAGCATCGGAGAGGATCTCAAGGCTAGTGAAGTTGAGCTTCTTGATGAGGCCGAGATCTTCTTGCAGCAGAATGGCCTTTCTCATGCGCATCTGCGAGAGCTTATGGAGGATGAACAGGCTCAGAAGAAGCTCGTCCGTCGGGTAGGTTCTCCGACACCCGTTTCCCGGGAAAATGCAGCACAGTTCCCTGTCTCTCCAGTATTCCTCTTGCTAACATAGTTCCCATTTCTAGATCGATCTCACACTACTACCCCTCCTCATGGGAACATATCTCCTTCAGTACATCGATAAGCAGGCTCTGAGTTATGGCGCAGTTTTTGACCTCTTTGAAACAACCAACACTTCCCAAAGCCAGTATTCGTGGCACGAGGGGCAGGGGACCTGACGACGGGAGCCAGCCTTGACGAGCTTCTTGTTCTTCTTACGCTTCTTCTTGGGAGTCTGACATGATCAGCAAGAGCACCAACGGAGCACCAGCAGAGCACCGACAGAGCACATACCTCGGGACGTGAATAGGGCGTCTTCTTGGGCGGATCACCGCCGCCGTTCGGGGGCTGCGCGCCCGAGCCGCCAACGACAACACCCCCGGAGATGGTAGCGAAGCCACCAGTTCGCTGAGGAGGCATGCTGTGGAACTGGAGTAGAGAAGTCTGGAAAATTATTAGCAAGCAGGGACAACGCAACGAGGGAGCAACGAATTCGCTGATAAAGCCAGCCAATAACCTACAAACTGAGTGACTGCGGATGGGAAGGGGAAGAGGAATCGGAAGGCCTACACGACAGTAACGGGATTGATATCGGCGAAGAAAAATGGGGGCACCGACCGCCCAACGCCCGGAGCAGGCAGCGACGGCCTAGAGGTCGCCGATGTGGGGCCGGGCGGCAACTATTGTTCCGTGTACGGGACCCACACTCGGACAAACGGTCGGCATCTCCGCGAACGCATCGACGCTGCCGCGACAAAGAGCAACGCTACCGCAGGGAGATAACGCAGCGCGTTCATTGCTACTGAGCTTCGAGGACGAAGCCTAGTTGGAAGGGGCGCCCTGTCAAAGCCCTCCCGGATAGGGGCTAGTTAGAGGTAGTAAGGAGTCCAAGCAACAAAGGAGTAGCTCAGATATATATACAGCGCAGGGAGTATACGTTGAGGGAGGAGCAGATTTCAGTAATTCATCATTCTACCCCTAACTGTAGTTGGCCTCTGAGAGCTTCCACCCTGCGTCAACACCCCAACTTGACAGTGACCCAGCATCTTCTACTTCGCCTACCTACTTGCAGAATGGCCGGCAATTCACCTTGCCCAGCACTTCCCCACCGGCACCATTGTCAGCATCTTCGTCCTCTGCTGGGGAACTTTCCTCACCTGCACCGCCGCATCCCATAGCTTCGCCGGCCTTGCCGTCTGCCGCTTCCTCTTGGGTGCATTCGAGGCCGTCATCACACCCTGCTTCATGATGATTGTAAGCATGTGGTATACCCGAGCGGAGGCACCAATGCGCACTGGATCGTTCTACTGCTTCAACGGATTCGGCTCCATCATCGGCGGTATTCTGTTCTATGGTGTCGGCCAGGCGGATGGATGGGATGTGTGGAGAATCATCTTCGTCATTTGCGGTGGTCTGACCATCGTATGGGGCATCGTCCTGATCTTCTACTTGCCCAACAACATCATGACGGCCAAGCGCTTCACCGTGGAAGAGAAGGCCCTCCTTATTGCTCGCAGCCAGAGCAACAAGACTGGTGTCTTCAGCAGCAAGATCAAGCCAGCTCAAATTAAGGAGGCTTTCAAGGACCTTCAAGTTTGGCTTCTGTTCTTCTACACCCTTCTCAACGAAATTGTCAACGGAGGCATCGCCAACTTTGGCAAACTCATCGTCAAGGGCTTCACAAAGGACGCTCTCTTGACGACTGCTTACGGGATTCCTTACGGCGCTTGGGTTGCTTTCTTCATCTTTACTGGTCCCTTTTGCGCTTCAAAGCTTAAGAACTTCCGGACCATTGTGATGATGACTTGGGTTCTGCCGACACTCATTGCGGTTTCCTTGTCCTTGAAGCTGGACCGCGGCAACAAGAACGGGCTATTGATGGCGTACTACATTGTAAGTGAGGAGCCTTGAATGTCTAGTTGTTGCCTCTAACAAAATTTGCAGAGTCCTTCCTTCGTCGGTGCTCTTGTCGTTGCCCTCCAAATGCCCGCTGCCAACGTTGCAGGTTACACCAAGCGTGTGACCTCAACTGCCTTCGTCTTCTTAGCGTACTGTGTGGGTAATATCATAGGCCCGCAAGCCTTCCTTGCGTCGGAAGCACCCATATATGGTACTGGCTGTAAGGGCATCATGGGCTGCACTGCCGGTCAAGTTGTGTTGGCTATCGCCATTCGGCTGTTGTTAATAAAGAGAAACAAGCAGAGAGACGCAGAGGCGGAGGCTAGTGGTAAGAATGCCGAGAATCTGTCCGATGAAGTTCTCATGGACTTGACGGACTTTGAGAACAGGAAGTTCAGATACTCTTATTAGTGTGAGATCCGTACGGAGAATGAGAGGAGATATAAGCTGTGTCTTTGGAACCACCGAAGGATAAATGTGAAACAGAAAGATGCCTCACTCCCCAAATTTCAGACGGTGGCCTAGCGCCTACGACAACTTTCCTCTTCCATTGGTCGAGGTAACTGTGGTGAGCCAAAAACAAAGCCTTCGATGTGATGACTTTACTCGCACCATACAGCAAATTATATACTCTGGTTGTTCTTCTTTGTGACAACCGTGAGTTAGCATGCTGGCACTGGGTGTATGTCAGTGCTCGGGACTCTCCCACTGTCGGATGAAATCATTGTCCTTTTATTTCCTTTCAGGAATAGAAATCCGAAAAGAGGTGAAAGGCGTGATCTGTTTCTGTTGGAACAGCAAAGGCTGATAAGGAGTAATAGGCAGGTACCATGGGCTGGCTGGCACCTGCCCTGGGCGAAGTGGGACAACCGGCTTACTCATCACGGCCGGATAAAGGTGGGGCAACCACACAGGCCGTCACTACCTACTTCGACCGACTCCTGCCTACAATGTAAGATAGAAGAACAACAAGAAGAACAAGCAATAGGATCACCAACAGACGAGTGATAATTGCTACCACTATTTGTCGTATACGACCCCGTGAACCAACAGTTTCCTACTCATGATGCCGTGGGCAGAAAACCTTTTATGTCACGATGCCAAGGCATCGAGTACGTTTCATCCCACACAGCCCGAAGGCCTTCGATGGTGAAGCTGTCATCATCAAGGGGCAATGGTCATGCAGCCCCCAGCAGATTACCGACATAGACCAGGGCGTTGTCGAGGCACACGAACTCGCAAATGCTGCCCTTACTGCCCTTGGAAAGTCCAATGTTGCGAGGACACCGGCTTACTTCTCTTGGTTCGGACCTGGTAAGCCAGCCCATCATTGCTATGTTCTTTACAACAAGATACTAACTCAGTCGTCACTACGTAGAAAGCGGAGGTCCTTCAGCATCCAACCTTGTTGAGAAGCACTATCGTCCTGTGATCGACTCCCTCAAGGCCCCAAGTGTCGAAACAGCCTTCCGTTTCTCCCCTGAGCCGATGTTCCCCCCGAATACTGTCACAGACAAGAGTCTTGTTTTCGGCTGCTCCGGAAACAATGGCCCCTGCGCGGATGGCCAGATGGTTGCGGGTGTACAGAGTGCCACAGCTACCGAGGCCGCAGTCTTTGGTACCACTCTGTTGCTTCTCTGCGAGACCTTCTTTGACAAGACTCGTCCCACCAATCAGGGAAGGGTGAAGCAATGGCAGACCGAAAGCGCCATCGGCGACATGTCGAAGGGTTTTGTCTTGGTTCACGAAACTCAGCACATGCTTATTGCCACGGGAGCGGGAGAACGGGCGGATGATCTCAAGAACCCGTTCTTCGGTTTCCTTGATGACAGGTGTGAGGACTGCTACTCTGCCACATGGTGAGCCCTGCCCGTACTCGAAACGACTTACTTACAAGATCAATCTGCTGACTTTGATATGTCATAGCTGCTCCCGCTTGTCAGCAGCAGAGAAGGTGAAGAATGCGCAGAACTATGCGATCTTTGCACTTGTTGGTATTCTTTTCACAGGGAATTTGGTTCGAACCGTAGGGCCCTGGGGTGACGAAGTATCATGTCAGAGCCCTCCCGGATAGGGGCTAGTCAGAGGTAGTAAGGAGTCCAAGCAACAAAGGAGCAGCTCAGATATATATACAGCGCAGGGAGTACACGTCGAGGGAGGAGCAGACTTCAGTAATTCATCATTCTACCCCTAACTTCAGTTGGCCTCTGAGAGCTTCCACCCTGCGTCAACATCCCAACTTGACATATCAATATCTCTGTATTGATTGATTCTGCGTAAGGAGTAGAAGGGAGATTCCAACCGGAGGTTGGGTGGGTAGTCGAGGTCTAATTGTACTCCCTCGAGGTGGCCCATGCTCTGCCCTTACTCGCGGTCGAATTGGACTTCCAATCCGACAGCACTTGACTCGATGGCGTTCCCCGACGCGGAGGAACAACCCGCTTGCCCGGCAGCACCTGCATCCTCTACTTTGTTGCGCCGGAAGCGCCAAGTGCAATTTGATAACTCGACGACTTCGTCGGCTCCGCCTTCTTTGTCTCGTACTCCCTTGCCCCCCACCATCATCACTTCAACCAGCAAGCGTAAGTCATTCCTCGAAGACAACACATTTACCCTTCTGTTCATATTGCTAACGAAAGCGTCTTGATTTAGCTCCCTCGAGAGTTGCGACCCCGACACCTTCTCGTAGCGCAGAGTCTGAAGTCATTACAGTATCAGGCACTGTCGCAGTTGTCATCCCCGCGGGAGCAGTCGCCTTCGGCGGACCCGGTGGTGGTCTTGCCTCGTTCGGAGGCGTCGTTGTCCCAGTCCCCGAAAGACAGACAGTCAGCGACCCTTCGAAGGATCCCCAAGAGTCCGCACCCGAGGAGCCCACAAACACCCCTCGCCAGACTCAATCACCAACAACGAGCTCGAAGCCTGTCAGCAGTTCCGCGCCCTGTAATAAGCCCGCGGAGAAGACATATAAGCCAGCCGTTGAGAATGTCTGCGGGGACTGGTCTGGCATGAACCAGACAGCTTTCAAGCCTCTTATTGCAGGCATTTCTCTCGTAGACTGGGAGGGTGCCCCCGTTGTCTCGACTACGTCCATCTTGGAGACCGTGCAATTAACCACCATGGTGGTGACAAGCACCCAGCGCTTCACTCAACGCAACTTCAACAATCAAAACAACAAGCAAAACAAACAACTGCCAGAAATCTGCCCGCGAGCAATTCAACTTCGAGGCTGAAGTTGATTATATAAGTTAGCTAGATTAATAGATGTTCCAGTGCCGTAATTCTACTAACTACCCCCCTATTAAGGTCTGAGATGCTGACTACCCCCTGCTGATACCTATATTCTATAGTGTTGAGTAGAGTTTTCCCCCCCTGAATTCCCCTTACTAGAGAGCTCCTTTTCTCTTCCTCCCTTCTCTTTTACCCAGTCCACTCTGTCTTCCTCCTTCTACTTAGTCCCCTCTATCTTCCTCCTTCTACCATTAATATAATCAATATCATAATTATTCCATTAACATCTAATGCTCTTACTCCTTCGTCAATGCCGAACTATTATCATATAAGTCTAGGTAACTAAATCTATAACTAATAACTATACTATTATATCTAGATATTAACGACCTGCTTATAATCTTCTAACTTAATAAGAAGTATATCCTTAAGAGCCAGCTCTATAAGCATAAGATGAGAAAGAGGACCTCCTTTATTAGATTCTATAGGGTCTTTCTTATGGAGGTTATAGGTATATTATTAAGAAGGGTTAACGTAGTTCACAAGCGAGTGAGCCACTTTTTAGCACCCGTACGACAATATGTAAGAGAAATCAACCACAACACCTTAAATCAATTTATACTATTTATAATCCTCTTCTTTAGAGGTAGATTCAACTTTCTGACACGTGCGAGCATTATGGCCAGTCTCTCCATAGATACCACATCGTCGGGCGCGCATTTCTATTCTTCTCGCACGACCACTACTCTAACCTATTTCTACCTATAACTGCCTCGTCACATCAATTTGAGACTTTATATTCTTTGCCTGATTAATTATAAGTGTTCCACCTTTCTGAAGCAGTTTTTTTTTCGTACGGCGACGGCGGCTCATACGCTTATTTACCTCTTAATACTCAGTTATTTGTGCCTGCATTATAACCTAGTTATGTACGACTACCATAATTCCCTTCTTTAGATACTGTATATACCTGTCGGAACAGCAAGGCTGATAAGGAGCAATGGGCAGGTATCGTGGGCTGACTGGCGCCTGCCCTGGGCGAAGTGGGACAACTGGCTTAGTCACCACGGCCGGTTAAGGTGGGGCAACCACCCAGGCCGTCACCGCCTACTTCGACCGACCCCTGCCCACAATGTAAATAGGAAGTAACAAGAACAACAACAGCAATTATCACGGACATCGACGTGATTGTTGCCGAAGATACACCCTCATGAGGAAATGTATCACGCCTGTGATACCAACAATACCCAATAATTAACGTCGGGGAGCTATTCTAGTATCGTACGATACGATTTATAATTAAATCAAACTGTAAGGTGAATTCCATTGGGTTATTTGGTATCTTTGGGACCCAAGCTGGTGGTAAGCCAGTAGAAGAACCTGGAGGTGTTGGGGTATGAAGCTTCACATCTAGCTATGAAATTACATATTCTGGATTATATGGGACAAGGCCAGTGTTACGAGCTGGACAAGGCAACCAACTGTGGCACAAAGCAAAAGCTTCGATAATGATGACTCCGGTCATCATTGTCCCTTGTTCTGCATATATAGCTACGCGCCCACGGTGACAAGTTGCGGCGGGCGTAACAGCCAGTTGCCCTAAAGCCTGCTTGAATGTTTGACGTCGTTATTAGGCCTTTCTCATTTGTCATCCAACCGTTTTCCATAAGTGTAATTACCTAGTCGGGTGGGAGGGGGCTGTCGCACGTCTAGGAGTCAAGATGGACCTTGCCTACAAAAATGATGTACGGCGGGATAGAATAGCCGCACGACCTAATACCCTGGATTACTATAACCTATTCCTGATTCCCTTGTTATGCTCCTCTTAGCTTGCCACGTCGTTCAGAGGCTTTAATAACTATTTTGGAGGACGTTATTACCGCTTTTATGACTTTTTATAATATACTAACTAATAAATATCTTTAAAGATTCTATTCTTTAATAACTTCTCTTTTACTTTAAGCTTATTATATATAGCTTAGTATTTTAGGGTAGGAATAAGATACGAGTGTTACGGCCAGCTAGTCGTAGGGGTAGTTTGCAGAAGTTGAGGCTGCGGAACTGGTAACAGTAATCGTAGTCGTGGAATAGTTTCAAGGAAACTATGTCTGTCAATCGTAAGGGTAGGTAAGGCTTCGGTGATCAATCGTAGTCTTGTCAAGGTAGTAGCTGAAAGCGGATGTTAATCCTGATACGAAGTTAATTGCTGAAGAGCTATGGAAAGTCTGTCCTAGAGTCCGGCTCGAGTCCATCCTATATACTAGTCCTGGTCCTGAACATATCCCTTGTCAATGATCAGTTCCTCTGATCGGGTGAGCGCTCATCGTTCGGCATGAGCGCTCATTGTTCGGCATGAGCGCTCATTACTTGGCATGAGCGCTCATGGCCCCACCATGGTCGCTCATGGCCCCACCATGGCCGCTCATGTCTTGTCTTATCATCACGTGACTTGTACCATAGTTCTTCCGTTCCGTGAGAGGGTGCCTAGTGTCCCTTATCTCCTGCATATGTGGTGTATTATAACCGCCGCGAGCCTGCGGGGCAGGCCCTGTTCTTGGTCATGCATGTTGGGTCGTAACAACGAGCTAGACTTGATTATTTATTCTAGTTGGATAAGGTGGCTATTTAGTAATAACTTCACAATGCTATTAGTAAGATCTATGTCTACTTTAATCTCTGGACCTCCCTTAATAATAAGGCTATCCTAGCTATTATTACTTATTTTATTAACCTTAAGGGCGACCGCTAGATATATCTAATTACTTTTCGTAAGTAGTTTAGAGCCTACCATAGCGAGAATATAAGTAATACTCTATATAATATAGTTAGTTTATAATTAGGATATTAAAGATAAGCTTGAGGCAGTTATATATAATAATGTTTCTAATAACGATAATGTACATGATAAGCGAGTGGGCCAGACAAGCGAGTGGGCCACCCAGCCGCCATCGTGCCACCTACATCATCACAATACGCATTTCTCCATCGAAAGCAATGACAGTACATAACAAAGATACCCAATTAAACTTAGCGGTTCAGGCTACTCAGAAAGACCGAAATCTCAGTATTCGGGCCGCGGTAAAGATCTATAATATTAGTCGCGTTACCTTAGGCCGTAGATTAGAGGGAACGTTATTACGACGTGATAGCACACCCAATTTACGGAATTTGATATTGCTAGAAGAGAAGAAGCTGATTGAGTATATCCTCGACCTGGACGCCAGATGTTTTCCTCCCCGTCTTCGCGGTGTTGAAGAAATGGCGAATCGATTACTTGCTAATCATGACGCGCCCCATGTTAGGAAGCGATAGGCTTCGAACTTTATAAAGCGACAACTAGAGTTGCGAGCGCGTCGTTTTTGTAAGTATAACTATAAAAGGGCCCAATGCGAAGATCCGGGCGCAATTAACGCATAGTTCTTACTTATAGCGAACACAATCGCGAAGTACGGTATCGTAGACTCAGACATCTACAACTTTAACGAGATTAGCTTTATAATAGGCCAGATCTCAACCGGCATGGTCGTGACCAGTGCCGAAAGGCGTTCAAACACGAAAATGATGCAGCCTGGCAATCGTGAATGGTTTACGGTCATTCAGGCTATCAGCCCGTCGGGCTATAGTATTCCGCCGTATATTATCGTTACGGGCTAATATTACCTCTCTACCTGGTACACGGAATCCGGTCTCCTACATGACTAGGTCATCGTAACGTCTAAAAATGAATAGATAATAAATAAAAGAGGTCTAGACTAGGCTCGGTACTTCGAACGGCATATAAGACCGTATATAAAGGATTAATACCGCCTCCTCGTTATCGACGGATACGAAAGTCACTACTCCGTGGATTTCGAGATTTTTTGTAAGAAGAATAACTGTTACAACCCAACATGCATGACCAAGAACAGGGCCTGCCCCGCAGGCTCGCGGCGGTTATAATACACCACATATGCAGGAGATAAGGGACACTAGGCACCCTCTCACGGAACGGAAGAACTATGGTACAAGTCACGTGATGATAAGACAAGACATGAGCGGCCATGGTGGGGCCATGAGCGACCATGGTGGGGCCATGAGCGCTCATGCCAAGTAATGAGCGCTCATGCCGAACAATGAGCGCTCATGCCGAACGATGAGCGCTCACCCGATCAGAGGAACTGATCATTGACAAGGGATATGTTCAGGACCAGGACTAGTATATAGGATGGACTCGAGCCGGACTCTAGGACAGACTTTCCATAGCTCTTCAGCAATTAACTTCGTATCAGGATTAACATCCGCTTTCAGCTACTACCTTGACAAGACTACGATTGATCACCGAAGCCTTACCTACCCTTACGATTGACAGACATAGCTTCCCTGAAGCTATCCCCGACTACGATTACTGTTACCAGTTCCGCAGCCTCAACTTCTGCAAACTACCCCTACGACTAGCTGGCCGTAACACTTTAATTGCTCCTGTTCAGTAAGTTGACCCTACGAAACTCACTAACAGTAAGAACGACGATGTCTTCCCAAGCCACCCCGTCCACTTCCAACGACTCCAAGGGTAAGGCCCCTATGCCCGCCAAAACCCTGGACGAAGAAATGAAGGACGTCGAAGACTCGGAAGAAGAACTTGACTTCACTCGTAAGGTCTATGAAAACCTACAGAAGAAGATCAAGAAGAACGACTCCGACATCGCCATGATGCAACAGATGTTCAATGACGCTATGGAGCGACTTGAGAACAAAACCAAGGAAGCGGACTACCTTACGGAGAAGGTCAATACTCCCCACGGTACCGCTAACATCATCGCTACGCCGCATGACGGACGAGAGAAGCTCAGGCTCAACTCACCTCAAGCCTTTGACGGAACCCCAGGACAACTGAAGGGATTCCTCACGCAAGTCAGAGCCTACCAACGCTTCCACGGAATGAACTTTAAGGACGAAGCCGAGAAGGTCATCCATGCCGCCTCCTTTTTGAAGGGAAAAGCCCTCGCATGGTTTGAACCACATCTTACCGACTTTATGATAACCAACGACTGGGACACTCTCAAGCCAGAGACCCAAGGTATCTTCGAAGGACTACACGGATTCGAAAGTGCACTTCTATCTCTGTTCCAAGAACCAGATGAAGAACGACAATACGAACGAGAGCTCTCAAACCTTCGACAGAAAGGATCAGCCTCGCATTACGCTGCAGATTTCAGACGAATCTGCGCCCGACTTAACTACTCCGACAACGCTAAGATTTTCATGTTCTATGAAGGTCTCAAGGAGGAAGTCAAGGACGAACTGTCTCGACAAGACAGACCCAACGACTTCTTGAAATACGTCGAACTGGCTATCAAGCTTGACAATCGACTTTACGAACGACGAAGGGAAAGGAAACAAGTCCCGCAAGCAAACACTGGGAAACGCTATCAACCGCGCTTCCAAGGACAGAACCGCCCTAGAAACAACCATTGGCAGAACCGACAAACCACGGCCTATGGACACCATAGTGGACCGATGGACCTCAGCATGGCCAAACGAGAACAACCGTACCAGAAGGAAGTCTTCAGATGCTACAACTGCGACAAGCCAGGACACATGTCCCGCAACTGTCAACAACCCAGAAGAATCCAGCAGCGACCTGTGCCCGAGAAACAGATCAGGATCGCTACCAAGGAAATTCCTCACAAGCAACTATCTTGGACAGCATGCTACGACGACAACTGCCTTACCCATCAAGACAGTAAGGAAAACACGGGATGGTACCCTAAGGAGCCCCCCAGCATCAAGACCCTCGCTATGACAAGCAGGCAAGAGGTCACGCAACGACCGAAGACCCTCGAGGATCACAATAAAGAATGCATTCAGACATTGTCCACGGCCTACGAAGCCGTCAGGACACGACCTAGCAGCCATCCCAGACGAGCTCAAACACTCGCAGCAGTCGGAGGAAGACTCCAGAAAAGAATAATTACGAAGGACAAGAAATCCCTACTTCAACTAGAAGAAGAGATCCCAGCCAGGGAAGTACGAATTCCCACCAAGTCCATCTACATGATGCGACAAACCCCGAACAACAAGTTCCAACGCAAGGTCCTCGGGCAGCTCGAAGACCTCGACCGCGAACACAGAATCGAAATCATCAAGCGAAAGAACCTCGATTTCGGAATGGACGAGAACGGAAAAATCGACTTCCGAACAGACAGCCAAGAACCGACCTTCGGCTCTAGCTCACACACACTCGACGAAGGTGAAAATTCACCTTACGATTCGGACGA